>NC_138976.1:157597005-158146903 GCF_964341445.2 Mesoplodon mirus | reverse complement strand
TATTTCAAAGACTTATTGGCTGTGAAATAAGTTAAGGGTATTTCAAATGGCTTGTCTGCAAAGAAAGGTGAGATGTAGGGAATCACAGAAAGTCGAGGGGGAAATAGGTCAATATATACATTGCTGTATGGTGAACTAAGCCTTAGGCCAGCAACAATGGAGAGGACCTGACCGTTAGACACGTACAAGTAAGCTGGAATCTTCAAAAGTTCAAATCTTTATAAGTAAAAAGATTTATTAAAATGAATAACCAAGTGTTTTAATTGACATCAGAAGATGAAAACAATAAACCCTGAGAACATAGAGAAAAGATAAATAAAGATATGAGCAGAACTTAATACAACAGAAAACGTATAAAATTCAGGTGATTTAGTAAGTCCAAAGAATTTTCTTTGAAAAGATTTAAAAGACACACTTTGATTAAGGAAAACCAAAACATAAGTAAAGAATATACAGAAAGAGTCAGGACAATGTTAGAGCAGAGAATATATGAAATGCCAGTAAATTTGAACATTTCTGTAAAGTGGACCATTTCCTAGCTCCTAAAGTTTACCAACACTGACACAAGAGGAAATCATTTAAGGTCATCATGTCTGCCCTTGGCATTCTCGGAACGCCCTGGCCTCAGAATGCAGCCTCTGTAGTCCATGGTAACCTGCGGAGAGGGGGCGGGGCTGAGGGAGGTTGGAACACTGCCCTCACTGAGGGAGTGGGTGTGGCCATCTCTGCTGTGACTGAACAAAGGGCAGGGGAGCAGGGGGCCCAGGGCAGGGCCCTCAGAGCCCGGCAGGCCCAGTGGAGTGTCACAAGCTTTTAGGCCCAGGCCAAAGGGCGCCTTCTTTGTCTGCACAGCTGCCCAAACTCTCATCTTTCCACTCAGGCCGCCCTCTTACTTGAAGTGTGTGTGGAACGTGTCCGTGCAGTATACTGCGCTGCACAGCTAAGCATAGGTCTGGGCATCGTAGCTTCCTGCCAGGTGACCGAAGTTCGCAGGCAGATGGGTCCCTGGGACACACGTGGAGAGGCTCCTGCCCGGGCCACAGGCCGCCCACTGCCCCTGCCCCAGATCGGGGGCCGCAAAGCAGCCCTGTCTGAGTCCCCTGCCTCTAGAGGGAGTATTGGACCAACACTTGTAGAAAACGGGGTCCTTGCGGGCCACTCATTGGAGGGACACAAATAAATCTTTGCCGACTTTCTGCTGAAACTTACGAGCGTTCACACCTAAGCCTCTTACAAGGTCAGCTGTTTAGCTAAACATGAGCTCATGATCTAAATTTACACAATAATGAAGAAAGCAGCTACAAGGGGAGACAATCAGCCAAAACCATCAATACCAGAATTAGATTCCCAAGGCCATCCATCAGATGTAGGAAAAATCGGGTGCAAGGCAGAAAATATACATAAAACTGGAACTGAAACAAGGCACAAGGATGTTTTCAAAGACTGGTAGGATCTCTAAAACATTTTTCAAGGACATGTCATTGATAAAGCTAAATACTCCAAGGTTGTGTAATACAACAGATTAATCATTGAGAAGAGTGAAATTATGCTGTTTTGAAAACTATGCCAGGTCAGATTTTCTGCCTAATTATATAAGAAGATTTCTCTAAAAAATACACATTATTTCAAAGACTTATTGGCTGTGAAATAAGTTAAGGGTATTTCAAATGGCTTGTCTGCAAAGAAAGGTGAGATGTAGGGAATCACAGAAAGTCGAGGGGAAAATAGGTCAATATATACATTGCTGTATGGTGAACTAAGCCTTAGGCCAGCAACAATGGAGAGGACCTGACCCTTAGACACGTACAAGTAAGCTGGAATCTTCAAAAGTTCAAATCTTTATAAGTAAAAAGATTTATTAAAATGAATAACCAAGTGTTTTAATTGACATCAGAAGATGAAAACAATAAACCCTGAGAACATAGAAAAAAGATAAGTAAAGATATGTGCAGAACTTAATACAACAGAAAACGTATAAAATTCAGGTGATTTAGTAAGTCCAAAGAATCTTCTTTGAAAAGAATTAAAAGACACACTTTGATTAAGGAAAACCAAAACATAAGTAAAGAATATACAGAAAGAGTCATGAAAATGTTAGAGCAGAGAATATATGAAATGCCCGTAAATTTGAACATTTCTGTAAAGTGGACCATTTCCTAGCTCCTAAAGTTTACCAACACTGACACAAGAGGAAATCATTTAAGGTCATCATGTCTGCCCTTGGCATTCTCGGAACGCCCTGGCCTCAGAATGCAGCCTCTGTAGTCCATGGTAACCTGCGGAGAGGGGGCGGGGCTGAGGGAGGTTGGAACACTGCCCTCACTGAGGGAGTGGGTGTGGCCATCTCTGCTGTGACTGAACAAAGGGCAGGGGAGCAGGGGGCCCAGGGCAGGGCCCTCAGAGCCCGGCAGGCCCAGTGGAGTGTCACAAGCTTTTAGGCCCAGGCCAAAGGGCGCCTTCTTTGTCTGCACAGCTGCCCAAACTATCACCTTTCCACTCAGGCCGCCCTCTTACTTGAAGTGTGTGTGGAACGTGTCCGCACACTACACCTCGCTGCACAGCTAAGCATAGGTCTGGGCATCATAGCTTCCTGCCAGGAGACCGAAGTTCGCAGGCAGATGGGTCCCTGGGACACACGCGGAGGGGCTCCTGCCAGGGTCACAGGCCGCCCACTGCCCCTGCCCCAGATCGGGGGCCGCAAAGCAGCCCTGTCTGAGTCCCCTGCCTCTAGAGGGAGTATTGGACCAACACTTGTAGAAAACGGGGTCCTTGCGGGCCACTCATTGGAGGGACACAAATAAATCTTTGCCGACTTTCTGCTGAAACTTACGAGGGTTCACACCTAAGCCTCTTACAAGGTCAGCTGTTTAGCTAAACATGAGCTCATGATCTAAATTTACACAATAATGAAGAAAGCAGCTACAAGGGGAGACAATCAGCCAAAACCATCAATACCAGAATTAGATTCCCAAGGCCATCCATCAGATGTAGGAATAATCGGGTGCAAGGCAGAAAATATACATAAAACTGGAACTGAAACAAGGCACAAGGATGTTTTCAAAGACTGGTAGGATCTCTAAAACATTTTTTAAGGACATGTCATTGATAAAGCTAAATACTCCAAGGTTGTGTAATACAACAGATTAATCATTGAGAAGAGTGAAATTATGCTGTTTTGAAAACTATGCCAGGTCAGATTTTCTGCCTAATTATATAAGAAGATTTCTCTAAAAAATACACATTATTTCAAAGACTTATTGGCTGTGAAATAAGTTAAGGGTATTTCAAATGGCTTGTCTGCAAAGAAAGGTGAGATGTAGGGAATCACAGAAAGTCGAGGGGGAAATAGGTCAATATATACATTGCTGTATGGTGAACTAAGCCTTAGGCCAGCAACAATAGAGAGGACCTGACCGTTAGACACGTACAAGTAAGCTGGAATCTTCAAAAGTTCAAATCTTTATAAGTAAAAAGATTTATTAAAATGAATAACAAAGTGTTTTAATTGACATCAGAAGATGAAAACAATAAACCCTGAGAACATAGAGAAAAGATAAATAAAGATATGAGCAGAACTTAATACAACAGAAAACGTATAAAATTCAGGTGATTTAGTAAGTCCAAAGAATCTTCTTTGAAAAGATTTAAAAGACACACTTTGATTAAGGAAAACCAAAACATAAGTAAAGAATATACAGAAAGAGTCAGGACAATGTTAGAGCAGAGAATATATGAAATGCCAGTAAATTTGAACATTTCTGTAAAGTGGACCATTTCCTAGCTCCTAAAGTTTACCAAACCTGACACAAGAGGAAATCATTTAAGGTCATCATGTCTGCCCTTGGCATTCTTGGAACGCCCTGGCCTCAGAATGCAGCCTCTGTAGTCCATGGTAACCTGCGGAGAGGGGGCGGGGCTGAGGGAGGTTGGAACACTGCCCTCACTGAGGGAGTGGGTGTGGCCATCACTGCTGTGACTGAACAAAGGGCAGGGGAGCAGGGGGCCCAGGGCAGGGCCCTCAGAGCCCGGCAGGCCCAGTGGAGTGTCACAAGCTTTTAGGCCCAGGCCAAAGGGCGCCTTCTTTGTCTGCACAGCTGCCCAAACTCTCACCTTTCCACTCAGGCCGCCCTCTTACTTGAAGTGTGTGTGGAACGTGTCCGCACACTACACCGCGCTGCACAGCTAAGCATAGGTCTGGGCATCGTAGCTTCCTGCCAGGTGACCGAAGTTCGCAGGCAGATGGGTCCCTGGGACACACGCGGAGGTGCTCCTGCCCGGGTCACAGGCCGCCCACTGCCCCTGCCCCAGATCGGGGGCCGCAAAGCAGCCCTGTCTGAGTCCCCTGCCTCTAGAGGGAGTATTGGACCAACACTTGTAGAAAACGGGGTCCTTGCGGGCCACTCATTGGAGGGACACAAATAAATCTTTGCCGACTCTCTGCTGAAACTTACGAGCGTTCACACCTAAGCCTCTTACAAGGTCAGCTGTTTAGCTAAACATGAGCTCCTGATCTAAATTTACGCAATAATGAAGAAAGCAGCTACAAGGGGAGACAATCAGCCAAAACCATCAATACCAGAATTAGATTCCCAACGCCATCCATCAGATGTAGGAATAATCGGGTGTAAGGCAGAAAATATACATAAAACTGGAACTGAAACAAGGCACAAGGATGTTTTCAAAGACTGGTAGGATCTCTAAAACATTTTTCAAGGACATGTCATTGATAAAGCTAAATACTCCAAGGTTGTGTAATACAACAGATTAATCATTGAGAAGAGTGAAATTATGCTGTTTTGAAAACTATGCCAGGTCAGATTTTCTGCCTAATTATATAAGAAGATTTCTCTAAAAAATACACATTATTTCAAAGACTTATTGGCTGTGAAATAAGTTAAGGGTATTTCAAATGGCTTGTCTGCAAAGAAAGGTGAGATGTAGGGAATCACAGAAAGTCGAGGGGAAAATAGGTCAATATATACATTGCTGTATGGTGAACTAAGCCTTAGGCCAGCAACAATGGAGAGGACCTGACCCTTAGACACGTACAAGTAAGCTGGAATCTTCAAAAGTTCAAATCTTTATAAGTAAAAAGATTTATTAAAATGAATAACCAAGTGTTTTAATTGACATCAGAAGATGAAAACAATAAACCCTGAGAACATAGAGAAAAGATAAATAAAGATATGAGCAGAACTTAATACAACAGAAAACGTATAAAATTCAGGTGATTTAGTAAGTCCAAAGAATTTTCTTTGAAAAGATTTAAAAGACACACTTTGATTAAGGAAAACCAAAACATAAGTAAAGAATATACAGAAAGAGTCAGGACAATGTTAGAGCAGAGAATATATGAAATGCCAGTAAATTTGAACATTTCTGTAAAGTGGACCATTTCCTAGCTCCTAAAGTTTACCAACACTGACACAAGAGGAAATCATTTAAGGTCATCATGTCTGCCCTTGGCATTCTCGGAACGCCCTGGCCTCAGAATGCAGCCTCTGTAGTCCATGGTAACCTGCGGAGAGGGGGCGGGGCTGAGGGAGGTTGGAACACTGCCCTCACTGAGGGAGTGGGTGTGGCCATCTCTGCTGTGACTGAACAAAGGGCAGGGGAGCAGGGGGCCCAGGGCAGGGCCCTCAGAGCCCGGCAGGCCCAGTGGAGTGTCACAAGTTTTTAGGCCCAGGTCAAAGGGCGCCTTCTTTGTCTGCACAGCTGCCCAAACTCTCACCTTTCCACTCAGGCCGCCCTCTTACTTGAAGTGTGTGTGGAACGTGTCCACGCAGTACACCGCGCTACACAGCTAATCATAGTTCTGGGCATCCTAGCTTCCTGCCAGGTGACCGAAGTTTGCAGGCAGATGGGTCCCTGGGACACACGCGGAGGGGCTCCTGCCCGGGTCACAGGCTGCCCACTGCCCCTGCCCCAGATCGGGGGCCGCAAAGCAGCCCTGTCTGAGTCCCCTGCCTCTAGAGGGAGTATTGGACCAACACTTGTAGAAAACGGGGTCCTTGCGGGCCACTCATTGGAGGGACACAAATAAATCTTTGCCGACTTTCTGCTGAAACATACGAGCGTTCACACCTAAGCCTCTTACAAGGTCAGCTGTTTAGCTAAACATGAGCTCATGATCTAAATTTACACAATATTGAAGAAACCAGCTACAAGGGGAGACAATCAGCCAAAACCATCATTAGCAGAATAAGATTCCCAAGGCCATCCATCAGATGTAGGAATAATCGGGTGCAAGGCAGAAAATATACATAAAACTGGAACTGAAACAAGGCACAAGGATGTTTTCAAAGACTGGTAGGATCTCTAAAACATTTTTCAAGGACATGTCATTGATAAAGCTAAATACTCCAAGGTTGTGTAATACAACAGATTAATCATTGAGAAGAGTGAAATTATGCTGTTTTGAAAACTATGCCAGGTCAGATTTTCTGCCTAATTATATAAGAAGATTTCTCTAAAAAATACACCTTATTTCAAAGACTTATTGGCTGTGAAATAAGTTAAGGGTATTTCAAATGGCTTGTCTGCAAAGAAAGGTGAGATGTAGGGAATCACAGAAAGTCGAGGGGGAAATAGGTCAATATATACATTGCTGTATGGTGAACTAAGCCTTAGGCCAGCAACAATGGAGAGGACCTGACCGTTAGACACGTACAAGTAAGCTGGAATCTTCAAAAGTTCAAATCTTTATAAGTAAAAAGATTTATTAAAATGAATAACCAAGTGTTCTAATTGACATCAGAAGATGAAAACAATAAACCCTGAGAACATAGAGAAAAGATAAATAAAGATATGAGCAGAACTTAATACAACAGAAAACGTATAAAATTCAGGTGATTTAGTAAGTCCAAAGAATTTTCTTTGAAAAGATTTAAAAGACACACTTTGATTAAGGAAAACCAAAACATAAGTAAAGAATATACAGAAAGAGTCAGGACAATGTTAGAGCAGAGAATATATGAAATGCCAGTAAATTTGAACATTTCTGTAAAGTGGACCATTTCCTAGCTCCTAAAGTTTACCAACACTGACACAAGAGGAAATCATTTAAGGTCATCATGTCTGCCCTTGGCATTCTCGGAACGCCCTGGCCTCAGAATGCAGCCTCTGTAGTCCATGGTAACCTGCGGAGAGGGGGCGGGGCTGAGGGAGGTTGGAACACTGCCCTCACTGAGGGAGTGGGTGTGGCCATCTCTGCTGTGACTGAACAAAGGGCAGGGGAGCAGGGGGCCCAGGGCAGGGCCCTCAGAGCCCGGCAGGCCCAGTGGAGTGTCACAAGCTTTTAGGCCCAGGCCAAAGGGCGCCTTCTTTGTCTGCACAGCTGCCCAAACTCTCATCTTTCCACTCAGGCCGCCCTCTTACTTGAAGTGTGTGTGGAACGTGTCCGTGCAGTATACTGCGCTGCACAGCTAAGCATAGGTCTGGGCATCGTAGCTTCCTGCCAGGTGACCGAAGTTCGCAGGCAGATGGGTCCCTGGGACACACGTGGAGAGGCTCCTGCCCGGGCCACAGGCCGCCCACTGCCCCTGCCCCAGATCGGGGGCCGCAAAGCAGCCCTGTCTGAGTCCCCTGCCTCTAGAGGGAGTATTGGACCAACACTTGTAGAAAACGGGGTCCTTGCGGGCCACTCATTGGAGGGACACAAATAAATCTTTGCCGACTTTCTGCTGAAACTTACGAGCGTTCACACCTAAGCCTCTTACAAGGTCAGCTGTTTAGCTAAACATGAGCTCATGATCTAAATTTACACAATAATGAAGAAAGCAGCTACAAGGGGAGACAATCAGCCAAAACCATCAATACCAGAATTAGATTCCCAAGGCCATCCATCAGATGTAGGAATAATCGGGTGCAAGGCAGAAAATATACATAAAACTGGAACTGAAACAAGGCACAAGGATGTTTTCAAAGACTGGTAGGATCTCTAAAACATTTTTCAAGGACATGTCATTGATAAAGCTAAATACTCCAAGGTTGTGTAATACAACAGATTAATCATTGAGAAGAGTGAAATTATGCTGTTTTGAAAACTATGCCAGGTCAGATTTTCTGCCTAATTATATAAGAAGATTTCTCTAAAAAATACACATTATTTCAAAGACTTATTGGCTGTGAAATAAGTTAAGGGTATTTCAAATGGCTTGTCTGCAAAGAAAGGTGAGATGTAGGGAATCACAGAAAGTCGAGGGGAAAATAGGTCAATATATACATTGCTGTATGGTGAACTAAGCCTTAGGCCAGCAACAATGGAGAGGACCTGACCCTTAGACACGTACAAGTAAGCTGGAATCTTCAAAAGTTCAAATCTTTATAAGTAAAAAGATTTATTAAAATGAATAACCAAGTGTTTTAATTGACATCAGAAGATGAAAACAATAAACCCTGAGAACATAGAAAAAAGATAAGTAAAGATATGTGCAGAACTTAATACAACAGAAAACGTATAAAATTCAGGTGATTTAGTAAGTCCAAAGAATCTTCTTTGAAAAGAATTAAAAGACACACTTTGATTAAGGAAAACCAAAACATAAGTAAAGAATATACAGAAAGAGTCATGAAAATGTTAGAGCAGAGAATATATGAAATGCCCGTAAATTTGAACATTTCTGTAAAGTGGACCATTTCCTAGCTCCTAAAGTTTACCAACACTGACACAAGAGGAAATCATTTAAGGTCATCATGTCTGCCCTTGGCATTCTCGGAACGCCCTGGCCTCAGAATGCAGCCTCTGTAGTCCATGGTAACCTGCGGAGAGGGGGCGGGGCTGAGGGAGGTTGGAACACTGCCCTCACTGAGGGAGTGGGTGTGGCCATCTCTGCTGTGACTGAACAAAGGGCAGGGGAGCAGGGGGCCCAGGGCAGGGCCCTCAGAGCCCGGCAGGCCCAGTGGAGTGTCACAAGCTTTTAGGCCCAGGCCAAAGGGCGCCTTCTTTGTCTGCACAGCTGCCCAAACTATCACCTTTCCACTCAGGCCGCCCTCTTACTTGAAGTGTGTGTGGAACGTGTCCGCACACTACACCTCGCTGCACAGCTAAGCATAGGTCTGGGCATCATAGCTTCCTGCCAGGAGACCGAAGTTCGCAGGCAGATGGGTCCCTGGGACACACGCGGAGGGGCTCCTGCCAGGGTCACAGGCCGCCCACTGCCCCTGCCCCAGATCGGGGGCCGCAAAGCAGCCCTGTCTGAGTCCCCTGCCTCTAGAGGGAGTATTGGACCAACACTTGTAGAAAACGGGGTCCTTGCGGGCCACTCATTGGAGGGACACAAATAAATCTTTGCCGACTTTCTGCTGAAACTTACGAGGGTTCACACCTAAGCCTCTTACAAGGTCAGCTGTTTAGCTAAACATGAGCTCATGATCTAAATTTACACAATAATGAAGAAAGCAGCTACAAGGGGAGACAATCAGCCAAAACCATCAATACCAGAATTAGATTCCCAAGGCCATCCATCAGATGTAGGAATAATCGGGTGCAAGGCAGAAAATATACATAAAACTGGAACTGAAACAAGGCACAAGGATGTTTTCGAAGACTGGTAGGATCTCTAAAACATTTTTCAAGGACATGTCATTGATAAAGCTAAATACTCCAAGGTTGTGTAATACAACAGATTAATCATTGAGAAGAGTGAAATTATGCTGTTTTGAAAAGTATGCCAGGTCAGATTTTCTGCCTAATTATATAAGAAGATTTCTCTAAAAAATACACATTATTTCAAAGACTTATTGGCTGTGAAATAAGTTAAGGGTATTTCAAATGGCTTGTCTGCAAAGAAAGGTGAGATGTAGGGAATCACAGAAAGTCGAGGGGGAAATAGGTCAATATATACATTGCTGTATGGTGAACTAAGCCTTAGGCCAGCAACAATAGAGAGGACCTGACCGTTAGACACGTACAAGTAAGCTGGAATCTTCAAAAGTTCAAATCTTTATAAGTAAAAAGATTTATTAAAATGAATAACAAAGTGTTTTAATTGACATCAGAAGATGAAAACAATAAACCCTGAGAACATAGAGAAAAGATAAATAAAGATATGAGCAGAACTTAATACAACAGAAAACGTATAAAATTCAGGTGATTTAGTAAGTCCAAAGAATCTTCTTTGAAAAGATTTAAAAGACACACTTTGATTAAGGAAAACCAAAACATAAGTAAAGAATATACAGAAAGAGTCAGGACAATGTTAGAGCAGAGAATATATGAAATGCCAGTAAATTTGAACATTTCTGTAAAGTGGACCATTTCCTAGCTCCTAAAGTTTACCAAACCTGACACAAGAGGAAATCATTTAAGGTCATCATGTCTGCCCTTGGCATTCTCGGAACGCCCTGGCCTCAGAATGCAGCCTCTGTAGTCCATGGTAACCTGCGGAGAGGGGGCGGGGCTGAGGGAGGTTGGAACACTGCCCTCACTGAGGGAGTGGGTGTGGCCATCACTGCTGTGACTGAACAAAGGGCAGGGGAGCAGGGGGCCCAGGGCAGGGCCCTCAGAGCCCGGCAGGCCCAGTGGAGTGTCACAAGCTTTTAGGCCCAGGCCAAAGGGCGCCTTCTTTGTCTGCACAGCTGCCCAAACTCTCACCTTTCCACTCAGGCCGCCCTCTTACTTGAAGTGTGTGTGGAACGTGTCCGCACACTACACCGCGCTGCACAGCTAAGCATAGGTCTGGGCATCGTAGCTTCCTGCCAGGTGACCGAAGTTCGCAGGCAGATGGGTCCCTGGGACACACGCGGAGGTGCTCCTGCCCGGGTCACAGGCCGCCCACTGCCCCTGCCCCAGATCGGGGGCCGCAAAGCAGCCCTGTCTGAGTCCCCTGCCTCTAGAGGGAGTATTGGACCAACACTTGTAGAAAACGGGGTCCTTGCGGGCCACTCATTGGAGGGACACAAATAAATCTTTGCCGACTCTCTGCTGAAACTTACGAGCGTTCACACCTAAGCCTCTTACAAGGTCAGCTGTTTAGCTAAACATGAGCTCCTGATCTAAATTTACGCAATAATGAAGAAAGCAGCTACAAGGGGAGACAATCAGCCAAAACCATCAATACCAGAATTAGATTCCCAACGCCATCCATCAGATGTAGGAATAATCGGGTGTAAGGCAGAAAATATACATAAAACTGGAACTGAAACAAGGCACAAGGATGTTTTCAAAGACTGGTAGGATCTCTAAAACATTTTTCAAGGACATGTCATTGATAAAGCTAAATACTCCAAGGTTGTGTAATACAACAGATTAATCATTGAGAAGAGTGAAATTATGCTGTTTTGAAAACTATGCCAGGTCAGATTTTCTGCCTAATTATATAAGAAGATTTCTCTAAAAAATACACATTATTTCAAAGACTTATTGGCTGTGAAATAAGTTAAGGGTATTTCAAATGGCTTGTCTGCAAAGAAAGGTGAGATGTAGGGAATCACAGAAAGTCGAGGGGAAAATAGGTCAATATATACATTGCTGTATGGTGAACTAAGCCTTAGGCCAGCAACAATGGAGAGGACCTGACCCTTAGACACGTACAAGTAAGCTGGAATCTTCAAAAGTTCAAATCTTTATAAGTAAAAAGATTTATTAAAATGAATAACCAAGTGTTTTAATTGACATCAGAAGATGAAAACAATAAACCCTGAGAACATAGAGAAAAGATAAATAAAGATATGAGCAGAACTTAATACAACAGAAAACGTATAAAATTCAGGTGATTTAGTAAGTCCAAAGAATTTTCTTTGAAAAGATTTAAAAGACACACTTTGATTAAGGAAAACCAAAACATAAGTAAAGAATATACAGAAAGAGTCAGGACAATGTTAGAGCAGAGAATATATGAAATGCCAGTAAATTTGAACATTTCTGTAAAGTGGACCATTTCCTAGCTCCTAAAGTTTACCAACACTGACACAAGAGGAAATCATTTAAGGTCATCATGTCTGCCCTTGGCATTCTCGGAACGCCCTGGCCTCAGAATGCAGCCTCTGTAGTCCATGGTAACCTGCGGAGAGGGGGCGGGGCTGAGGGAGGTTGGAACACTGCCCTCACTGAGGGAGTGGGTGTGGCCATCTCTGCTGTGACTGAACAAAGGGCAGGGGAGCAGGGGGCCCAGGGCAGGGCCCTCAGAGCCCGGCAGGCCCAGTGGAGTGTCACAAGTTTTTAGGCCCAGGTCAAAGGGCGCCTTCTTTGTCTGCACAGCTGCCCAAACTCTCACCTTTCCACTCAGGCCGCCCTCTTACTTGAAGTGTGTGTGGAACGTGTCCACGCAGTACACCGCGCTACACAGCTAATCATAGTTCTGGGCATCCTAGCTTCCTGCCAGGTGACCGAAGTTTGCAGGCAGATGGGTCCCTGGGACACACGCGGAGGGGCTCCTGCCCGGGTCACAGGCTGCCCACTGCCCCTGCCCCAGATCGGGGGCCGCAAAGCAGCCCTGTCTGAGTCCCCTGCCTCTAGAGGGAGTATTGGACCAACACTTGTAGAAAACGGGGTCCTTGCGGGCCACTCATTGGAGGGACACAAATAAATCTTTGCCGACTTTCTGCTGAAACATACGAGCGTTCACACCTAAGCCTCTTACAAGGTCAGCTGTTTAGCTAAACATGAGCTCATGATCTAAATTTACACAATATTGAAGAAACCAGCTACAAGGGGAGACAATCAGCCAAAACCATCATTAGCAGAATAAGATTCCCAAGGCCATCCATCAGATGTAGGAATAATCGGGTGCAAGGCAGAAAATATACATAAAACTGGAACTGAAACAAGGCACAAGGATGTTTTCAAAGACTGGTAGGATCTCTAAAACATTTTTCAAGGACATGTCATTGATAAAGCTAAATACTCCAAGGTTGTGTAATACAACAGATTAATCATTGAGAAGAGTGAAATTATGCTGTTTTGAAAACTATGCCAGGTCAGATTTTCTGCCTAATTATATAAGAAGATTTCTCTAAAAAATACACCTTATTTCAAAGACTTATTGGCTGTGAAATAAGTTAAGGGTATTTCAAATGGCTTGTCTGCAAAGAAAGGTGAGATGTAGGGAATCACAGAAAGTCGAGGGGGAAATAGGTCAATATATACATTGCTGTATGGTGAACTAAGCCTTAGGCCAGCAACAATGGAGAGGACCTGACCGTTAGACACGTACAAGTAAGCTGGAATCTTCAAAAGTTCAAATCTTTATAAGTAAAAAGATTTATTAAAATGAATAACCAAGTGTTTTAATTGACATCAGAAGATGAAAACAATAAACCCTGAGAACATAGAGAAAAGATAAATAAAGATATGAGCAGAACTTAATACAACAGAAAACGTATAAAATTCAGGTGATTTAGTAAGTCCAAAGAATTTTCTTTGAAAAGATTTAAAAGACACACTTTGATTAAGGAAAACCAAAACATAAGTAAAGAATATACAGAAAGAGTCAGGACAATGTTAGAGCAGAGAATATATGAAATGCCAGTAAATTTGAACATTTCTGTAAAGTGGACCATTTCCTAGCTCCTAAAGTTTACCAACACTGACACAAGAGGAAATCATTTAAGGTCATCATGTCTGCCCTTGGCATTCTCGGAACGCCCTGGCCTCAGAATGCAGCCTCTGTAGTCCATGGTAACCTGCGGAGAGGGGGCGGGGCTGAGGGAGGTTGGAACACTGCCCTCACTGAGTGAGTGGGTGTGGCCATCTCTGCTGTGACTGAACAAAGGGCAGGGGAGCAGGGGGCCCAGGGCAGGGCCCTCAGAGCCCGGCAGGCCCAGTGGAGTGTCACAAGCTTTTAGGCCCAGGCCAAAGGGCGCCTTCTTTGTCTGCACAGCTGCCCAAACTCTCATCTTTCCACTCAGGCCGCCCTCTTACTTGAAGTGTGTGTGGAACGTGTCCGTGCAGTATACTGCGCTGCACAGCTAAGCATAGGTCTGGGCATCGTAGCTTCCTGCCAGGTGACCGAAGTTCGCAGGCAGATGGGTCCCTGGGACACACGTGGAGAGGCTCCTGCCCGGGCCACAGGCCGCCCACTGCCCCTGCCCCAGATCGGGGGCCGCAAAGCAGCCCTGTCTGAGTCCCCTGCCTCTAGAGGGAGTATTGGACCAACACTTGTAGAAAACGGGGTCCTTGCGGGCCACTCATTGGAGGGACACAAATAAATCTTTGCCGACTTTCTGCTGAAACTTACGAGCGTTCACACCTAAGCCTCTTACAAGGTCAGCTGTTTAGCTAAACATGAGCTCATGATCTAAATTTACACAATAATGAAGAAAGCAGCTACAAGGGGAGACAATCAGCCAAAACCATCAATACCAGAATTAGATTCCCAAGGCCATCCATCAGATGTAGGAATAATCGGGTGCAAGGCAGAAAATATACATAAAACTGGAACTGAAACAAGGCACAAGGATGTTTTCAAAGACTGGTAGGATCTCTAAAACATTTTTCAAGGACATGTCATTGATAAAGCTAAATACTCCAAGGTTGTGTAATACAACAGATTAATCATTGAGAAGAGTGAAATTATGCTGTTTTGAAAACTATGCCAGGTCAGATTTTCTGCCTAATTATATAAGAAGATTTCTCTAAAAAATACACATTATTTCAAAGACTTATTGGCTGTGAAATAAGTTAAGGGTATTTCAAATGGCTTGTCTGCAAAGAAAGGTGAGATGTAGGGAATCACAGAAAGTCGAGGGGAAAATAGGTCAATATATACATTGCTGTATGGTGAACTAAGCCTTAGGCCAGCAACAATGGAGAGGACCTGACCCTTAGACACGTACAAGTAAGCTGGAATCTTCAAAAGTTCAAATCTTTATAAGTAAAAAGATTTATTAAAATGAATAACCAAGTGTTTTAATTGACATCAGAAGATGAAAACAATAAACCCTGAGAACATAGAAAAAAGATAAGTAAAGATATGTGCAGAACTTAATACAACAGAAAACGTATAAAATTCAGGTGATTTAGTAAGTCCAAAGAATCTTCTTTGAAAAGAATTAAAAGACACACTTTGATTAAGGAAAACCAAAACATAAGTAAAGAATATACAGAAAGAGTCATGAAAATGTTAGAGCAGAGAATATATGAAATGCCCGTAAATTTGAACATTTCTGTAAAGTGGACCATTTCCTAGCTCCTAAAGTTTACCAACACTGACACAAGAGGAAATCATTTAAGGTCATCATGTCTGCCCTTGGCATTCTCGGAACGCCCTGGCCTCAGAATGCAGCCTCTGTAGTCCATGGTAACCTGCGGAGAGGGGGCGGGGCTGAGGGAGGTTGGAACACTGCCCTCACTGAGGGAGTGGGTGTGGCCATCTCTGCTGTGACTGAACAAAGGGCAGGGGAGCAGGGGGCCCAGGGCAGGGCCCTCAGAGCCCGGCAGGCCCAGTGGAGTGTCACAAGCTTTTAGGCCCAGGCCAAAGGGCGCCTTCTTTGTCTGCACAGCTGCCCAAACTATCACCTTTCCACTCAGGCCGCCCTCTTACTTGAAGTGTGTGTGGAACGTGTCCGCACACTACACCTCGCTGCACAGCTAAGCATAGGTCTGGGCATCATAGCTTCCTGCCAGGAGACCGAAGTTCGCAGGCAGATGGGTCCCTGGGACACACGCGGAGGGGCTCCTGCCAGGGTCACAGGCCGCCCACTGCCCCTGCCCCAGATCGGGGGCCGCAAAGCAGCCCTGTCTGAGTCCCCTGCCTCTAGAGGGAGTATTGGACCAACACTTGTAGAAAACGGGGTCCTTGCGGGCCACTCATTGGAGGGACACAAATAAATCTTTGCCGACTTTCTGCTGAAACTTACGAGGGTTCACACCTAAGCCTCTTACAAGGTCAGCTGTTTAGCTAAACATGAGCTCATGATCTAAATTTACACAATAATGAAGAAAGCAGCTACAAGGGGAGACAATCAGCCAAAACCATCAATACCAGAATTAGATTCCCAAGGCCATCCATCAGATGTAGGAATAATCGGGTGCAAGGCAGAAAATATACATAAAACTGGAACTGAAACAAGGCACAAGGATGTTTTCAAAGACTGGTAGGATCTCTAAAACATTTTTCAAGGACATGTCATTGATAAAGCTAAATACTCCAAGGTTGTGTAATACAACAGATTAATCATTGAGAAGAGTGAAATTATGCTGTTTTGAAAACTATGCCAGGTCAGATTTTCTGCCTAATTATAGAAGAAGATTTCTCTAAAATTTACACATTATTTCAAAGACTTATTGGCTGTGAAATAAGTTAAGGGTATTTCAAATGGCTTGTCTGCAAAGAAAGGTGAGATGTAGGGAATCACAGAAAGTCGAGGGGGAAATAGGTCAATATATACATTGCTGTATGGTGAACTAAGCCTTAGGCCAGCAACAATAGAGAGGACCTGACCGTTAGACACGTACAAGTAAGCTGGAATCTTCAAAAGTTCAAATCTTTATAAGTAAAAAGATTTATTAAAATGAATAACAAAGTGTTTTAATTGACATCAGAAGATGAAAACAATAAACCCTGAGAACATAGAGAAAAGATAAATAAAGATATGAGCAGAACTTAATACAACAGAAAACGTATAAAATTCAGGTGATTTAGTAAGTCCAAAGAATCTTCTTTGAAAAGATTTAAAAGACACACTTTGATTAAGGAAAACCAAAACATAAGTAAAGAATATACAGAAAGAGTCAGGACAATGTTAGAGCAGAGAATATATGAAATGCCAGTAAATTTGAACATTTCTGTAAAGTGGACCATTTCCTAGCTCCTAAAGTTTACCAAACCTGACACAAGAGGAAATCATTTAAGGTCATCATGTCTGCCCTTGGCATTCTCGGAACGCCCTGGCCTCAGAATGCAGCCTCTGTAGTCCATGGTAACCTGCGGAGAGGGGGCGGGGCTGAGGGAGGTTGGAACACTGCCCTCACTGAGGGAGTGGGTGTGGCCATCACTGCTGTGACTGAACAAAGGGCAGGGGAGCAGGGGGCCCAGGGCAGGGCCCTCAGAGCCCGGCAGGCCCAGTGGAGTGTCACAAGCTTTTAGGCCCAGGCCAAAGGGCGCCTTCTTTGTCTGCACAGCTGCCCAAACTCTCATCTTTCCACTCAGGCCGCCCTCTTACTTGAAGTGTGTGTGGAACGTGTCCGTGCAGTATACTGCGCTGCACAGCTAAGCATAGGTCTGGGCATCGTAGCTTCCTGCCAGGTGACCGAAGTTTGCAGGCAGATGGGTCCCTGGGATACACGCGGAGAGGCTCCTGCCCGGGCCACAGGCCGCCCACTGCCCCTGCCCCAGATCGGGGGCCGCAAAGCAGCCCTGTCTGAGTCCCCTGCCTCTAGAGGGAGTATTGGACCAACACTTGTAGAAAACGGGGTCCTTGCGGGCCACTCATTGGAGGGACACAAATAAATCTTTGCCGACTTTCTGCTGAAACTTACGAGCGTTCACACCTAAGCCTCTTACAAGGTCAGCTGTTTAGCTAAACATGAGCTCATGATCTAAATTTACACAATAATGAAGAAAGCAGCTACAAGGGGAGACAATCAGCCAAAACCATCAATACCAGAATTAGATTCCCAAGGCCATCCATCAGATGTAGGAATAATCGGGTGCAAGGCAGAAAATATACATAAAACTGGAACTGAAACAAGGCACAAGGATGTTTTCAAAGACTGGTAGGATCTCTAAAACATTTTTCAAGGACATGTCATTGATAAAGCTAAATACTCCAAGGTTGTGTAATACAACAGATTAATCATTGAGAAGAGTGAAATTATGCTGTTTTGAAAACTATGCCAGGTCAGATTTTCTGCCTAATTATATAAGAAGATTTCTCTAAAAAATACACATTATTTCAAAGACTTATTGGCTGTGAAATAAGTTAAGGGTATTTCAAATGGCTTGTCTGCAAAGAAAGGTGAGATGTAGGGAATCACAGAAAGTCGAGGGGGAAATAGGTCAATATATACATTGCTGTACGGTGAACTAAGCCTTAGGCCAGCAACAATAGAGAGGACCTGACCGTTAGACACGTACAAGTAAGCTGGAATCTTCAAAAGTTCAAATCTTTATAAGTAAAAAGATTTATTAAAATGAATAACCAAGTGTTTTAATTGACATCAGAAGATGAAAACAATAAACCCTGAGAACATAGAGAAAAGATAAATAAAGATATGAGCAGAACTTAATACAACAGAAAACGTATAAAATTCAGGTGATTTAGTAAGTCCAAAGAATCTTCTTTGAAAAGATTTAAAAGACACACTTTGATTAAGGAAAACAAAAACATAAGTAAAGAATATACAGAAAGAGTCAGGACAATGTTAGAGCAGAGAATATATGAAATGCCAGTAAATTTGAACATTTCTGTAAAGTGGACCATTTCCTAGCTCCTAAAGTTTACCAAACCTGACACAAGAGGAAATCATTTAAGGTCATCATGTCTGCCCTTGGCATTCTCGGAACGCCCTGGCCTCAGAATGCAGCCTCTGTAGTCCATGGTAACCTGCGGAGAGGGGGCGGGGCTGAGGGAGGTTGGAACACTGCCCTCACTGAGGGAGTGGGTGTGGCCATCACTGCTGTAACTGAACAAAGGGCAGGGGAGCAGGGGGCCCAGGGCAGGGCCCTCAGAGCCCGGCAGGCCCAGTGGAGTGTCACAAGCTTTTAGGCCCAGGCCAAAGGGCGCCTTCTTTGTCTGCACAGCTGCCCAAACTCTCATCTTTCCACTCAGGCCGCCCTCTTACTTGAAGTGTGTGTGGAACGTGTCCGTGCAGTATACTGCGCTGCACAGCTAAGCATAGGTCTGGGCATCGTAGCTTCCTGCCAGTTGACCGAAGTTTGCAGGCAGATGGGTCCCTGGGATTCACGCGGAGAGGCTCCTGCCCGGGCCACAGGCCGCCCACTGCCCCTGCCCCAGATCGGGGGCCGCAAAGCAGCCCTGTCTGAGTCCCCTGCCTCTAGAGGGAGTATTGGACCAACACTTGTAGAAAACGGGGTCCTTGCGGGCCACTCATTGGAGGGACACAAATAAATCTTTGCCGACTTTCTGCTGAAACTTACGAGCGTTCACACCTAAGCCTCTTACAAGGTCAGCTGTTTAGCTAAACATGAGCTCATGATCTAAATTTACACAATAATGAAGAAAGCAGCTACAAGGGGAGACAATCAGCCAAAACCATCAATACCAGAATTAGATTCCCAAGGCCATCCATCAGATGTAGGAATAATCGGGTGCAAGGCAGAAAATATACATAAAACTGGAACTGAAACAAGGCACAAGGATGTTTTCAAAGACTGGTAGGATCTCTAAAACATTTTTCAAGGACATGTCATTGATAAAGCTAAATACTCCAAGGTTGTGTAATACAACAGATTAATCATTGAGAAGAGTGAAATTATGCTGTTTTGAAAACTATGCCAGGTCAGATTTTCTGCCTAATTATAGAAGAAGATTTCTCTAAAATTTACACATTATTTCAAAGCCTTATAGGCTGTGAAATAAGTTAAGGGTATTTCAAATGGCTTGTCTGCAAAGAAAGGTGAGATGTAGGGAATCACAGAAAGTCGAGGGGAAAATAGGTCAATATATACATTGCTGTATGGTGAACTAAGCCTTAGGCCAGCAACAATGGAGAGGACCTGACCCTTAGACACGTACAAGTAAGCTGGAATCTTCAAAAGTTCAAATCTTTATAAGTAAAAAGATTTATTAAAATGAATAACCAAGTGTTTTAATTGACATCAGAAGATGAAAACAATAAACCCTGAGAACATAGAAAAAAGATAAGTAAAGATATGTGCAGAACTTAATACAACAGAAAACGTATAAAATTCAGGTGATTTAGTAAGTCCAAAGAATCTTCTTTGAAAAGAATTAAAAGACACACTTTGATTAAGGAAAACCATAACATAAGTAAAGAATATACAGAAAGAGTCAGGAAAATGTTAGAGCAGAGAATATATGAAATGCCAGTAAATTTGAACATTTCTGTAAAGTGGACCATTTCCTAGCTCCTAAAGTTTACCAACACTGACACAAGAGGAAATCATTTAAGGTCATCATGTCTGCCCTTGGCATTCTCGGAACGCCCTGGCCTCAGAATGCAGCCTCTGTAGTCCATGGTAACCTGCGGAGAGGGGGCGGGGCTGAGGGAGGTGGGAACACTGCCCTCACTGAGGGAGTGGGTGTGGCCATCTCTGCTGTGACTGAACAAAGGGCAGGGGAGCAGGGGGCCCAGGGCAGGGCCCTCAGAGCCCGGCAGGCCCAGTGGAGTGTCACAAGCTTTTAGGCCCAGGCCAAAGGGCGCCTTCTTTGTCTGCACAGCTGCCCAAACTCTCACCTTTCCACTCAGGCCGCCCTCTTACTTGAAGTGTGTGTGGAACGTGTCCGCGCAGTACACCGCGCTACACAGCTAAGCATAGTTCTGGGCATCGTAGCTTCCTGCCAGGTGACCGAAGTTTGCAGGCAGATGGGTCCCTGGGACACACGCGGAGGGGCTCCTGCCCGGGTCACAGGCCGCCCACTGCCCCTGCCCCAGATCGGGGGCCGCAAAGCAGCCCTGTCTGAGTCCCCTGCCTCTAGAGGGAGTATTGGACCAACACTTGTAGAAAATGGCGTCCTTGCGGGCCACTCATTGGAGGGACACAAATAAATCTTTGCCGACTTTCTGCTGAAACTTACGAGCATTCACACCTTAGCCTCTTACAAGGTCAGCTGTTTAGCTAAACATGAGCTCATGATCTAAATTTACACAATAATGAAGAAAGCAGCTACAAGGGGAGACAATCAGCCAAAACCATCAATACCAGAATTAGATTCCCAAGGCCATCCATCAGATGTAGGAATAATCGGGTGCAAGGCAGAAAATATACATAAAACTGGAACTGAAACAAGGCACAAGGATGTTTTCAAAGACTGGTAGGATCTCTAAAACATTTTTCAAGGACATGTCATTGATAAAGCTAAATACTCCAAGGTTGTGTAATACAACAGATTAATCATTGAGAAGAGTGAAATTATGCTGTTTTGAAAACTATGGCAGGTCAGATTTTCTGCCTAATTATATAAGAAGATTTCTCTAAAAAATACACATTATTTCAAAGACTTATTGGCTGTGAAATAAGTTAAGGGTATTTCAAATGGCTTGTCTGCAAAGAAAGGTGAGATGTAGGGAATCACAGAAAGTCGAGGGGAAAATAGGTCAATATATACATTGCTGTATGGTGAACTAAGCCTTAGGCCAGCAACAATGGAGAGGACCTGACCCCTAGACACGTACAAGTAAGCTGGAATCTTCAAAAGTTCAAATCTTTATAAGTAAAAAGATTTATTAAAATGAATAACCAAGTGTTTTAATTGACATCAGAAGATGAAAACAATAAACCCTGAGAACATAGAGAAAAGATAAATAAAGATATGAGCAGAACTTAATACAACAGAAAACGTATAAAATTCAGGTGATTTAGTAAGTCCAAAGAATCTTCTTTGAAAAGATTTAAAAGACACACTTTGATTAAGGAAAACCAAAACATAAGTAAAGAATATACAGAAAGAGTCAGGGAAATGTTAGAGCAGAGAATATATGAAATGCAAGTAAATTTGAACATTTCTGTCAAGTGGACCATTTCCTAGCTCCTAAAGTTTACCAACACTGACACAAGAGGAAATCATTTAAGGTCATCATGTCTGCCCTTGGCATTCTCGGAACGCCCTGGCCTCAGAATGCAGCCTCTGTAGTCCATGGTAACCTGCGGAGAGGGGGCGGGGCTGAGGGAGGTTGGAACACTGCCCTCACTGAGGGAGTGGGTGTGGCCATCTCTGCTGTGACTGAACAAAGGGCAGGGGAGCAGGGGGCCCAGGGCAGGGCCCTCAGAGCCCGGCAGGCCCAGTGGAGTGTCACAAGTTTTTAGGCCCAGGCCAAAGGGTGCCTTCTTTGACTGCACAGCTGCCCAAACTCTCACCTTTCCACTCAGGCCGCCCTCTTACTTGAAGTGTGTGTGGAACGTGTCCGCGCAGTACACCGCGCTGCACAGCTAAGCATAGTTCTGGGCATCGTAGCTTCCTGCCAGGTGATCGAAGTTCGCAGGCAGATGGGTCCCTGGGACACACGCGGAGGGGCTCCTGCCCGGGTCACAGGCCGCCCACTGCCCCTGCCCCAGATCGGGGGCCGCAAAGCAGCCCTGTCTGAGTCCCCTGCCTCTAGAGGGAGTATTGGACCAACACTTGTAGGAAACGGGGTCCTTGCGGGCCACTCATTGGAGGGACACAAATAAATCTTTGCCGACTTTCTGCTGAAACTTATGAGCCTTCACACCTAAGCCTTTTACAAGGTCAGGTGTTTAGCTAAACATGAGCTCATGATCTAAATTTACACAATAATGAAGAAAGCAACTACAAGGGGAGACAATCAGCAAAAACAATCAATACCAGAATTAGATTCCCAAGGCCATCCATCAGATGTAGGAATAATCGGGTGCAAGGCAGAAAATATACATCAAACTGGAACTGAAACAAGGCACAAGGATGTTTTCAAAGACTGGAAGGATCTCTAAAACATTTTTAAAGGACATGTCATTGATAAAGCTAAATAATCAAAGGTTGTGTAATACAACAGATTAATCATTGAGAAGAGTGAAATTATGCTGTTTTGAAAACTATGGCAGGTCAGATTTTCTGCCTAATTATATAAGAAGATTTCTCTAAAAAATACACATTATTTCAAAGACTTATTGGCTGTGAAATAAGTTAAGGGTATTTCAAATGGCTTGTCTGCAAAGAAAGGTGAGATGTAGGGAATCACAGAAAGTCGAGGGGGAAATAGGTCAATATATACATTGCTGTATGGTGAACTAAGCCTTAGGCCAGCAACAATGGAGAGGACCTGACCCTTAGACACGTACAAGTAAGCTGGAATCTTCAAAAGTTCAAATCTTTATAAGTAAAAAGATTTATTAAAATGAATAACCAAGTGATTTAATTGACATCAGAAGATGAAAACAATAAACCCTGAGAACATAGAGAAAAGATAAATAAAGATATGAGAAGAACTTAATACAACAGAAAACGTATAAAATTCAGGTGATTTAGTAAGTCCAAAGAATCTTCTTTGAAAAGATTTAAAAGACACACTTTGATTAAGGAAAACCAAAACATAAGTAAAGAATATACAGAAAGAGTCAGGACAATGTTAGAGCAGAGAATATATGAAATGCCAGTAAATTTGAACATTTCTGTCAAGTGGACCATTTCCTAGCTCCTAAAGTTTACCAACACTGACACAAGAGGAAATCATTTAAGGTCATCATGTCTGCCCTTGGCATTCTCGGAACGCCCTGGCCTCAGAATGCAGCCTCTGTAGTCCATGGTAACCTGCGGAGAGGGGGCGGGGCTGAGGGAGGTTGGAACACTGCCCTCACTGAGGGAGTGGGTGTGGCCATCTCTGCTGTGACTGAACAAAGGCCAGGGGAGCAGGGGGCCCAGGGCAGGGCCCTCAGAGCCCGGCAGGCCCAGTGGAGTGTCACAAGCTTTTAGGCCCAGGCCAAAGGGCGCCTTCTTTGTCTGCACAGCTGCCCAAACTCTCACCTTTCCCCTCAGGCCGCCCTCTTACTTGAAGTGTGTGTGGAACGTGTCCGTGCAGTATACCGTGCTGCACAGCTAAGCATAGGTCTGGGCATCGTACCTTCCTGCCAGGTGACCGAAGTTCGCAGGCAGATGGGTCCCTGGGACACACGCGGAGAGGCTCCTGCCCGGGTCACAGGACGCCCACTGCCCCTGCCCCAGATCGGGGGCCACAAAGCAGCCCTGTCTGAGTCCCCTGCCTCTAGAGGGAGTATTGGAGCAACACTTGTAGGAAACGGGGTCCTTGCGGGCCACTCATTGGAGGGACACAAATAAATCTTTGCCGACTCTCTGCTGAAACTTACGAGCCTTCACACCTAAGCCTCTTACAAGGTCAGGTGTTTAGCTAAACATGAGCTCATGATCTAAATTTACACAATAATGAAGAAAGCAGCTACAAGGGGAGACAATCAGCAAAAACAATCAATACCAGAATTAGATTCCCAAGGCCATCCATCAGATGTAGGAATAATCGGGTGCAAGGCAGAAAATATACATCAAACTGGAACTGAAACAAGGCACAAGGATGTTTTCAAAGACTGGTAGGATCTCTAAAACATTTTTAAAGGACATGTCATTGATAAAGCTAAATAATCAAAGGTTGTGTAATACAACAGATTAATCATTGAGAAGAGTGAAATTATGCTGTTTTGAAAACTATGGCAGGTCAGATTTTCTGCCTAATTATATAAGAAGATTTCTCTAAAAAATACACATTATTTCAAAGACTTATTGGCTGTGTAATAAGTTAAGGGTATTTCAAATGGCTTGTCTGCAAAGAAAGGTGAGATGTAGGGAATCACAGAAAGTCGAGGGGAAAATAGGTCAATATATACATTGCTGTATGGTGAACTAAGCCTTAGGCCAGCAACAATGGAGAGGACCTGACCCTTAGACACGTACAAGTAAGCTGGAATCTTCAAAAGTTCAAATCTTTATAAGTAAAAAGATTTATTAAAATGAATAACCAAGTGTTTTAATTGACATCAGAAGATGAAAACAATAAACCCTGAGAACATAGAGAAAAGATAAATGAAGATATGAGCAGAACTTAATACAACAGAAAACGTATAAAATTCAGGTGATTTAGTAAGTCCAAAGAATCTTCTTTGAAAAGATTTAAAAGACACACTTTGATTAAGGAAAACCAAAACATAAGTAAAGAATATACAGAAAGAGTCAGGACAATGTTAGAGCAGAGAATATATGAAATGCCAGTAAATTTGAACATTTCTGTCAAGTGGACCATTTCCTAGCTCCTAAAGTTTACCAACACTGACACAAGAGGAAATCATTTAAGGTCATCATGTCTGCCCTTGGCATTCTCGGAACGCCCTGGCCTCAGAATGCAGCCTCTGTAGTCCATGGTAACCTGCGGAGAGGGGGCGGGGCTGAGGGAGGTTGGAACACTGCCCTCACTGAGGGAGTGGGTGTGGCCATCTCTGCTGTGACTGAACAAAGGGCAGGGGAGCAGGGGGCCCAGGGCAGGGCCCTCAGAGCCCGGCAGGCCCAGTGGAGTGTCACAAGCTTTTAGGCCCAGGCCAAAGGGCGCCTTCTTTGTCTGCACAGCTGCCCAAACTCTCACCTTTCCACTCAGGCCGCCCTCTTACTTGAAGTGTGTGTGGAACGTGTCCGTGCAGTATACCGTGCTGCACAGCTAAGCATAGGTCTGGGCATCGTACCGTCCTGCCAGGTGACCGAAGTTCGCAGGCAGATGGGTCCCTGGGACACCCGCGGAGAGGCTCCTGCACGGGTCACAGGCCGCCCACTGCCCCTGCCCCAGATCGGGGGCCGCAAAGCAGCCCTGTCTGAGTCCCCTGCCTCTAGAGGGAGTATTGGACCAACACTTGTAGAAAACGGGGTCCTTGCGGGCCACTCATTGGAGGGACACAAATAAATCTTTGCCGACTTTCTGCTGAAACTTACGAGCGCTTACACCTAAGCCTCTTACAAGGTCAGGTGTTTAGCTAAACATGAGCTCATGATCTAAATTTACACAATAATGAAGAAAGCATCTACAAGGGGAGACAATCAGCCAAAACCATCAATACCAGAATTAGATTCCCAAGGCCATCCATCAGATGTAGGAATAATCGGGTGCAAGGCAGAAAATATACATAAAACTGGAACTGAAACAAGGCACAAGGATGTTTTCAAAGACTGGTAGGATCTCTAAAACATTTTTCAAGGACATGTCATTGATAAAGCTAAATACTCCAAGGTTGTGTAATACAACAGATTAATCATTGAGAAGAGTGAAATTATGCTGTTTTGAAAACTATGGCAGGTCAGATTTTCTGCCTAATTATATAAGAAGATTTCTCTAAAAAATACACATTATTTCAAAGACTTATTGGCTGTGAAATAAGTTAAGGGTATTTCAAATGGCTTGTCTGCAAAGAAAGGTGAGATGTAGGGAATCACAGAAAGTCGAGGGGAAAATAGGTCAATATATACATTGCTGTATGGTGAACTAAGCCTTAGGCCAGCAACAATGGAGAGGACCTGACCCTTAGACACGTACAAGTAAGCTGGAATCTTCAAAAGTTCAAATCTTTATAAGTAAAAAGATTTATTAAAATGAATAACCAAGTGTTTTAATTGACATCAGAAGATGAAAACAATAAACCCTGAGAACATAGAGAAAAGATAAATAAAGATATGAGCAGAACTTAATACAACAGAAAACGTATAAAATTCAGGTGATTTAGTAAGTCCAAAGAATCTTCTTTGAAAAGATTTAAAAGACACACTTTGATTAAGGAAAACCAAAACATAAGTAAAGAATATACAGAAAGAGTCAGGAAAATGTTAGAGCACACAATATATGAAATGCCAGTAAATTTGAACATTTCTGTCAAGTGGACCATTTCCTAGCTCCTAAAGTTTACCAACACTGACACAAGAGGAAATCATTTAAGGTCATCATGTCTGCCCTTGGCATTCTCGGAACGCCCTGGCCTCAGAATGCAGCCTCTGTAGTCCATGGTAACCTGCGGAGAGGGGGCGGGGCTGAGGGAGGTTGGAACACTGCCCTCACTGAGGGAGTGGGTGTGGCCATCTCTGCTGTGACTGAACAAAGGGCAGGGGAGCAGGGGGCCCAGGGCAGGGCCCTCAGAGCCCGGCAGGCCCAGTGGAGTGTCACAAGTTTTTAGGCCCAGGCCAAAGGGCGCCTTCTTTGTCTGCACAGCTGCCCAAACTCTCACCTTTCCACTCAGGCCGCCCTCTTACTTGAAGTGTGTGTGGAACGTGTCCACGCAGTACACCGCGCTGCACAGCTAAGCATATTTCTGGGCATCGTAGCTTCCTGTCAGGTGATCGAAGTTTGCAGGCAGATGGGTCCCTGGGACACACGCGGAGAGGATACTGCCCGGGTCACAGGCCGCCCACTGCCCCTGCCCCAGATCGGGGGCCGCAAAGCAGCCCTGTCTGAGTCCCCTGCCTCTAGAGGGTGTATTGGACCAACATTGTAGAAAACGGGGTCCTTGCGGGCCACTCATTGGAGGGAAACAAATACATCTTTGCCGACTCTCTGCTGAAACTTACGAGCGTTCACACCTAAGCCTCTTACAAGGTCAGCTGTTTAGCTAAACATGAGCTCATGATCTAAATTTACACAATAATGAAGAAAGCAGCTACAAGGGGAGACAATCAGCCAAAACCATCAATACCAGAATTAGATTCCCAAGGCCATCCATCAGATGTAGGAATAATCGGGTGTAAGGCAGAAAATATACATAAAACTGGAACTGAAACAAGGCACAAGGATGTTTTCAAAGACTGGTAGGATCTCTAAAACATTTTTCAAGGACATGTCATTGATAAAGCTAAATACTCCAAGGTTGTGTAATACAACAGATTAATCATTGAGAAGAGTGAAATTATGCTGTTTTGAAAACTATGGCAGGTCAGATTTTCTGCCTAATTATATAAGAAGATTTCTCTAAAAAATACACATTATTTCAAAGACTTATTGGCTGTGAAATAAGTTAAGGGTATTTCAAATGGCTTGTCTGCAAAGAAAGGTGAGATGTAGGGAATCACAGAAAGTCGAGGGGAAAATAGGTCAATATATACATTGCTGTATGGTGAACTAAGCCTTAGGCCAGCAACAATGGAGAGGACCTGACCCTTAGACACGTACAAGTAAGCTGGAATCTTCAAAAGTTCAAATCTTTATAAGTAAAAAGATTTATTAAAATGAATAACCAAGTGTTTTAATTGACATCAGAAGATGAAAACAATAAACCCTGAGAACATAGAGAAAAGATAAATAAAGATATGAGCAGAACTTAATACAACAGAAAACGTATAAAATTCAGGTGATTTAGTAAGTCCAAAGAATCTTCTTTGAAAAGATTTAAAAGACACACTTTGATTAAGGAAAACCAAAACATAAGTAAAGAATATACAGAAAGAGTCAGGAAAATGTTAGAGCACACAATATATGAAATGCCAGTAAATTTGAACATTTCTGTCAAGTGGACCATTTCCTAGCTCCTAAAGTTTACCAACACTGACACAAGAGGAAATCATTTAAGGTCATCATGTCTGCCCTTGGCATTCTCGGAACGCCCTGGCCTCAGAATGCAGCCTCTGTAGTCCATGGTAACCTGCGGAGAGGGGGCGGGGCTGAGGGAGGTTGGAACACTGCCCTCACTGAGGGAGTGGGTGTGGCCATCTCTGCTGTGACTGAACAAAGGGCAGGGGAGCAGGGGGCCCAGGGCAGGGCCCTCAGAGCCCGGCAGGCCCAGTGGAGTGTCACAAGTTTTTAGGCCCAGGCCAAAGGGCGCCTTCTTTGTCTGCACAGCTGCCCAAACTCTCACCTTTCCACTCAGGCCGCCCTCTTACTTGAAGTGTGTGTGGAACGTGTCCACGCAGTACACCGCGCTGCACAGCTAAGCATATTTCTGGGCATCGTAGCTTCCTGTCAGGTGATCGAAGTTTGCAGGCAGATGGGTCCCTGGGACACACGCGGAGAGGATACTGCCCGGGTCACAGGCCGCCCACTGCCCCTGCCCCAGATCGGGGGCCGCAAAGCAGCCCTGTCTGAGTCCCCTGCCTCTAGAGGGTGTATTGGACCAACATTGTAGAAAACGGGGTCCTTGCGGGCCACTCATTGGAGGGAAACAAATACATCTTTGCCGACTCTCTGCTGAAACTTACGAGCGTTCACACCTAAGCCTCTTACAAGGTCAGCTGTTTAGCTAAACATGAGCTCATGATCTAAATTTACACAATAATGAAGAAAGCAGCTACAAGGGGAGACAATCAGCCAAAACCATCAATACCAGAATTAGATTCCCAAGGCCATCCATCAGATGTAGGAATAATCGGGTGTAAGGCAGAAAATATACATAAAACTGGAACTGAAACAAGGCACAAGGATGTTTTCAAAGACTGGTAGGATCTCTAAAACATTTTTCAAGGACATGTCATTGATAAAGCTAAATACTCCAAGGTTGTGTAATACAACAGATTAATCATTGAGAAGAGTGAAATTATGCTGTTTTGAAAACTATGGCAGGTCAGATTTTCTGCCTAATTATATAAGAAGATTTCTCTAAAAAATACACATTATTTCAAAGACTTATTGGCTGTGAAATAAGTTAAGGGTATTTCAAATGGCTTGTCTGCAAAGAAAGGTGAGATGTAGGGAATCACAGAAAGTCGAGGGGAAAATAGGTCAATATATACATTGCTGTATGTTGAACTAAGCCTTAGGCCAGCAACAATGGAGAGGACCTGACCCTTAGACACGTACAAGTAAGCTGGAATCTTCAAAAGTTCAAATCTTTATAAGTAAAAAGATTTATTAAAATGAATAACCAAGTGTTTTAATTGACATCAGAAGATGAAAACAATAAACCCTGAGAACATAGATAAAAGATAAATAAAGATATGAGCAGAACTTAATACAACAGAAAACGTATAAAATTCAGGTGATTTAGTAAGTCCAAAGAATTTTCTTTGAAAAGATTTAAAAGACACACTTTGATTAAGGAAAACCAAAACATAAGTAAAGAATATACAGAAAGAGTCAGGACAATGTTAGAGCAGAGAATATATGAAATGCCAGTAAATTTGAACATTTCTGTCAAGTGGACCATTTCCTAGCTCCTAAAGTTTACAAAACCTGACACAAGAGGAAATCATTTAAGGTCATCATGTCTGCCCTTGGCATTCTCGGAACGCTCTGGCCTCAGAATGCAGCCTCTGTAGTCCATGGTAACCTGCGGAGAGGGGGCGGGGCTGAGGGAGGTTGGAACACTGCCCTCACTGAGGGAGTGGGTGTGGCCATCTCTGCTGTGACTGAACAAAGGGCAGGGGAGCAGGGGGCCCAGGGCAGGGCCCTCAGAGCCCGGCAGGCCCAGTGGAGTGTCACAAGTTTTTAGGCCCAGGACAAAGGGCGCCTTCTTTGTCTGCACAGCTGCCCAAACTCTCACCTTTCCACTCAGGCCGCCCTCTTACTTGAAGTGTGTGTGGAACGTGTCCGCGCAGTACACCGCGCTGCACAGCTAAGCATAATTCTGGGCATCGTAGCTTCCTGCCAGGTGATCGAAGTTCGCAGGCAGATGGGTCCCTGGGACACACGCGGAGAGGATACTGCCCGGGTCACAGGCCGCCCACTGCCCCTGCCCCAGATCGGGGGCCGCAAAGCAGCCCTGTCTGAGTCCCCTGCCTCTAGAGGGTGTATTGGACCAACATTGTAGAAAACGGGGTCCTTGCGGGCCACTCATTGGAGGGAAACAAAAACATCTTTGCCGACTCTCTGCTGAAACTTACGAGCGTTCACACCTAAGCCTCTTACAAGGTCAGCTGTTTAGCTAAACATGAGCTCATGATGTAAATTTACACAATAATGAAGAAAGCAGCTACAAGGGGAGACAATCAGCCAAAACCATCAATACCAGAATTAGATTCCCAAGGCCATCCATCAGATGTAGGAATAATCGGGTGTAAGGCAGAAAATATACATAAAACTGGAACTGAAACAAGGCACAAGGATGTTTTCAAAGACTGGTAGGATCTCTAAAACATTCTTCAAGGACATGTCATTGATAAAGCTAAATACTCCAAGGTTGTGTAATACAACAGATTAATCATTGAGAAGAGTGAAATTATGCTGTTTTGAAAACTATGGCAGGTCAGATTTTCTGCCTAATTATATAAGAAGATTTCTCTAAAAAATACACATTATTTCAAAGACTTATTGGCTGTGAAATAAGTTAAGGGTATTTCAAATGGCTTGTCTGCAAAGAAAGGTGAGATGTAGGGAATCACAGAAAGTCGAGGGCAAAATAGGTCAATATATACATTGCTGTATGGTGAACTAAGCCTTAGGCCAGCAACAATGGAGAGGACCTGACCCTTAGACACGTACAAGTAAGCTGGAATCTTCAAAAGTTCAAATCTTTATAAGTAAAAAGATTTATTAAAATGAATAACCAAGTGTTTTAATTGACATCAGAAGATGAAAACAATAAACCCTGAGAACATAGAGAAAAGATAAATAAAGATATGAGCAGAACTTAATACAACAGAAAACGTATAAAATTCAGGTGATTTAGTAAGTCCAAAGAATTTTCTTTGAAAAGATTTAAAAGACACACTTTGATTAAGGAAAACCAAAACATAAGTAAAGAATATACAGAAAGAGTCAGGACAATGTTAGAGCAGAGAATATATGAAATGCCAGTAAATTTGAACATTTCTGTCAAGTGGACCATTTCCTAGCTCCTAAAGTTTACAAAACCTGACACAAGAGGAAATCATTTAAGGTCATCATGTCTGCCCTTGGCATTCTCGGAACGCCCTGGCCTCAGAATGCAGCCTCTGTAGTCCATGGTAACCTGCGGAGAGGGGGCGGGGCTGAGGGAGGTTGGAACACTGCCCTCACTGAGGGAGTGGGTGTGGCCATCTCTGCTGTGACTGAACAAAGGGCAGGGGAGCAGGGGGCCCAGGGCAGGGCCCTCAGAGCCCGGCAGGCCCAGTGGAGTGTCACAAGTTTTTAGGCCCAGTCCAAAGGGCGCCTTCTTTGTCTGCACAGCTGCCCAAACTCTCACCTTTCCACTCAGGCCGCCTTCTTACTTGAAGTGTGTGTGGAACGTGTCCGCGCAGTACACCGCGCTGCACAGCTAAGCATATTTCTGGGCATCGTAGCTTCCTGCCAGGTGATCGAAGTTCGCAGGCAGATGGGTCTCTGGGACACACGCGGAGAGGATACTGCCCGGGTCACAGGCCGCCCACTGCCCCTGCCCCAGATCGGGGGCCGCAAAGCAGCCCTGTCTGAGTCCCCTGCCTCTAGAGGGTGTATTGGACCAACATTGTAGAAAACGGGGTCCTTGCGGGCCACTCATTGGAGGGAAACAAATACATCTTTGCCGACTCTCTGCTGAAACTTACGAGCGTTCACACCTAAGCCTCTTACAAGGTCAGCTGTTTAGCTAAACATGAGCTCATGATCTAAATTTACACAATAATGAAGAAAGCAGCTACAAGGGGAGACAATCAGCCAAAACCATCAATACCAGAATTAGATTCCCAAGGCCATCCATCAGATGTAGGAATAATCGGGTGTAAGGCAGAAAATATACATAAAACTGGAACTGAAACAAGGCACAAGGATGTTTTCAAAGACTGGTAGGATCTCTAAAACATTTTTCAAGGACATGTCATTGATAAAGCTAAATACTCCAAGGTTGTGTAATACAACAGATTAATCATTGAGAAGAGTGAAATTATGCTGTTTTGAAAACTATGGCAGGTCAGATTTTCTGCCTAATTATATAAGAAGATTTCTCTAAAAAATACACATTATTTCAAAGACTTATTGGCTGTGAAATAAGTTAAGGGTATTTCAAATGGCTTGTCTGCAAAGAAAGGTGAGATGTAGGGAATCACAGAAAGTCGAGGGGAAAATAGGTCAATATATACATTGCTGTATGGTGAACTAAGCCTTAGGCCAGCAACAATGGAGAGGACCTGACCCTTAGACACGTACAAGTAAGCTGGAATCTTCAAAAGTTCAAATCTTTATAAGTAAAAAGATTTATTAAAATGAATAACCAAGTGTTTTAATTGACATCAGAAGATGAAAACAATAAACCCTGAGAACATAGAGAAAAGATAAATAAAGATATGAGCAGAACTTAATACAACAGAAAACGTATAAAATTCAGGTGATTTAGTAAGTCCAAAGAATTTTCTTTGAAAAGATTTAAAAGACACACTTTGATTAAGGAAAACCAAAACATAAGTAAAGAATATACAGAAAGAGTCAGGACAATGTTAGAGCAGAGAATATATGAAATGCCAGTAAATTTGAACATTTCTGTCAAGTGGACCATTTCCTAGCTCCTAAAGTTTACAAAACCTGACACAAGAGGAAATCATTTAAGGTCATCATGTCTGCCCTTGGCATTCTCGGAACGCCCTGGCCTCAGAATGCAGCCTCTGTAGTCCATGGTAACCTGCGGAGAGGGGGCGGGGCTGAGGGAGGTTGGAACACTGCCCTCACTGAGGGAGTGGGTGTGGCCATCTCTGCTGTGACTGAACAAAGGGCAGGGGAGCAGGGGGCCCAGGGCAGGGCCCTCAGAGCCCGGCAGGCCCAGTGGAGTGTCACAAGTTTTTAGGCCCAGGCCAAAGGGCGCCTTCTTTGTCTGCACAGCTGCCCAAACTCTCACCTTTCCACTCAGGCCGCCCTCTTACTTGAAGTGTGTGTGGAACGTGTCCGCGCAGTACACCGCGCTGCACAGCTAAGCATATTTCTGGGCATCGTAGCTTCCTGCCAGGTGATCGAAGTTCGCAGGCAGATGGGTCCCTGGGACACACGCGGAGAGGATACTGCCCGGGTCACAGGCCGCCCACTGCCCCTGCCCCAGATCGGGGGCCGCAAAGCAGCCCTGTCTGAGTCCCCTGCCTCTAGAGGGTGTATTGGACCAACATTGTAGAAAACGGGGTCCTTGCGGGCCACTCATTGGAGGGAAACAAATACATCTTTGCCGACTCTCTGCTGAAACTTACGAGCGTTCACACCTAAGCCTCTTACAAGGTCAGCTGTTTAGCTAAACATGAGCCCATGATCTAAATTTACACAATAATGAAGAAAGCAGCTACAAGGGGAGACAATCAGCCAAAACCATCAATACCAGAATTAGATTCCCAAGGCCATCCATCAGATGTAGGAATAATCGGGTGTAAGGCAGAAAATATACATAAAACTGGAACTGAAACAAGGCACAAGGATGTTTTCAAAGACTGGTAGGATCTCTAAAACATTTTTCAAGGACATGTCATTGATAAAGCTAAATACTCCAAGGTTGTGTAATACAACAGATTAATCATTGAGAAGAGTGAAATTATGCTGTTTTGAAAACTATGGCAGGTCAGATTTTCTGCCTAATTATATAAGAAGATTTCTCTAAAAAATACACATTATTTCAAAGACTTATTGGCTGTGAAATAAGTTAAGGGTATTTCAAATGGCTTGTCTGCAAAGAAAGGTGAGATGTAGGGAATCACAGAAAGTCGAGGGGAAAATAGGTCAATATATACATTGCTGTATGGTGAACTAAGCCTTAGGCCAGCAACAATGGAGAGGACCTGACCCTTAGACACGTACAAGTAAGCTGGAATCTTCAAAAGTTCAAATCTTTATAAGTAAAAAGATTTATTAAAATGAATAACCAAGTGTTTTAATTGACATCAGAAGATGAAAACAATAAACCCTGAGAACATAGAGAAAAGATAAATAAAGATATGAGCAGAACTTAATACAACAGAAAACGTATAAAATTCAGGTGATTTAGTAAGTCCAAAGAATTTTCTTTGAAAAGATTTAAAAGACACACTTTGATTAAGGAAAACCAAAACATAAGTAAAGAATATACAGAAAGAGTCAGGACAATGTTAGAGCAGAGAATATATGAAATGCCAGTAAATTTGAACATTTCTGTCAAGTGGACCATTTCCTAGCTCCTAAAGTTTACAAAACCTGACACAAGAGGAAATCATTTAAGGTCATCATGTCTGCCCTTGGCATTCTCGGAACGCCCTGGCCTCAGAATGCAGCCTCTGTAGTCCATGGTAACCTGCGGAGAGGGGGCGGGGCTGAGGGAGGTTGGAACACTGCCCTCACTGAGGGAGTGGGTGTGGCCATCTCTGCTGTGACTGAACAAAGGGCAGGGGAGCAGGGGGCCCAGGGCAGGGCCCTCAGAGCCCGGCAGGCCCAGTGGAGTGTCACAAGTTTTTAGGCCCAGGCCAAAGTGCGCCTTCTTTGTCTGCACAGCTGCCCAAACTCTCACCTTTCCACTCAGGCCGCCCTCTTACTTGAAGTGTGTGTGGAACGTGTCCGCGCAGTACACCGCGCTACACAGCTAAGCATAGTTCTGGGCTTCGTAGCTTCCTGCCATGTGACCGAAGTTTGCAGGCAGATGGGTCCCTGGGAAACACGCGGAGGGGCTCCTGCCCGGATCACAGGCCGCCCACTGCCCCTGCCCCAGATCGGGGGCCGCAAAGCAGCCCTGTCTGAGTCCCCTGCCTCTAGAGGGAGTATTGGACCAACACTTGTAGAGAACGGGGTACTTGCGGGCCACTCATTGGAGGGACACAAATAAATCTTTGCTGACTTTCTGCTGAAACATACGAGCGTTCACACCTAAGCCTCTTACAAGGTCAGCTGTTTAGCTAAACATGAGCTCATGATGTAAATTTACACAATAATGAAGAAAGCATCTACAAGGGGAGACAATCAGCCATAACCATCAATACCAGAATTAGATTCCCAAGGCCATCCATCAGATGAAGGAATAATCGGGTGCAAGGCAGAAAATATACATAAAACTGGAACTGAAACAAGGCACAATGATGTTTTCAAAGACTGGTAGGATCTCTAAAACATTTTTCAAGGACATGTCATTGATAAAGCTAAATACTCCAAGGTTGTGTAATACAACAGATTAATCATTGAGAAGAGTGAAATTATGCTGTTTTGAAAACTATGGCAGGTCAGATTTTCTGCCTAATTATATAAGAAGATTTCTCTAAAAAATACACATTATTTCAAAGACTTATTGGCTGTGAAATAAGTTAAGGGTATTTCAAATGGCTTGTCTGCAAAGAAAGGTGAGATGTAGGGATTCACAGAAAGTCGAGGGGAAAATAGGTCAATATATACATTGCTGTATGGTGAACTAAGCCTTAGGCCAGCAACAATGGAGAGGACCTGACCCTTAGACACGTACAAGTAAGCTGGAATCTTCAAAAGTTCAAATCTTTATAAGTAAAAAGATTTATTAAAATGAATAACCAAGTGTTTTAATGGACATCAGAAGATGAAAACAATAAACCCTGAGAACATAGAGAAAAGATAAATAAAGATATGAGCAGAACTTAATACAACAGAAAACGTATAAAATTCAGGTGATTTAGTAAGTCCAAAGAATCTTCTTTGAAAAGATTTAAAAGACACACTTAGATTAAGGAAAACCAAAATATAAGTAAAGAATATACAGAAAGAGTCAGGAAAATGTTAGAGCAGACAATATATGAAATGCCAGTAAATTTGAACATTTCTGTCAAGTGGACCATTTCCTAGCTCCTAAAGTTTACCAACACTGACACAAGAGGAAATCATTTAAGGTCATCATGTCTGCCCTTGGCATTCTCGGAACGCCCTGGCCTCAGAATGCAGCCTCTGTAGTCCATGGTAACCTGCGGAGAGGGGGCGGCGCTGAGGGAGGTTGGAACACTGCCCTCACTGAGGGAGTGGGTGTGGCCATCTCTGCTGTGACTGAACAAAGGGCAGGGGAGCAGGGGGCCCAGGGCAGGGCCCTCAGAGCCCGGCAGGCCCAGTGGAGTGTCACAAGTTTTTAGGCCCAGTCCAAAGGGCGCCTTCTTTGTCTGCACAGCTGCCCAAACTCTCACCTTTCCACTCAGGCCGCCCTCTTACTTGAAGTGTGTGTGGAACGTGTCCGCGCAGTACACCGCGCTGCACAGCTAAGCATATTTCTGGGCATCGTAGCTTCCTGCCAGGTGATCGAAGTTCGCAGGCAGATGGGTCCCTGGGACACACGCGGAGAGGATACTGCCCGGGTCACAGGCCGCCCACTGCCCCTGCCCCAGATCGGGGGCCGCAAAGCAGCCCTGTCTGAGTCCCCTGCCTCTAGAGGGTGTATTGGACCAACATTGTAGAAAACGGGGTCCTTGCGGGCCACTCATTGGAGGGAAACAAATACATCTTTGCCGACTCTCTGCTGAAACTTACGAGCGTTCACACCTAAGCCTCTTACAAGGTCAGCTGTTTAGCTAAACATGAGCTCATGATCTAAATTTACACAATAATGAAGAAAGCAGCTACAAGGGGAGACAATCAGCCAAAACCATCAATACCAGAATTAGATTCCCAAGGCCATCCATCAGATGTAGGAATAATCGGGTGTAAGGCAGAAAATATACATAAAACTGGAACTGAAACAAGGCACAAGGATGTTTTCAAAGACTGGTAGGATCTCTAAAACATTTTTCAAGGACATGTCATTGATAAAGCTAAATACTCCAAGGTTGTGTAATACAACAGATTAATCATTGAGAAGAGTGAAATTATGCTGTTTTGAAAACTATGGCAGGTCAGATTTTCTGCCTAATTATATAAGAAGATTTCTCTAAAAAATACACATTATTTCAAAGACTTATTGGCTGTGAAATAAGTTAAGGGTATTTCAAATGGCTTGTCTGCAAAGAAAGGTGAGATGTAGGGAATCACAGAAAGTCGAGGGGAAAATAGGTCAATATATACATTGCTGTATGGTGAACTAAGCCTTAGGCCAGCAACAATGGAGAGGACCTGACCCTTAGACACGTACAAGTAAGCTGGAATCTTCAAAAGTTCAAATCTTTATAAGTAAAAAGATTTATTAAAATGAATAACCAAGTGTTTTAATTGACATCAGAAGATGAAAACAATAAACCCTGAGAACATAGAGAAAAGATAAATAAAGATATGAGCAGAACTTAATACAACAGAAAACGTATAAAATTCAGGTGATTTAGTAAGTCCAAAGAATTTTCTTTGAAAAGATTTAAAAGACACACTTTGATTAAGGAAAACCAAAACATAAGTAAAGAATATACAGAAAGAGTCAGGACAATGTTAGAGCAGAGAATATATGAAATGCCAGTAAATTTGAACATTTCTGTCAAGTGGACCATTTCCTAGCTCCTAAAGTTTACAAAACCTGACACAAGAGGAAATCATTTAAGGTCATCATGTCTGCCCTTGGCATTCTTGGAACGCCCTGGCCTCAGAATGCAGCCTCTGTAGTCCATGGTAACCTGCGGAGAGGGGGCGGGGCTGAGGGAGGTTGGAACACTGCCCTCACTGAGGGAGTGGGTGTGGCCATCTCTGCTGTGACTGAACAAAGGGCAGGGGAGCAGGGGGCCCAGGGCAGGGCCCTCAGAGCCCGGCAGGCCCAGTGGAGTGTCACAAGTTTTTAGGCCCAGGCCAAAGGGCGCCTTCTTTGTCTGCACAGCTGCCCAAACTCTCACCTTTCCACTCAGGCCGCCCTCTTACTTGAAGTGTGTGTGGAACGTGTCCGCGCAGTACACCGCGCTGCACAGCTAAGCATATTTCTGGGCATCGTAGCTTCCTGCCAGGTGATCGAAGTTCGCAGGCAGATGGGTCCCTGGGACACACGCGGAGAGGATACTGCCCGGGTCACAGGCCGCCCACTGCCCCTGCCCCAGATCGGGGGCCGCAAAGCAGCCCTGTCTGAGTCCCCTGCCTCTAGAGGGTGTATTGGACCAACATTGTAGAAAACGGGGTCCTTGCGGGCCACTCATTGGAGGGAAACAAATACATCTTTGCCGACTCTCTGCTGAAACTTACGAGCGTTCACACCTAAGCCTCTTACAAGGTCAGCTGTTTAGCTAAACATGAGCTCATGATCTAAATTTACACAATAATGAAGAAAGCAGCTACAAGGGGAGACAATCAGCCAAAACCATCAATACCAGAATTAGATTCCCAAGGCCATCCATCAGATGTAGGAATAATCGGGTGTAAGGCAGAAAATATACATAAAACTGGAACTGAAACAAGGCACAAGGATGTTTTCAAAGACTGGTAGGATCTCTAAAACATTTTTCAAGGACATGTCATTGATAAAGCTAAATACTCCAAGGTTGTGTAATACAACAGATTAATCATTGAGAAGAGTGAAATTATGCTGTTTTGAAAACTATGGCAGGTCAGATTTTCTGCCTAATTATATAAGAAGATTTCTCTAAAAAATACACATTATTTCAAAGACTTATTGGCTGTGAAATAAGTTAAGGGTATTTCAAATGGCTTGTCTGCAAAGAAAGGTGAGATGTAGGGAATCACAGAAAGTCGAGGGGAAAATAGGTCAATATATACATTGCTGTATGGTGAACTAAGCCTTAGGCCAGCAACAATGGAGAGGACCTGACCCTTAGACACATACAAGTAAGCTGGAATCTTCAAAAGTTCAAATCTTTATAAGTAAAAAGATTTATTAAAATGAATAACCAAGTGTTTTAATTGACATCAGAAGATGAAAACAATAAACCCTGAGAACATAGAGAAAAGATAAATAAAGATATGAGCAGAACTTAATACAACAGAAAACGTATAAAATTCAGGTGATTTAGTAAGTCCAAAGAATTTTCTTTGAAAAGATTTAAAAGACACACTTTGATTAAGGAAAACCAAAACATAAGTAAAGAATATACAGAAAGAGTCAGGACAATGTTAGAGCAGAGAATATATGAAATGCCAGTAAATTTGAACATTTCTGTCAAGTGGACCATTTCCTAGCTCCTAAAGTTTACCAAACCTGACACAAGAGGAAATCATTTAAGGTCATCATGTCTGCCCTTGGCATTCTCGGAACGCCCTGGCCTCAGAATGCAGCCTCTGTAGTCCATGGTAACCTGCGGAGAGGGGGCGGGGCTGAGGGAGGTTGGAACACTGCCCTCACTGAGGGAGTGGGTGTGGCCATCTCTGCTGTGACTGAACAAAGGGCAGGGGAGCAGGGGGCCCAGGGCAGGGCCCTCAGAGCCCGGCAGGCCCAGTGGAGTGTCACAAGTTTTTAGGCCCAGGCCAAAGGGCGCCTTCTTTGTCTGCACAGCTGCCCAAACTCTCACCTTTCCACTCAGGCCGCCCTCTTACTTGAAGTGTGTGTGGAACGTGTCCACGCAGTACACCGCGCTACACAGCTAAGCATAGTTCTGGGCATCGTAGCTTCCTGCCATGTGACCGAAGTTTGCAGGCAGATGGGTCCCTGCGAAACACGCGGAGGGGCTCCTGCCCGGATCACAGGCCGCCCACTGCCCCTGCCCCAGATCGGGGGCCGCAAAGCAGCCCTGTCTGAGTCCCCTGCCTCTAGAGGGAGTATTGGACCAACACTTGTAGAGAACGGGGTACTTGCGGGCCACTCATTGGAGGGACACAAATAAATCTTTGCTGACTTTCTGCTGAAACATACGAGCGTTCACACCTAAGCCTCTTACAAGGTCAGCTGTTTAGCTAAACATGAGCTCATGATGTAAATTTACACAATAATGAAGAAAGCATCTACAAGGGGAGACAATCAGCCAAAACCATCAATACCAGAATTAGATTCCCAAGGCCATCCATCAGATGAAGGAATAATCGGGTGCAAGGCAGAAAATATACATAAAACTGGAACTGAAACAAGGCACAATGATGTTTTCAAAGACTGGTAGGATCTCTAAAACATTTTTCAAGGACATGTCATTGATAAAGCTAAATACTCCAAGGTTGTGTAATACAACAGATTAATCATTGAGAAGAGTGAAATTATGCTGTTTTGAAAACTATGGCAGGTCAGATTTTCTGCCTAATTATATAAGAAGATTTCTCTAAAAAATACACATTATTTCAAAGACTTATTGGCTGTGAAATAAGTTAAGGGTATTTCAAATGGCTTGTCTGCAAAGAAAGGTGAGATGTAGGGATTCACAGAAAGTCGAGGGGAAAATAGGTCAATATATACATTGCTGTATGGTGAACTAAGCCTTAGGCCAGCAACAATGGAGAGGACCTGACCCTTAGACACGTACAAGTAAGCTGGAATCTTCAAAAGTTCAAATCTTTATAAGTAAAAAGATTTATTAAAATGAATAACCAAGTGTTTTAATGGACATCAGAAGATGAAAACAATAAACCCTGAGAACATAGAGAAAAGATAAATAAAGATATGAGCAGAACTTAATACAACAGAAAACGTATACAATTCAGGTGATTTAGTAAGTCCAAAGAATCTTCTTTGAAAAGAATTAAAAGACACACTTTGATTAAGGAAAACCAAAACATAAGTAAAGAATATACAGAAAGAGTCAGGACAATGTTAGAGCAGAGAATATATGAAATGCCAGTAAATTTGAACATTTCTGTCAAGTGGACCATTTCCTAGCTCCTAAAGTTTACCAACACTGCCACAAGAGGAAATCATTTAAGGTCATCATGTCTGCCCTTGGCATTCTCGGAACACCCTGGCCTCAGGATGCAGCATCTGTAGTCCATGGTAACCTGCGGAGAGGGGGCGGGGCTGAGGGAGTTTGGAACACTGCCCTCACTGAGGGAGTGGGTGTGGCCATCTCTGCTGTGACTTAACAAAGGGCAGGGGAGCAGGGGGCCCAGGGCAGGGCCCTCAGAGCCCGGCAGGCCCATTGGAGTGTCACAAGCTTTTAGGCCCAGGCCAAAGGGCGCCTTCTTTGTCTGCACAGCTGCCCAAACTATCACCTTTCCACTCAGGCCGCCCTCTTACTTGAAGTGTGTGTGGAACGTGTCCGCACAATACACCGCGCTGCACAGCTAAGCATAGTTCAGGGCATCGTAGCTTCCTGCCAGGTGACCGAAGTTCGCAGGCAGATGGGTCCCTGGGACACACGCGGAGGGGCTCCTGCCCGGGTCACAGGCCGCCCACTGACCCTGCCCCAGATCGGGGGCTGCAAAGCAGCCCTGTCTTAGTCCCCTGCCTCTACAGGGAGTATTGGACCAACACTTGTAGAAAACGGGGTCCTTGCGGGCCACTCGTTGGAGGGACACAAATAAATCTTTGCCGACTTTCTGCTGAAACTTACGAGCGTTCACACCTAAGCCTCTTACAAGGTCAGCTGTTTAGCTAAACATGAGCTCATGATCTAAATTTACACAATAATGAAGAAAGCAGCTACAAGGGGAGACAATCAGCCAAAACCATCAATACCAGAATTAGATTCCCAAGGCCATCCATCAGATGTAGGAATAATCGGGTGCAAGGCAGAAAATATACATAAAACTGGAACTGAAACAAGGCACAAGGATATTTTCAAAGACTGGTAGGATCTCTAAAACATTTTTCAAGGACATGTCATTGATAAAGCTAAATACTCCAAGGTTGTGTAATACAACAGATTAATCATTGAGAAGAGTGAAATTATGCTGTTTTGAAAACTATGGCAGGTCAGATTTTCTGCCTAATTATATAAGAAGATTTCTCTAAAAAATACACCTTATTTCAAAGACTTATTGGCTGTGAAATAAGTTAAGGGTATTTCAAATGGCTTGTCTGCAAAGAAAGGTGAGATGTAGGGAATCACACAAAGTCGAGGGGAAAATAGGTCAATATATACATTGCTGTATGGTGAACTAAGCCTTAGGCCAGCAACAATGGAGAGGACCTGACCCTTAGACACGTACAAGTAAGCTGGAATCTTCAAAAGTTCAAATCTTTATAAGTAAAAAGATTTATTAAAATGAATAACCAAGTGTTTTAATTGACATCAGAAGATGAAAACAATAAACCCTGAGAACATAGAGAAAAGATAAATAAAGATATGAGCAGAACTTAATACAACAGAAAACGTATAAAATTCAGGTGATTTAGTAAGTCCAAAGAATCTTCTTTGAAAAGATTTAAAACACACACTTTGATTAAGGAAAACCAAAACATAAGTAAAGAATATACAGAAAGAGTCAGGACAATGTTAGAGCAGAGAATATATGAAATGCCAGTAAATTTGAACATTTCTGTCAAGTGGACCATTTCCTAGCTCCTAAAGTTTACCAACACTGACACAAGAGGAAATCATTTAAGGTCATCATGTCTGCCCTTGGCATTCTCGGAACGCCCTGGCCTCAGAATGCAGCCTCTGTAGTCCATGGTAACGTGCGGAGAGTGGGCGGGGCTGAGGGAGGTTGGAACACTGCCCTCACTGAGGGAGTGGGTGTGGCCATCTCTGCTGTGACTGAACAAAGGGCAGGGGAGCAGTGGGCCCAGGGCCGGGCCCTCAGAGCCCGGCAGGTCCAGTGGAGTGTCACAAGTTTTTAGGCCCAGGCCAAAGGGCGCCTTCTTTGTCTGCACAGCTGCCCAAACTCTCACCTTTCCACTCAGGCCGCCCTCTTACTTGAAGTGTGTGTGGAACGTGTCCGCGCAGTACACCGCGCTGCACAGCTAAGCATAGGTCTGAGCATCGTAGCTTCCTGCCAGGTGACCGAAGTTCGCAGGCAGATGGGTCCCTGGGACACACGCGGAGAGGCTCCTGGCCGGGTCAGACGCCACCCACTGCCCCTGCCCCAGATCGGGGGCCGCAAAGCAGCCCTGTCTGAGTCCCCTGCCTCTAGAGGGAGTATTGGACCAACACTTGTAGAAAACGGGGTCCTTGCGGGCCACTCATTGGAGGGACACAAATAAATCTTTGCCGACTTTCTGCTGAAACTTACGAGCGTTCACACCTAAGCCTCTTACAAGGTCAGCTGTTTAGCTAAACATGAGCTCATGATCTAAATTTACACAATAATGAAGAAAGCAGCTACAAGGGGAGACAATCAGCCAAAACCATCAATACCAGAATTAGATTCCCAAGGCCATCCATCAGATGTAGGAATAATCGGGTGCAAGGCAGAAAATATACATAAAACTGGAACTGAAACAAGGCACAAGGATGTTTTCAAAGACTGGTAGGATCTCTAAAACATTTTTCAAGGACATGTCATTGATAAAGCTAAATACTCCAAGGTTGTGTAATACAACAGATTAATCATTGAGAAGAGTGAAATTATGCTGTTTTGAAAACTATGGCAGGTCAGATTTTCTGCCTAATTATATAAGAAGATTTCTCTAAAAAATACACATTATTTCAAAGACTTATTGGCTGTGAAATAAGTTAAGGGTATTTCAAATGGCTTGTCTGCAAAGAAAGGTGAGATGTAGGGAATCACACAAAGTCGAGGGGAAAATAGGTCAATATATACATTGCTGTATGGTGAACTAAGCCTTAGGCCAGCAACAATGGAGAGGACCTGACCCTTAGACACGTACAAGTAAGCTGGAATCTTCAAAAGTTCAAATCTTTATAAGTAAAAAAATTTATTAAAATCAATAACCAAGTGTTTTAATTGACATCAGAAGATGAAAACAATAAACCCTGAGAACATAGAGAAAAGATAAATAAAGATATGAGCAGAACTTAATACAACAGAAAACGTATAAAATTCAGGTGATTTAGTAAGTCCAAAGAATTTTCTTTGAAAAGATTTAAAAGACACACTTTGATTAAGGAAAACCAAAACGTAAGTAAAGAATATACATTAAGAGTCAGGAAAATGTTAGAGCAGAGAATATATGAAATGCCCGTAAATTTTAACATTTCTGTCAAGTGGACCATTTCCTAGCTCCTAAAGTTTACCAACACTGACACAAGAGGAAATCATTTAAGGTCATCATGTCTGCCCTTGGCATTCTCGGAACACCCTGGCCTCAGAATGCAGCCTCTGTAGTCCATGGTAACCTGCGGAGAGGGGGCGTGGCTGAGGGAGTTTGGAACACTGCCCTCACTGAGGGAGTGGGTGTGGCCATCTCTGCTGTGACTTAACAAAGGGCAGGGGAGCAGGGGGCCCAGGGCAGGGCCCTCAGAGCCCGGCAGGCCCAGTGGAGTGTCACAAGCTTTTAGGCCCAGGCCAAAGGGCGCCTTCTTTGTCTGCACAGCTGCCCAAACTATCACCTTTCCACTCAGGCCGCCCTCTTACTTGAAGTGTGTGTGGAACGTGTCCGCACAATACACCGCGCTGCACAGCTAAGCATAGTTCAGGGCATCGTAGCTTCCTGCCAGGTGACCGAAGTTCGCAGGCAGATGGGTCCCTGGGACACACGCGGAAGGGCTCCTGCCCGGGTCACAGGCCGCACACTGCCCCTGCCCCAGATCGGGGGCTGCAAAGCAGCCCTGTCTTAATCCCCTGCCTCTACAGGGAGTATTGGACCAACACTTGTAGAAAACGGGGTCCTTGCGGGCCACTCGTTGGAGGGACACAAATAAATCTTTGCCGACTTTCTGCTGAAACTTACGAGCGTTCACACCTAAGCCTCTTACAAGGTCAGCTGTTTAGCTAAACATGAGCTCATGATCTAAATTTACACAATAATGAAGAAAGCAGCTACAAGGGGAGACAATCAGCCAAAACCATCAATACCAGAATTAGATTCCCAAGGCCATCCATCAGATGTAGGAATAATCGGGTGCAAGGCAGAAAATATACATAAAACTGGAACTGAAACAAGGCACAAGGATATTTTCAAAGACTGGTAGGATCTCTAAAACATTTTTCAAGGACATGTCATTGATAAAGCTAAATACTCCAAGGTTGTGTAATACAACAGATTAATCATTGAGAAGAGTGAAATTATGCTGTTTTGAAAACTATGGCAGGTCAGATTTTCTGCCTAATTATATAAGAAGATTTCTCTAAAAAATACACATTATTTCAAAGACTTATTGGCTGTGAAATAAGTTAAGGGTATTTCAAATGGCTTGTCTGCAAAGAAAGGTGAGATGTAGGGAATCACACAAAGTCGAGGGGAAAATAGGTCAATATATACATTGCTGTATGGTGAACTAAGCCTTAGGCCAGCAACAATGGAGAGGACCTGACCCTTAGACACGTACAAGTAAGCTGGAATCTTCAAAAGTTCAAATCTTTATAAGTAAAAAGATTTATTAAAATGAATAACCAAGTGTTTTAATTTACATCAGAAGATGAAAACAATAAACCCTGAGAACATAGAGAAAAGATAAATAAAGATATGAGCAGAACTTAATACAACAGAAAACGTATAAAATTCAGGTGATTTAGTAAGTCCAAAGAATCTTCTTTGAAAAGATTTAAAACACACACTTTGATTAAGGAAAACCAAAACATAAGTAAAGAATATACAGAAAGAGTCAGGACAATGTTAGAGCAGAGAATATATGAAATGCCAGTAAATTTGAACATTTCTGTCAAGTGGACCATTTCCTAGCTCCTAAAGTTTACCAACACTGACACAAGAGGAAATCATTTAAGGTCATCATGTCTGCCCTTGGCATTCTCGGAATGCCCTGGCCTCAGAATGCAGCCTCTGTAGTCCATGGTAACCTGCGGAGAGGGGGCGGGGCTGAGGGAGGTTGGAACACTGCCCTCACTGAGGGAGTGGGTGTGGCCATCTCTGCTGTGACTGAACAAAGGGCAGGGGAGCAGTGGGCCCAGGGCAGGGCCCTCAGAGCCCGGCAGGCCCAGTGGAGTGTCACAAGTTTTTAGGCCCAGGCCAAAGGGCGCCTTCTTTGTCTGCACAGCTGCCCAAACTCTCACCTTTCCACTCAGGCCGCCCTCTTACTTGAAGTGTGTGTGGAACGTGTCCGCGCAGTACACCGCGCTGCACAGCTAAGCATAGGTCTGAGCATCGTAGCTTCCTGCCAGGTGACCGAAGTTCGCAGGCAGATGGGTCCCTGGGACACACGCGGAGAGGCTCCTGGCCGGGTCAGAGGCCACCCACTGCCCCTGCCCCAGATCGGGGGCCGCAAAGCAGCCCTGTCTGAGTCCCCTGCCTCTAGAGGGAGTATTGGACCAACACTTGTAGAAAACGGGGTCCTTGCGGGCCACTCATTGGAGGGACACAAATAAATCTTTGCCGACTTTCTGCTGAAACTTACGAGCGTTCACACCTAAGCCTCTTACAAGGTCAGCTGTTTAGCTAAACATGAGCTCATGATCTAAATTTACACAATAATGAAGAAAGCAGCTACAAGGGGAGACAATCAGCCAAAACCATCAATACCAGAATTAGATTCCCAAGGCCATCCATCAGATGTAGGAATAATCGGGTGCAAGGCAGAAAATATACATAAAACTGGAACTGAAACAAGGCACAAGGATGTTTTCAAAGACTGGTAGGATCTCTAAAACATTTTTCAAGGACATGTCATTGATAAAGCTAAATACTCCAAGGTTGTGTAATACAACAGATTAATCATTGAGAAGAGTGAAATTATGCTGTTTTGAAAACTATGGCAGGTCAGATTTTCAGCCTAATTATATAAGAAGATTTCTCTAAAAAATACACATTATTTCAAAGACTTATTGGCTGTGAAATAAGTTAAGGGTATTTCAAATGGCTTGTCTGCAAAGAAAGGTGAGATGTAGGGAATCACAGAAAGTCGAGGGGAAAATAGGTCAATATATACATTGCTGTATGGTGAACTAAGCCTTAGGCCAGCAACAATGGAGAGGACCTGACCCTTAGACACGTACAAGTAAGCTGGAATCTTCAAAAGTTCAAATCTTTATAAGTAAAAAGATTTATTAAAATCAATAACCAAGTGTTTTAATTGACATCAGAAGATGAAAACAATAAACCCTGAGAACATAGAGAAAAGATAAATAAAGATATGAGCAGAACTTAATACAACAGAAAACGTATAAAATTCAGGTGATTTAGTAAGTCCAAAGAATTTTCTTTGAAAAGATTTAAAAGACACACTTTGATTAAGGAAAACCAAAACGTAAGTAAAGAATATACATTAAGAGTCAGGAAAATGTTAGAGCAGAGAATATATGAAATGCCCGTAAATTTTAACATTTCTGTCAAGTGGACCATTTCCTAGCTCCTAAAGTTTACCAACACTGACACAAGAGGAAATCATTTAATGTCATCAAGTCTGCCCTTGGCATTCTCGGAACACCCTGGCCTCAGAATGCAGCCTCTGTAGTCCATGGTAACCTGCGGAGAGGGGGCGTGGCTGAGGGAGTTTGGAACACTGCCCTCACTGAGGGAGTGGGTGTGGCCATCTCTGCTGTGACTTAACAAAGGGCAGGGGAGCAGGGGGCCCAGGGCAGGGCCCTCAGAGCCCGGCAGGCCCATTGGAGTGTCACAAGCTTTTAGGCCCAGGCCAAAGGGCGCCTTCTTTGTCTGCACAGCTGCCCAAACTATCACCTTTGCACTCAGGCCGCCCTCTTACTTGAAGTGTGTGTGGAACGTGTCCGCACAATACACCGCGCTGCACAGCTAAGCATAGTTCAGGGCATCGTAGCTTCCTGCCAGGTGACCGAAGTTCGCAGGCAGATGGGTCCCTGGGACACACGCGGAAGGGCTCCTACCCGGGTCACAGGCCGCACACTGCCCCTGCCCCAGATCGGGGGCTGCAAAGCAGCCCTGTCTTAATCCCCTGCCTCTACAGGGAGTATTGGACCAACACTTGTAGAAAACGGGGTCCTTGCGGGCCACTCGTTGGAGGGACACAAATAAATCTTTGCCGACTTTCTGCTGAAACTTACGAGCGTTCACACCTAAGCCTCTTACAAGGTCAGCTGTTTAGCTAAACATGAGCTCATGATCTAAATTTACACAATAATGAAGAAAGCAGCTACAAGGGGAGACAATCAGCCAAAACCATCAATACCAGAATTAGATTCCCAAGGCCATCCATCAGATGTAGGAATAATCGGGTGCAAGGCAGAAAATATACATAAAACTGGAACTGAAACAAGGCACAAGGATATTTTCAAAGACTGGTAGGATCTCTAAAACATTTTTCAAGGACATGTCATTGATAAAGCTAAATACTCCAAGGTTGTGTAATACAACAGATTAATCATTGAGAAGAGTGAAATTATGCTGTTTTGAAAACTATGGCAGGTCAGATTTTCTGCCTAATTATATAAGAAGATTTCTCTAAAAAATACACATTATTTCAAAGACTTATTGGCTGTGAAATAAGTTAAGGGTATTTCAAATGGCTTGTCTGCAAAGAAAGGTGAGATGTAGGGAATCACACAAAGTCGAGGGGAAAATAGGTCAATATATACATTGCTGTATGGTGAACTAAGCCTTAGGCCAGCAACAATGGAGAGGACCTGACCCTTAGACACGTACAAGTAAGCTGGAATCTTCAAAAGTTCAAATCTTTATAAGTAAAAAGATTTATTAAAATGAATAACCAAGTGTTTTAATTGACATCAGAAGATGAAAACAATAAACCCTGAGAACATAGAGAAAAGATAAATAAAGATATGAGCAGAACTTAATACAACAGAAAACGTATAAAATTCAGGTGATTTAGTAAGTCCAAAGAATCTTCTTTGAAAAGATTTAAAAGACACACTTTGATTAAGGAAAACCAAAACATAAGTAAAGAATATACAGAAAGAGTCAGGACAATGTTAGAGCAGAGAATATATGAAATGCCAGTAAATTTGAACATTTCTGTCAAGTGGACCATTTCCTAGCTCCTAAAGTTTACCAACACTGACACAAGAGGAAATCATTTAAGGTCATCATGTCTGCCCTTGGCATTCTCGGAACGCCCTGGCCTCAGAATGCAGCCTCTGTAGTCCATGGTAACCTGCGGAGAGGGGGCGGGGCTGAGGGAGGTTGGAACACTGCCCTCACTGAGGGAGTGGGTGTGGCCATCTCTGCTGTGACTGAACAAAGGGCAGGGGAGCAGTGGGCCCAGGGCCGGGCCCTCAGAGCCCGGCAGGCCCAGTGGAGTGTCACAAGTTTTTAGGCCCAGGCCAAAGGGCGCCTTCTTTGTCTGCACAGCTGCCCAAACTCTCACCTTTCCACTCAGGCCGCCCTCTTACTTGAAGTGTGTGTGGAACGTGTCCGCGCAGTACACCGCGCTGCACAGCTAAGCATAGGTCTGAGCATTGTAGCTTCCTGCCAGGTGACCGAAGTTCGCAGGCAGATGGGTCCCTGGGACACACGCGGAGAGGCTCCTGGCCGGGTCAGAGGCCACCCACTGCCCCTGCCCCAGATCGGGGGCCGCAAAGCAGCCCTGTCTGAGTCCCCTGCCTCTAGAGGGAGTATTGGACCAACCCTTGTAGAAAACGGGGTCCTTGCGGGCCACTCATTGGAGGGACACAAATAAATCTTTGCCGACTTTCTGCTGAAACTTACGAGCGTTCACACCTAAGCCTCTTACAAGGTCAGCTGTTTAGCTAAACATGAGCTCATGATCTAAATTTACACAATAATGAAGAAAGCAGCTACAAGGGGAGACAATCAGCCAAAACCATCAATACCAGAATTAGATTCCCAAGGCCATCCATCAGATGTAGGAATAATCGGGTGCAAGGCAGAAAATATACATAAAACTGGAACTGAAACAAGGCACAAGGATGTTTTCAAAGACTGGTAGGATCTCTAAAACATTTTTCAAGGACATGTCATTGATAAAGCTAAATACTCCAAGGTTGTGTAATACAACAGATTAATCATTGAGAAGAGTGAAATTATGCTGTTTTGAAAACTATGGCAGGTCAGATTTTCAGCCTAATTATATAAGAAGATTTCTCTAAAAAATACACATTATTTCAAAGACTTATTGGCTGTGAAATAAGTTAAGGGTATTTCAAATGGCTTGTCTGCAAAGAAAGGTGAGATGTAGGGAATCACAGAAAGTCGAGGGGAAAATAGGTCAATATATACATTGCTGTATGGTGAACTAAGCCTTAGGCCAGCAACAATGGAGAGGACCTGACCCTTAGACACGTACAAGTAAGCTGGAATCTTCAAAAGTTCAAATCTTTATAAGTAAAAAGATTTATTAAAATCAATAACCAAGTGTTTTAATTGACATCAGAAGATGAAAACAATAAACCCTGAGAACATAGAGAAAAGATAAATAAAGATATGAGCAGAACTTAATACAACAGAAAACGTATAAAATTCAGGTGATTTAGTAAGTCCAAAGAATTTTCTTTGAAAAGATTTAAAAGACACACTTTGATTAAGGAAAACCAAAACGTAAGTAAAGAATATACATTAAGAGTCAGGAAAATGTTAGAGCAGAGAATATATGAAATGCCCGTAAATTTTAACATTTCTGTCAAGTGGACCATTTCCTAGCTCCTAAAGTTTACCAACACTGACACAAGAGGAAATCATTTAAGGTCATCAAGTCTGCCCTTGGCATTCTCGGAACACCCTGGCCTCAGAATGCAGCCTCTGTAGTCCATGGTAACCTGCGGAGAGGGGGCGTGGCTGAGGGAGTTTGGAACACTGCCCTCACTGAGGGAGTGGGTGTGGCCATCTATGCTGTGACTTAACAAAGGGCAGGGGAGCAGGGGGCCCAGGGCAGGGCCCTCAGAGCCCGGCAGGCCCATTGGAGTGTCACAAGCATTTAGGCCCAGGCCAAAGGGCGCCTTCTTTGTCTGCACAGCTGCCCAAACTATCACCTTTGCACTCAGGCCGCCCTCTTACTTGAAGTGTGTGTGGAACGTGTCCGCACAATACACCGCGCTGCACAGCTAAGCATAGTTCAGGGCATCGTAGCTTCCTGCCAGGTGACCGAAGTTCGCAGGCAGATGGGTCCCTGGGACACACGCGGAAGGGCTCCTGCCCGGGTCACAGGCCGCACACTGCCCCTGCCCCAGATCGGGGGCTGCAAAGCAGCCCTGTCTTAATCCCCTGCCTCTACAGGGAGTATTGGACCAACACTTGTAGAAAACGGGGTCCTTGCGGGCCACTCGTTGGAGGGACACAAATAAATCTTTGCCGACTTTCTGCTGAAACTTACGAGCGTTCACACCTAAGCCTCTTACAAGGTCAGCTGTTTAGCTAAACATGAGCTCATGATCTAAATTTACACAATAATGAAGAAAGCAGCTACAAGGGGAGACAATCAGCCAAAACCATCAATACCAGAATTAGATTCCCAAGGCCATCCATCAGATGTAGGAATAATCGGGTGCAAGGCAGAAAATATACATAAAACTGGAACTGAAACAAGGCACAAGGATATTTTCAAAGACTGGTAGGATCTCTAAAACATTTTTCAAGGACATGTCATTGATAAAGCTAAATACTCCAAGGTTGTGTAATACAACAGATTAATCATTGAGAAGAGTGAAATTATGCTGTTTTGAAAACTATGGCAGGTCAGATTTTCTGCCTAATTATATAAGAAGATTTCTCTAAAAAATACACATTATTTCAAAGACTTATTGGCTGTGAAATAAGTTAAGGGTATTTCAAATGGCTTGTCTGCAAAGAAAGGTGAGATGTAGGGAATCACAGAAAGTCGAGGGGAAAATAGGTCAATATATACATTGCTGTATGGTGAACTAAGCCTTAGGCCAGCAACAATGGAGAGGACCTGACCCTTAGACACGTACAAGTAAGCTGGAATCTTCAAAAGTTCAAATCTTTATAAGTAAAAAGATTTATTAAAATGAATAACCAAGTGTTTTAATTGACATCAGAAGATGAAAACAATAAACCCTGAGAACATAGAGAAAAGATAAATAAAGATATGAGCAGAACTTAATACAACAGAAAACGTATAAAATTCAGGTGATTTAGTAAGTCCAAAGAATCTTCTTTGAAAAGATTTAAAACACACACTTTGATTAAGGAAAACCAAAACATAAGTAAAGAATATACAGAAAGAGTCAGGACAATGTTAGAGCAGAGAATATATGAAATGCCAGTAAATTTGAACATTTCTGTCAAGTGGACCATTTCCTAGCTCCTAAAGTTTACCAACACTGACACAAGAGGAAATCATTTAAGGTCATCATGTCTGCCCTTGGCATTCTCGGAACGCCCTGGCCTCAGAATGCAGCCTCTGTAGTCCATGGTAACCTGCGGAGAGGGGGCGGGGCTGAGGGAGGTTGGAACACTGCCCTCACTGAGGGAGTGGGTGTGGCCATCTCTGCTGTGACTGAACAAAGGGCAGGGGAGCAGTGGGCCCAGGGCAGCGTCCTCAGAGCCCGGCAGGCCCAGTGGAGTGTCACAAGCTTTTAGGCCCAGGCCAAAGAGTGCCTTCTTTGTCTGCACAGCTGCCCAAACTCTCACCTCTCCACTCAGGCCGCCCTCTTACTTGAAGTGTGTGTGGAACGTGTCCGCGCAGTACACCGCGCTGCACAGCTAAGCATAGGTCTGGGCATCGTAGCTTCCTGCCAGGTGACCGAAGTTCGCAGGCAGATGGGTCCCTGGGACACACGCGGAGAGGCTCCTGGCCGTGTCACAGGCCACCCACTGCCCCTGCCCCAGATCGGGGGCCGCAAAACAGCCCTGTCTGAGTCCCCTGCCTCTAGAGGGAGTATTGGACCAACACTTGTAGAAAACGGGGTCCTTGCGGGCCACTCATTGGAGGGACACAAATAAATCTTTGCCGACTCTCTGCTGAAACTTACGAGCGTTCACACCTAAGCCTCTTACAAGGTCAGCTGTTTAGCTAAACATGAGCTCATGATCTAAATTTACACAATAATGAAGAAAGCATCTACAAGGGGAGACAATCAGCCAAAACCATCAATACCAGAATTAGATTCCCAAGGCCATCCATCAGATGTAGGAATAATCGGGTGCAATGCAGAAAATATACATAAAACTGGAACTGAAACAAGGCACAAGGATGTTTTCAAAGACTGGTAGGATCTCTAAAACATTTTTCAAGGACATGTCATTGATAAAGCTAAATACTCCAAGGTTGTGTAATACAACAGATTAATCATTGAGAAGAGTGAAATTATGCTGTTTTGAAAACTATGGCAGGTCAGATTTTCTGCCTAATTATATAAGACGATTTCTCTAAAAAATACACATTATTTCAAAGACTTATTGGCTGTGAAATAAGTTAAGGGTATTTCAACTGGCTTGTCTGCAAAGAAAGGTGAGATGTAGGGAATCACAGAAAGTCGAGGGGAAAATAGGTCAATATATACATTGCTGTATGGTGAACTAAGCCTTAGGCCAGCAACAATGGAGAGGACCTGACCCTTAGACACGTACAAGTAAGCTGGAATCTTCAAAAGTTCAAATCTTTATAAGTAAAAAGATTTATTAAATGAATAACCAAGTGTTTTAATTGACATCAGAAGATGAAAACAATAAACCCTGAGAACATAGAGAAAAGATAAATAAAGATATGAGCAGAACTTAATACAACAGAAAACGTATAAAATTCAGGTGATTTAGTAAGTCCAAAGAATCTTCTTTGAAAAGATTTAAAAGACACACTTTGATTAAGGAAAACCAAAACATAAGTAAAGAATATACAGAAAGAGTCAGGACAATGTTAGAGCAGAGAATATATGAAATGCCCGTAAATTTGAACATTTCTGTCAAGTGGACCATTTCCTAGCTCCTAAAGTTTACCAACACTGACACAAGAGGTAATCATTTAAGGTCATCCTGTCTGCCCTTGGCATTCTCGGAACGCCCTGGCCTCAGAATGCAGCCTCTGTTGTCCATGGTAAACTGCGGAGAGGGGGCGGGGCTGAGGGAGGTTGGAACACTGCCCTCACTGAGGGAGTGGGTGTGGCCATCTCTGCTGTGACTGAACAAAGGGCAGGGGAGCAGGGGGCCCAGGGCAGGGCCCTCAGAGCCCGGCAGGCCCAGTGGAGTGTCACAAGATTTTAGGCCCAGGCCAAAGGGCGCCTTCTTTGTCTGCACAGCTGCCCAAACTCTCACCTCTCCACTCAGGCCGCCCTCTTACTTGAAGTGTGTGTGGAACGTGTCCGCGCAGTACACCGCGCTGCACAGCTAAGCATAGTTCTGGGCATCGTAGCTTCCTGCCAGGTGATCGAAGTTCGCAGGCAGATGGGTCCCTGGGACACACGCGGAGGGGCTCCTGCCCGGGTCACAGGCCGCCCACTGCCCCTGCCCCAGATCGGGGGCCGCAAAGCAGCCCTGTCTGAGTCCCCTGCCTCTAGAGGGAGTATTGGAGCATCACTTGTAGGAAACGGGGTCCTTGCGGGCCACTCATTGGAGGGACACAAATAAATCTTTGCCGACTTTCTGCTGAAACTTACGAGCGTTCACACCTAAGCCTCTTACAAGGTCAGCTGTTTAGCTAAACATGAGCTCATGATCTAAATTTACACAATAATGAAGAAAGCAGCTACAAGGGGAGACAATCAGCCAAAACCATCAATACCAGAATTAGATTCCCAAGGCCATCCATCAGATGTAGGAATAATCGGGTGCAAGGCAGAAAATATACATAAAACTGGAACTGAAACAAGGCACAAGGATGTTTTCAAAGACTGGTAGGATCTCTAAAACATTTTTCAAGGACATGTCATTGATAAAGCTAAATACTCCAAGGTTGTGTAATACAACAGATTAATCATTGAGAAGCGTGAAATTATGCTGTTTTGAAAACTATGGCAGGTCAGATTTTCTGCCTAATTATATAAGAAGATTTCTCTAAAAAATACACATTATTTCAAAGACTTATTGGCTGTGAAATAAGTTAAGGGTATTTCAAATGGCTTGTCTGCAAAGAAAGGTGAGATGTAGGGAATCACAGAAAGTCGAGGGGAAAATAGGTCAATATATACATTGCTGTATGGTGAACTAAGCCTTAGGCCAGCAACAATGGAGAGGACCTGACCCTTAGACACGTACAAGTAAGCTGGAATCTTCAAAAGTTCAAATCTTTATAAGTAAAAAGATTTATTAAATGAATAACCAAGTGTTTTAATTGACATCAGAAGATGAAAACAATAAACCCTGAGAACATAGAGAAAAGATAAATAAAGATATGAGCAGAACTTAATACAACAGAAAACGTATAAAATTCAGGTGATTTAGTAAGTCCAAAGAATCTTCTTTGAAAAGATTTAAAACACACACTTTGATTAAGGAAAACCAAAACATAAGTAAAGAATATACAGAAAGAGTCAGGACAATGTTAGAGCAGAGAATATATGAAATGCCAGTAAATTTGAACATTTCTGTCAAGTGGACCATTTCCTAGCTCCTAAAGTTTACCAACACTGACACAAGAGGAAATCATTTAAGGTCATCATGTCTGCCCATGGCATTCTCGGAACGCCCTGGCCTCAGAATGCAGCCTCTGTAGTCCATGGTAACCTGCGGAGAGGGGGCGGGGCTGAGGGAGGTTGGAACACTGCCCTCACTGAGGGAGTGGGTGTGGCCATCTCTGCTGTGACTGAACAAAGGGCAGGGGAGCAGTGGGCCCAGGGCAGGGTCCTCAGAGCCCGGCAGGCCCAGTGGAGTGTCACAAGCTTTTAGGCCCAGGCCAAAGGGTGCCTTCTTTGTCTGCACAGCTGCCCAAACTCTCACCTTTCCACTCAGGCCGCCCTCTTACTTGAAGTGTGTGTGGAACGTGTCCGCGCAGTACACCGCGCTGCACAGCTAAGCATAGGTCTGGGCATCGTAGCTTCCTGCCAGGTGACCGAAGTTCGCAGGCAGATGGGTCCCTGGGACACACGCGGAGAGGCTCCTGGCCGTGTCACAGGCCACCCACTGCCCCTGCCCCAGATCGGGGGCCGCAAAGCAGCCCTGTCTGAGTCCCCTGCCTCTAGAGGGAGTATTGGACCAACACTTGTAGAAAACGGGGTCCTTGCGGGCCACTCATTGGAGGGACACAAATAAATCTTTGCCGACTCTCTGCTGAAACTTACGAGCGTTCACACCTAAGCCTCTTACAAGGTCAGCTGTTTAGCTAAACATGAGCTCATGATCTAAATTTACACAATAATGAAGAAAGCATCTACAAGGGGAGACAATCAGCCAAAACCATCAATACCAGAATTAGATTCCCAAGGCCATCCATCAGATGTAGGAATAATCGGGTGCAATGCAGAAAATATACATAAAACTGGAACTGAAACAAGGCACAAGGATGTTTTCAAAGACTGGTAGGATCTCTAAAACATTTTTCAAGGACATGTCATTGATAAAGCTAAATACTCCAAGGTTGTGTAATACAAGAGATTAATCATTGAGAAGAGTGAAATTATGCTGTTTTGAAAACTATGGCAGGTCAGATTTTCTGCCTAATTATATAAGACGATTTCTCTAAAAAATACACATTATTTCAAAGACTTATTGGCTGTGAAATAAGTTAAGGGTATTTCAACTGGCTTGTCTGCAAAGAAAGGTGAGATGTAGGGAATCACAGAAAGTCGAGGGGAAAATAGGTCAATATATACATTGCTGTATGGTGAACTAAGCCTTAGGCCAGCAACAATGGAGAGGACCTGACCCTTAGACACGTACAAGTAAGCTGGAATCTTCAAAAGTTCAAATCTTTATAAGTAAAAAGAGTTATTAAATGAATAACCAAGTGTTTTAATTGACATCAGAAGATGAAAACAATAAACCCTGAGAACATAGAGAAAAGATAAATAAAGATATGAGCAGAACTTAATACAACAGAAAACGTATAAAATTCAGGTGATTTAGTAAGTCCAAAGAATCTTCTTTGAAAAGATTTAAAAGACACACTTTGATTAAGGAAAACCAAAACATAAGTAAAGAATATACAGAAAGAGTCAGGACAATGTTAGAGCAGAGAATATATGAAATGCCTGTAAATTTGAACATTTCTGTCAAGTGGACCATTTCCTAGCTCCTAAAGTTTACCAACACTGACACAAGAGGTAATCATTTAAGGTCATCATGTCTGCCCTTGGCATTCTCGGAACGCCCTGGCCTCAGAATGCAGCCTCTGTAGTCCATGGTAACCTGCGGAGAGGGGGCGGGGCTGAGGGAGTTTGGAACACTGCCCTCACTGAGGGAGTGGGTGTGGCCATCTCTGCTGTGACTGAACAAAGGGCAGGGGAGCAGTGGGCCCAGGGCAGGGTCCTCAGAGCCCGGCAGGCCCAGTGGAGTGTCACAAGCTTTTAGGCCCAGGCCAAAGGGCGCCTTCTTTGTCTGCACAGCTGCCCAAACTATCACCTTTCCACTCAGGCCGCCCTCTTACTTGAAGTGTGTGTGGAACGTGTCCGCACACTACACCGCGCTGCACAGCTAAGCATAGTTCAGGGCATCGTAGCTTCCTGCCAGGTGACCGAAGTTCGCAGGCAGATGGGTCCCTGGGACACACGCGGAGGGGCTCCTGCCCGGGTCACAGGCCGCCCACTGCCCCTGCCCCAGATCGGGGGCCGCAAAGCAGCCCTGTCTTAGTCCCCTGCCTCTACAGGGAGTATTGGACCAACGCTTGTAGAAAACGGGGTCCTTGCGGGCCACTCATTGGAGGGACACAAATAAATCTTTGCCGACTTTCTGCTGAAACTTACGAGCGTTCACACCTAAGCCTCTTACAAGGTCAGCTGTTTAGCTAAACATGAGCTCATGATCTAAATTTACACAATAATGAAGAAAGCAGCTACAAGGGGAGACAATCAGCCAAAACCATCAATACCAGAATTAGATTCCCAAGGCCATCCATCAGATGTAGTAATAATCGAGTGTAAGGCAGAAAATATACATAAAACTGGAACTGAAACAAGGCACAAGGATGTTTTCAAAGACTGGTAGGATCTCTAAAACATTTTTCAAGGACATGTCATTGATAAAGCTAAATATTCCAAGGTTGTGTAATACAACAGATTAATCATTGAGAAGAGTGAAATTATGCTGTTTTGAAAACTATGGCAGGTCAGATTTTCTGCCTAATTATATAAGAAGATTTCTCTAAAAAATACACATTATTTCAAAGACTTATTGGCTGTGAAATAAGTTAAGGGTATTTCAAATGGCTTGTCTGCAAAGAAAGGTGAGATGTAGGGAATCACAGAAAGTCGAGGGCAAAATAGGTCAATATATACATTGCTGTATGGTGAACTAAGCCTTAGGCCAGCAACAATGGAGAGGACCTGACCCTTAGACACGTACAAGTAAGCTGGAATCTTCAAAAGTTCAAATCTTTATAAGTAAAAAGATTTATTAAAATGAATAACCAAGTGTTTTAATTGACATCAGAAGATGAAAACAATAAACCCTGAGAACATAGAAAAAAGTTAAATAAAGATATGAGCAGAACTTAATACAACAGAAAACGTATAAAATTCAGGTGATTTAGTAAGTCCAAAGAATCTTCTTTGAAAAGATTTAAAAGACACACTTTGATTAAGGAAAACCAAAACATAAGTAAAGAATATACAGAAAGAGTCAGGAAAATGTTAGAGCAGACAATATATGAAATGCAAGTAAATTTGAACATTTCTGTCAAGTGGACCATTTCCTAGCTCCTAAAGTTTACCAACACTGACACAAGAGGAAATCATTTAAGGTCATCATGTCTGCCCTTGGCATTCTCGGAACGCCCTGGCCTCAGAATGCAGCCTCTGTAGTCCATGGTAACCTGCGGAGAGGGGGCGGGGCTGAGGGAGGTTGTAACACTGCCCTCACTGAGGGAGTGGGTGTGGCCATCTCTGCTGTGACTGAACAAAGGGCAGGGGAGCAGGGGGCCCAGGGCAGGGCCCTCAGAGCCCGGCAGGCCCAGTGGAGTGTCACAAGATTTTAGGCCCAGGCCAAAGGGCGCCTTCTTTGTCTGCACAGCTGCCCAAACTCTCACCTCTCCACTCAGGCCGCCCTCTTACTTGAAGTGTGTGTGGAACGTGTCCGCGCAGTACACCGCGCTGCACAGCTAAGCATAGTTCTGGGCATCATAGCTTCCTGCCAGGTGATCGAAGTTTGCAGGCAGATGGGTCCCTGGGACACACGCGGAGGGGATCCTGCCCGGGTCACAGGCCGCCCACTGCCCCTGCCCAAGATCGGGGGCCGCAAAGCAGCCCTGTCTGAGTCCCCTGCCTCTAGAGGGAGTATTGGATCATCACTTGTAGGAAACGGGGTCCTTGCGGGCCACTCATTGGAGGGACACAAATAAATCTTTGCCGACTTTCTGCTGAAACTTACGAGCCTTCACACCTAAGCCTCTTACAAGGTCAGGTGTTTAGCTAAACATGAGCTCATGATCTAAATTTACACAATAATGAAGAAAGCAGCTACAAGGGGAGACAATCAGCAAAAACAATCAATACCAGAATTAGATTCCCAAGGCCATCCATCAGATGTAGGAATAATCGGGTGCAAGGCAGAAAATATACATCAAACTGGAACTGAAACAAGGCACAAGGATGTTTTCAAAGACTGGTAGGATCTCTAAAACATTTTTAAAGGACATGTCATTGATAAAGCTAAATATTCAAAGGTTGTGTAATACAACAGATTAATCATTGAGAAGAGTGAAATTATGCTGTTTTGAAAACTATGGCAGGTCAGATTTTCTGCCTAATTATATAAGAAGATTTCTCTAAAAAATACACATTATTTCAAAGACTTATTGGCTGTGAAATAAGTTAAGGGTATATCAAATGGCTTGTCTGCAAAGAAAGGTGAGATGTAGGGAATCACAGAAAGTCGAGGGGAAAATAGGTCAATATATACATTGCTATATGGTGAACTAAGCCTTAGGCCAGCAACAATGGAGAGGACCTGACCCTTAGACACATACAAGTAAGCTGGAATCTTCAAAAGTTCAAATCTTTATAAGTAAAAAGATTTATTAAAATGAATAACCAAGTGTTTTAATTGACATCAGAAGATGAAAACAATAAACCCTGAGAACATAGAAAAAAGATAAATAAAGATATGAGCAGAACTTAATACAACAGAAAACGTATAAAATTCAGGTGATTTAGTAAGTCCAAAGAATCTTCTTTGAAAAGATTTAAAAGACACACTTTGATTAAGGAAAACCAAAACATAAGTAAAGAATATACAGAAAGAGTCAGGACAATGTTAGAGCAGAGAATATATGAAATGCCAGTAAATTTGAACATTTCTGTCAAGTGGACCATTTCCTACCTCCTAAAGTTTACCAACACTGACACAAGAGGAAATCATTTAAGGTCATCATGTCTGCCCTTGGCATTCTCCGAACGCCCTGGCCTCAGAATGCAGCCTCTGTAGTCCATGGTAACCTGCGGAGAGGGGGCGGGCCTGAGGGAGGTTGGAACACTGCCCTCACTGAGGGAGTGGGTGTGGCCATCTCTGCTGTGACTGAACAAAGGGCAGGGGAGCAGTGGGCCCAGGGCAGCGTCCTCAGAGCCCGGCAGGCCCAGTGGAGTGTCACAAGCTTTTAGGCCCAGGCCAAAGGGTGAATTCTTTGTCTGCACAGCTGCCCAAACTCTCACCTCTCCACTCAGGCCGCCCTCTTACTTGAAGTGTGTGTGGAACGTGTCCGCGCAGTACACCGCGCTGCACAGCTAAGCATAGGTCTGGGCATCGTAGCTTCCTGCCAGGTGACCGAAGTTCGCAGGCAGATGGGTCCCTGGGACACACGCGGAGAGGCTCCTGGCCGTGTCACAGGCCACCCACTGCCCCTGCCCCAGATCGGGGGCCGCAAAACAGCCCTGTCTGTGTCCCCTGCCTCTAGAGGGAGTATTGGACCAACACTTGTAGAAAACGGGGTCCTTGCGGGCCACTCATTGGAGGGACACAAATAAATCTTTGCCGACTCTCTGCTGAAACTTACGAGCGTTCACACCTAAGCCTCTTACAAGGTCAGCTGTTTAGCTAAACATGAGCTCATGATCTAAATTTACACAATATTGAAGAAAGCATCTACAAGGGGAGACAATCAGCCAAAACCATCAATACCAGAATTAGATTCCCAAGGCCATCCATCAGATGTAGGAATAATCGGGTGCAATGCAGAAAATATACATAAAACTGGAACTGAAACAAGGCACAAGGATGTTTTCAAAGACTGGTAGGATCTCTAAAACATTTTTCAAGGACATGTCATTGATAAAGCTAAATACTCCAAGGTTGTGTAATACAACAGATTAATCATTGAGAAGAGTGAAATTATGCTGTTTTGAAAACTATGGCAGGTCAGATTTTCTGCCTAATTATATAAGACGATTTCTCTAAAAAATACACATTATTTCAAAGACTTATTGGCTGTGAAATAAGTTAAGGGTATTTCAACTGGCTTGTCTGCAAAGAAAGGTGAGATGTAGGGAATCACAGAAAGTCGAGGGGAAAATAGGTCAATATATACATTGCTGTATGGTGAACTAAGCCTTAGGCCAGCAACAATGGAGAGGACCTGACCCTTAGACACGTACAAGTAAGCTGGAATCTTCAAAAGTTCAAATCTTTATAAGTAAAAAGATTTATTAAATGAATAACCAAGTGTTTTAATTGACATCAGAAGATGAAAACAATAAACCCTGAGAACATAGAGAAAAGATAAATAAAGATATGAGCAGAACTTAATACAACAGAAAACGTATAAAATTCAGGTGATTTAGTAAGTCCAAAGAATCTTCTTTGAAAAGATTTAAAAGACACACTTTGATTAAGGAAAACCAAAACATAAGTAAAGAATATACAGAAAGAGTCAGGACAATGTTAGAGCAGAGAATATATGAAATGCCCGTAAATTTGAACATTTCTGTCAAGTGGACCATTTCCTAGCTCCTAAAGTTTACCAACACTGACACAAGAGGTAATCATTTAAGGTCATCATGTCTGCCCTTGGCATTCTCCGAACGCCCTGGCCTCAGAATGCAGCCTCTGTAGTCCATGGTAACCTGCGGAGAGGGGGCGGGGCTGAGGGAGTTTGGAACACTGCCCTCACTGAGGGAGTGGGTGTGGCCATCTCTGCTGTGACTGAACAAAGGGCAGGGGAGCAGGGGGCCCAGGGCACGGCCCTCAGAGCCCGGCAGGCCCAGTGGAGTGTCACAAGCTTTTAGGCCCAGGCCTAAGGGCGCCTTCTTTGTCTGCACAGCTGCCCAAACTATCACATTTCCACTCAGGCCGCCCTCTTACTTGAAGTGTGTGTGGAACGTGTCCGCACACTACACCGCGCTGCACAGCTAAGCATAGTTCAGGGCATCGTAGCTTCCTGCCAGGTGACCGAAGTTCGCAGGCAGATGGGTCCCTGGGACACACGCGGAGGGGCTCCTGCCCGGGTCACAGGCCGCCCACTGCCCCTGCCCCAGATCGGGGGCCGCAAAGCAGCCCTGTCTTAGTCCCCTGCCTCTACAGGGAGTATTGGACCAACGCTTGTAGAAAACGGGGTCCTTGCGGGCCACTCATTGGAGGGACACAAATAAATCTTTGCCGACTCTCTGCTGAAACTTACGAGCGTTCACACCTAAGCCTCTTACAAGGTCAGCTGTTTAGCTAAACATGAGCTCATGATCTAAATTTACACAATAATGAAGAAAGCAGCTACAAGGGGAGACAATCAGCCAAAACCATCAATACCAGAATTAGATTCCCAAGGCCATCCATCAGATGTAGGAATAATCGGGTGTAAGGCAGAAAATATACATAAAACTGGAACTGAAACAAGGCACAAGGATGTTTTCAAAGACTGGTAGGATCTCTAAAACATTTTTCAAGGACATGTCATTGATAAAGCTAAATACTCCAAGGTTGTGTAATACAACAGATTAATCATTGAGAAGCGTGAAATTATGCTGTTTTGAAAACTATGGCAGGTCAGATTTTCTGCCTAATTATATAAGACGATTTCTCTAAAAAATACACATTATTTCAAAGACTTATTGGCTGTGAAATAAGTTAAGGGTATTTCAACTGGCTTGTCTGCAAAGAAAGGTGAGATGTAGGGAATCACAGAAAGTCGAGGGGAAAATAGGTCAATATATACATTGCTGTATGGTGAACTAAGCCTTAGGCCAGCAACAATGGAGAGGACCTGACCCTTAGACACGTACAAGTAAGCTGGAATCTTCAAAAGTTCAAATCTTTATAAGTAAAAATAGTTATTAAATGAATAACCAAGTGTTTTAATTGACATCAGAAGATGAAAACAATAAACCCTGAGAACATAGAGAAAAGATAAATAAAGATATGAGCAGAACTTAATACAACAGAAAACGTATAAAATTCAGGTGATTTAGTAAGTCCAAAGAATCTTCTTTGAAAAGATTTAAAAGACACACTTTGATTAAGGAAAACCAAAACATAAGTAAAGAATATACAGAAAGAGTCAGGACAATGTTAGAGCAGAGAATATATGAAATGCCCGTAAATTTGAACATTTCTGTCAAGTGGACCATTTCCTAGCTCCTAAAGTTTACCAACACTGACACAAGAGGTAATCATTTAAGGTCATCATGTCTGCCCTTGGCATTCTCGGAACGCCCTGGCCTCAGAATGCAGCCTCTGTAGTCCATGGTAACCTGCGGAGAGGGGGCGGGGCTGAGGGGGTTTGGAACACTGCCCTCACTGAGGGAGTGGGTGTGGCCATCTCTGCTGTGACTGAACAAAGGGCAGGGGAGCAGTGGGCCCAGGGCAGGGTCCTCAGAGCCCGGGAGGCCCAGTGGAGTGTCACAAGCTTTTAGGCCCAGGCCAAAGGGCGCCTTCTTTGTCTGCACAGCTGCCCAAACTATCAACTTTCCACTCAGGCCGCCCTCTTACTTGAAGTGTGTGTGGAACGTGTCCGCACACTACACCGCGCTGCACAGCTAAGCATAGTTCAGGGCATCGTAGCTTCCTGCCAGGTGACCGAAGTTCGCAGGCAGATGGGTCCCTGGGACACACGCGGAGGGGCTCCTGCCCGGGTCACAGGCCGCCCACTGCCCCTGCCCCAGATCGGGGGCTGCAAAGCAGCCCTGTCTTAGTCCCCTGCCTCTACAGGGAGTATTGGACCAACGCTTGTAGAAAACGGGGTCCTTGCGGGCCACTCATTGGAGGGACACACATAAATCTTTGCCGACTTTCTGCTGAAACTTACGAGCGTTCACACCTAAGCCTCTTACAAGGTCAGCTGTTTAGCTAAACATGAGCTCATGATCTAAATTTACACAATAATGAAGAAAGCAGCTACAAGGGGAGACAATCAGCCAAAACCATCAATACCAGAATTAGATTCCCAAGGCCATCCATCAGATGTAGTAATAATCGAGTGTAAGGCAGAAAATATACATAAAACTGGAACTGAAACAAGGCACAAGGATGTTTTCAAAGACTGGTAGGATCTCTAAAACATTTTTCAAGGACATGTCATTGATAAAGCTAAATATTCCAAGGTTGTGTAATACAACAGATTAATCATTGAGAAGAGTGAAATTATGCTGTTTTGAAAACTATGGCAGGTCAGATTTTCTGCCTAATTATATAAGAAGATTTCTCTAAAAAATACACATTATTTCAAAGACTTATTGGCTGTGAAATAAGTTAAGGGTATTTCAAATGGCTTGTCTGCAAAGAAAGGTGAGATGTAGGGAATCACAGAAAGTCGAGGGCAAAATAGGTCAATATATACATTGCTGTATGGTGAACTAAGCCTTAGGCCAGCAACAATGGAGAGGACCTGACCCTTAGACACGTACAAGTAAGCTGGAATCTTCAAAAGTTCAAATCTTTATAAGTAAAAAGATTTATTAAAATGAATAACCAAGTGTTTTAATTGACATCAGAAGATGAAAACAATAAACCCTGAGAACATAGAAAAAAGTTAAATAAAGATATGAGCAGAACTTAATACAACAGAAAACTTATAAAATTCAGGTGATTTAGTAAGTCCAAAGAATCTTCTTTGAAAAGATTTAAAAGACACACTTTGATTAAGGAAAACCAAAACATAAGTAAAGAATATACAGAAAGAGTCAGGAAAATGTTAGAGCAGACAATATATGAAATGCAAGTAAATTTGAACATTTCTGTCAAGTGGACCATTTCCTAGCTCCTAAAGTTTACCAACACTGACACAAGAGGAAATCATTTAAGGTCATCCTGTCTGCCCTTGGCATTCTCGGAACGCCCTGGCCTCAGAATGCAGCCTCTGTAGTCCATGGTAACCTGCGGAGAGGGGGCGGGGCTGAGGGAGGTTGTAACACTGCCCTCACTGAGGGAGTGGGTGTGGCCATCTCTGCTGTGACTGAACAAAGGGCAGGGGAGCAGGGGGCCCAGGGCAGGGCCCTCAGAGCCCGGCAGGCCCAGTGGAGTGTCACAAGATTTTAGGCCCAGGCCAAAGGGCGCCTTCTTTGTCTGCACAGCTGCCCAAACTCTCACCTCTCCACTCAGGCCGCCCTCTTACTTGAAGTGTGTGTGGAACGTGTCCGCGCAGTACACCGCGCTGCACAGCTAAGCATAGTTCTGGGCATCATAGCTTCCTGCCAGGTGATCGAAGTTTGCAGGCAGATGGGTCCCTGGGACACACGCGGAGGGGCTCCTGCCCGGGTCACAGGCCGCCCACTGCCCCTGCCCAAGATCGGGGGCCGCAAAGCAGCCCTGTCTGAGTCCCCTGCCTCTAGAGGGAGTATTGGAGCATCACTTGTAGGAAACGGGGTCCTTGCGGGCCACTCATTGGAGGGACACAAATAAATCTTTGCCGACTTTCTGCTGAAACTTACGAGCCTTCACACCTAAGCCTCTTTCAAGGTCAGGTGTTTAGCTAAACATGAGCTCATGATCTAAATTTACACAATAATGAAGAAAGCAGCTACAAGGGGAGACAATCAGCAAAAACAATCAATACCAGAATTAGATTCCCAAGGCCATCCATCAGATGTAGGAATAATCGGGTGCAAGGCAGAAAATATACATCAAACTGGAACTGAAACAAGGCACAAGGATGTTTTCAAAGACTGGTAGGATCTCTAAAACATTTTTAAAGGACATGTCATTGATAAAGCTAAATATTCAAAGGTTGTGTAATACAACAGATTAATCATTGAGAAGAGTGAAATTATGCTGTTTTGAAAACTATGGCAGGTCAGATTTTCTGCCTAATTATATAAGAAGATTTCTCTAAAAAATACACATTATTTCAAAGACTTATTGGCTGTGAAATAAGTTAAGGGTATATCAAATGGCTTGTCTGCAAAGAAAGGTGAGATGTAGGGAATCACAGAAAGTCGAGGGGAAAATAGGTCAATATATACATTGCTATATGGTGAACTAAGCCTTAGGCCAGCAACAATGGAGAGGACCTGACCCTTAGACACATACAAGTAAGCTGGAATCTTCAAAAGTTCAAATCTTTATAAGTAAAAAGATTTATTAAAATGAATAACCAAGTGTTTTAATTGACATCAGAAGATGAAAACAATAAACCCTGAGAACATAGAAAAAAGATAAATAAAGATATGAGCAGAACTTAATACAACAGAAAACGTATAAAATTCAGGTGATTTAGTAAGTCCAAAGAATCTTCTTTGAAAAGATTTAAAAGACACACTTTGATTAAGGAAAACCAAAACATAAGTAAAGAATATACAGAAAGAGTCAGGACAATGTTAGAGCAGAGAATATATGAAATGCCAGTAAATTTGAACATTTCTGTCAAGTGGACCATTTCCTACCTCCTAAAGTTTACCAACACTGACACAAGAGGAAATCATTTAAGGTCATCATGTCTGCCCTTGGCATTCTCCGAACGCCCTGGCCTCAGAATGCAGCCTCTGTAGTCCATGGTAACCTGCGGAGAGGGGGCGGGCCTGAGGGAGGTTGGAACACTGCCCTCACTGAGGGAGTGGGTGTGGCCATCTCTGCTGTGACTGAACAAAGGGCAGGGGAGCAGTGGGCCCAGGGCAGCGTCCTCAGAGCCCGGCAGGCCCAGTGGAGTGTCACAAGCTTTTAGGCCCAGGCCAAAGGGTGAATTCTTTGTCTGCACAGCTGCCCAAACTCTCACCTCTCCACTCAGGCCGCCCTCTTACTTGAAGTGTGTGTGGAACGTGTCCGCGCAGTACACCGCGCTGCACAGCTAAGCATAGGTCTGGGCATCGTAGCTTCCTGCCAGGTGACCGAAGTTCGCAGGCAGATGGGTCCCTGGGACACACGCGGAGAGGCTCCTGGCCGTGTCACAGGCCACCCACTGCCCCTGCCCCAGATCGGGGGCCGCAAAACAGCCCTGTCTGAGTCCCCTGCCTCTAGAGGGAGTATTGGACCAACACTTGTAGAAAACGGGGTCCTTGCGGGCCACTCATTGGAGGGACACAAATAAATCTTTGCCGACTCTCTGCTGAAACTTACGAGCGTTCACACCTAAGCCTCTTACAAGGTCAGCTGTTTAGCTAAACATGAGCTCATGATCTAAATTTACACAATAATGAAGAAAGCAGCTACAAGGGGAGACAATCAGCCAAAACCATCAATACCAGAATTAGATTCCCAAGGCCATCCATCAGATGTAGGAATAATCGGGTGCAATGCAGAAAATATACATAAAACTGGAACTGAAACAAGGCACAAGGATGTTTTCAAAGACTGGTAGGATCTCTAAAACATTTTTCAAGGACATGTCATTGATAAAGCTAAATACTCCAAGGTTGTGTAATACAACAGATTAATCATTGAGAAGAGTGAAATTATGCTGTTTTGAAAACTATGGCAGGTCAGATTTTCTGCCTAATTATATAAGACGATTTCTCTAAAAAATACACATTATTTCAAAGACTTATTGGCTGTGAAATAAGTTAAGGGTATTTCAACTGGCTTGTCTGCAAAGAAAGGTGAGATGTAGGGAATCACAGAAAGTCGAGGGGAAAATAGGTCAATATATACATTGCTGTATGGTGAACTAAGCCTTAGGCCAGCAACAATGGAGAGGACCTGACCCTTAGACACGTACAAGTAAGCTGGAATCTTCAAAAGTTCAAATCTTTATAAGTAAAAAGATTTATTAAATGAATAACCAAGTGTTTTAATTGACATCAGAAGATGAAAACAATAAACCCTGAGAACATAGAGAAAAGATAAATAAAGATATGAGCAGAACTTAATACAACAGAAAACGTATAAAATTCAGGTGATTTAGTAAGTCCAAAGAATCTTCTTTGAAAAGATTTAAAACACACACTTTGATTAAGGAAAACCAAAACATAAGTAAAGAATATACAGAAAGAGTCAGGACAATGTTAGAGCAGAGAATATATGAAATGCCCGTAAATTTGAACATTTCTGTCAAGTGGACCATTTCCTAGCTCCTAAAGTTTACCAACACTGACACAAGAGGTAATCATTTAAGGTCATCATGTCTGCCCTTGGCATTCTCCGAACGCCCTGGCCTCAGAATGCAGCCTCTGTAGTCCATGGTAACCTGCGGAGAGGGGGCGGGGCTGAGGGAGTTTGGAACACTGCCCTCACTGAGGGAGTGGGTGTGGCCATCTCTGCTGTGACTGAACAAAGGGCAGGGGAGCAGGGGGCCCAGGGCACGGCCCTCAGAGCCCGGCAGGCCCAGTGGAGTGTCACAAGCTTTTAGGCCCAGGCCTAAGGGCGCCTTCTTTGTCTGCACAGCTGCCCAAACTATCACATTTCCACTCAGGCCGCCCTCTTACTTGAAGTGTGTGTGGAACGTGTCCGCACACTACACCGCGCTGCACAGCTAAGCATAGTTCAGGGCATCGTAGCTTCCTGCCAGGTGACCGAAGTTCGCAGGCAGATGGGTCCCTGGGACACACGCGGAGGGGCTCCTGCCCGGGTCACAGGCCGCCCACTGCCCCTGCCCCAGATCGGGGGCCGCAAAGCAGCCCTGTCTTAGTCCCCTGCCTCTACAGGGAGTATTGGACCAACGCTTGTAGAAAACGGGGTCCTTGCGGGCCACTCATTGGAGGGACACAAATAAATCTTTGCCGACTCTCTGCTGAAACTTACGAGCGTTCACACCTAAGCCTCTTACAAGGTCAGCTGTTTAGCTAAACATGAGCTCATGATCTAAATTTACACAATAATGAAGAAAGCAGCTACAAGGGGAGACAATCAGCCAAAACCATCAATACCAGAATTAGATTCCCAAGGCCATCCATCAGATGTAGGAATAATCGGGTGTAAGGCAGAAAATATACATAAAACTGGAACTGAAACAAGGCACAAGGATGTTTTCAAAGACTGGTAGGATCTCTAAAACATTTTTCAAGGACATGTCATTGATAAAGCTAAATACTCCAAGGTTGTGTAATACAACAGATTAATCATTGAGAAGCGTGAAATTATGCTGTTTTGAAAACTATGGCAGGTCAGATTTTCTGCCTAATTATATAAGACGATTTCTCTAAAAAATACACATTATTTCAAAGACTTATTGGCTGTGAAATAAGTTAAGGGTATTTCAACTGGCTTGTCTGCAAAGAAAGGTGAGATGTAGGGAATCACAGAAAGTCGAGGGGAAAATAGGTCAATATATACATTGCTGTATGGTGAACTAAGCCTTAGGCCAGCAACAATGGAGAGGACCTGACCCTTAGACACGTACAAGTAAGCTGGAATCTTCAAAAGTTCAAATCTTTATAAGTAAAAATAGTTATTAAATGAATAACCAAGTGTTTTAATTGACATCAGAAGATGAAAACAATAAACCCTGAGAACATAGAGAAAAGATAAATAAAGATATGAGCAGAACTTAATACAACAGAAAACGTATAAAATTCAGGTGATTTAGTAAGTCCAAAGAATCTTCTTTGAAAAGATTTAAAAGACACACTTTGATTAAGGAAAACCAAAACATAAGTAAAGAATATACAGAAAGAGTCAGGACAATGTTAGAGCAGAGAATATATGAAATGCCCGTAAATTTGAACATTTCTGTCAAGTGGACCATTTCCTAGCTCCTAAAGTTTACCAACACTGACACAAGAGGTAATCATTTAAGGTCATCATGTCTGCCCTTGGCATTCTCGGAACGCCCTGGCCTCAGAATGCAGCCTCTGTAGTCCATGGTAACCTGCGGAGAGGGGGCGGGGCTGAGGGGGTTTGGAACACTGCCCTCACTGAGGGAGTGGGTGTGGCCATCTCTGCTGTGACTGAACAAAGGGCAGGGGAGCAGTGGGCCCAGGGCAGGGTCCTCAGAGCCCGGGAGGCCCAGTGGAGTGTCACAAGCTTTTAGGCCCAGGCCAAAGGGCGCCTTCTTTGTCTGCACAGCTGCCCAAACTATCACCTTTCCACTCAGGCCGCCCTCTTACTTGAAGTGTGTGTGGAACGTGTCCGCACACTACACCGCGCTGCACAGCTAAGCATAGTTCAGGGCATCGTAGCTTCCTGCCAGGTGACCGAAGTTCGCAGGCAGATGGGTCCCTGGGACACACGCGGAGGGGCTCCTGCCCGGGTCACAGGCCGCCCACTGCCCCTGCCCCAGATCGGGGGCTGCAAAGCAGCCCTGTCTTAGTCCCCTGCCTCTACAGGGAGTATTGGACCAACGCTTGTAGAAAACGGGGTCCTTGCGGGCCACTCATTGGAGGGACACACATAAATCTTTGCCGACTTTCTGCTGAAACTTACGAGCGTTCACACCTAAGCCTCTTACAAGGTCAGCTGTTTAGCTAAACATGAGCTCATGATCTAAATTTACACAATAATGAAGAAAGCAGCTACAAGGGGAGACAATCAGCCAAAACCATCAATACCAGAATTAGATTCCCAAGGCCATCCATCAGATGTAGTAATAATCGAGTGTAAGGCAGAAAATATACATAAAACTGGAACTGAAACAAGGCACAAGGATGTTTTCAAAGACTGGTAGGATCTCTAAAACATTTTTCAAGGACATGTCATTGATAAAGCTAAATATTCCAAGGTTGTGTAATACAACAGATTAATCATTGAGAAGAGTGAAATTATGCTGTTTTGAAAACTATGGCAGGTCAGATTTTCTGCCTAATTATATAAGAAGATTTCTCTAAAAAATACACATTATTTCAAAGACTTATTGGCTGTGAAATAAGTTAAGGGTATTTCAAATGGCTTGTCTGCAAAGAAAGGTGAGATGTAGGGAATCACAGAAAGTCGAGGGCAAAATAGGTCAATATATACATTGCTGTATGGTGAACTAAGCCTTAGGCCAGCAACAATGGAGAGGACCTGACCCTTAGACACGTACAAGTAAGCTGGAATCTTCAAAAGTTCAAATCTTTATAAGTAAAAAGATTTATTAAAATGAATAACCAAGTGTTTTAATTGACATCAGAAGATGAAAACAATAAACCCTGAGAACATAGAAAAAAGTTAAATAAAGATATGAGCAGAACTTAATACAACAGAAAACTTATAAAATTCAGGTGATTTAGTAAGTCCAAAGAATCTTCTTTGAAAAGATTTAAAAGACACACTTTGATTAAGGAAAACCAAAACATAAGTAAAGAATATACAGAAAGAGTCAGGAAAATGTTAGAGCAGACAATATATGAAATGCAAGTAAATTTGAACATTTCTGTCAAGTGGACCATTTCCTAGCTCCTAAAGTTTACCAACACTGACACAAGAGGAAATCATTTAAGGTCATCCTGTCTGCCCTTGGCATTCTCGGAACGCCCTGGCCTCAGAATGCAGCCTCTGTAGTCCATGGTAACCTGCGGAGAGGGGGCGGGGCTGAGGGAGGTTGTAACACTGCCCTCACTGAGGGAGTGGGTGTGGCCATCTCTGCTGTGACTGAACAAAGGGCAGGGGAGCAGGGGGCCCAGGGCAGGGCCCTCAGAGCCCGGCAGGCCCAGTGGAGTGTCACAAGATTTTAGGCCCAGGCCAAAGGGCGCCTTCTTTGTCTGCACAGCTGCCCAAACTCTCACCTCTCCACTCAGGCCGCCCTCTTACTTGAAGTGTGTGTGGAACGTGTCCGCGCAGTACACCGCGCTGCACAGCTAAGCATAGTTCTGGGCATCATAGCTTCCTGCCAGGTGATCGAAGTTTGCAGGCAGATGGGTCCCTGGGACACACGCGGAGGGGCTCCTGCCCGGGTCACAGGCCGCCCACTGCCCCTGCCCAAGATCGGGGGCCGCAAAGCAGCCCTGTCTGAGTCCCCTGCCTCTAGAGGGAGTATTGGAGCATCACTTGTAGGAAACGGGGTCCTTGCGGGCCACTCATTGGAGGGACACAAATAAATCTTTGCCGACTTTCTGCTGAAACTTACGAGCCTTCACACCTAAGCCTCTTACAAGGTCAGGTGTTTAGCTAAACATGAGCTCATGATCTAAATTTACACAATAATGAAGAAAGCAGCTACAAGGGGAGACAATCAGCAAAAACAATCAATACCAGAATTAGATTCCCAAGGCCATCCATCAGATGTAGGAATAATCGGGTGCAAGGCAGAAAATATACATCAAACTGGAACTGAAACAAGGCACAAGGATGTTTTCAAAGACTGGTAGGATCTCTAAAACATTTTTAAAGGACATGTCATTGATAAAGCTAAATATTCAAAGGTTGTGTAATACAACAGATTAATCATTGAGAAGAGTGAAATTATGCTGTTTTGAAAACTATGGCAGGTCAGATTTTCTGCCTAATTATATAAGAAGATTTCTCTAAAAAATACACATTATTTCAAAGACTTATTGGCTGTGAAATAAGTTAAGGGTATATCAAATGGCTTGTCTGCAAAGAAAGGTGAGATGTAGGGAATCACAGAAAGTCGAGGGGAAAATAGGTCAATATATACATTGCTGTATGGTGAACTAAGCCTTAGGCCAGCAACAATGGAGAGGACCTGACCCTTAGACACATACAAGTAAGCTGGAATCTTCAAAAGTTCAAATCTTTATAAGTAAAAAGATTTATTAAAATGAATAACCAAGTGTTTTAATTGACATCAGAAGATGAAAACAATAAACCCTGAGAACTTAGAAAAAAGATAAATAAAGATATGAGCAGAACTTAATACAACAGAAAACGTATAAAATTCAGGTGATTTAGTAAGTCCAAAGAATCTTCTTTGAAAAGATTTAAAAGACACACTTTGATTAAGGAAAACCAAAACATAAGTAAAGAATATACAGAAAGAGTCAGGACAATGTTAGAGCAGAGAATATATGAAATGCCAGTAAATTTGAACATTTCTGTCAAGTGGACCATTTCCTAGCTCCTAAAGTTTACCAACACTGACACAAGAGGAAATCATTTAAGGTCATCATGTCTGCCCTTGGCATTCTCCGAACGCCCTGGCCTCAGAATGCAGCCTCTGTAGTCCATGGTAACCTGCGGAGAGGGGGCGGGCCTGAGGGAGGTTGGAACACTGCCCTCACTGAGGGAGTGGGTGTGGCCATCTCTGCTGTGACTGAACAAAGGGCAGGGGAGCAGTGGGCCCAGGGCAGCGTCCTCAGAGCCCGGCAGGCCCAGTGGAGTGTCACAAGCTTTTAGGCCCAGGCCAACGGGTGCCTTCTTTGTCTGCACAGCTGCCCAAACTCTCACCTCTCCACTCAGGCCGCCCTCTTACTTGAAGTGTGTGTGGAACGTGTCCGCGCAGTACACCGCGCTGCACAGCTAAGCATAGGTCTGGGCATCGTAGCTTCCTGCCAGGTGACCGAAGTTCGCAGGCAGATGGGTCCCTGGGACACACGCGGAGAGGCTCCTGGCCGTGTCACAGGCCACCCACTGCCCCTGCCCCAGATCGGGGGCCGCAAAACAGCCCTGTCTGAGTCCCCTGCCTCTAGAGGGAGTATTGGACCAACACTTGTAGAAAACGGGGTCCTTGCGGGCCACTCATTGGAGGGACACAAATAAATCTTTGCCGACTCTCTGCTGAAACTTACGAGCGTTCACACCTAAGCCTCTTACAAGGTCAGCTGTTTAGCTAAACATGAGCTCATGATCTAAATTTACACAATAATGAAGAAAGCAGCTACAAGGGGAGACAATCAGCCAAAACCATCAATACCAGAATTAGATTCCCAAGGCCATCCATCAGATGTAGGAATAATCGGGTGCAATGCAGAAAATATACATAAAACTGGAACTGAAACAAGGCACAAGGATGTTTTCAAAGACTGGTAGGATCTCTAAAACATTTTTCAAGGACATGTCATTGATAAAGCTAAATACTCCAAGGTTGTGTAATACAACAGATTAATCATTGAGAAGAGTGAAATTATGCTGTTTTGAAAACTATGGCAGGTCAGATTTTCTGCCTAATTATATAAGACGATTTCTCTAAAAAATACACATTATTTCAAAGACTTATTGGCTGTGAAATAAGTTAAGGGTATTTCAACTGGCTTGTCTGCAAAGAAAGGTGAGATGTAGGGAATCACAGAAAGTCGAGGGGAAAATAGGTCAATATATACATTGCTGTATGGTGAACTAAGCCTTAGGCCAGCAACAATGGAGAGGACCTGACCCTTAGACACGTACAAGTAAGCTGGAATCTTCAAAAGTTCAAATCTTTATAAGTAAAAAGATTTATTAAATGAATAACCAAGTGTTTTAATTGACATCAGAAGATGAAAACAATAAACCCTGAGAACATAGAGAAAAGATAAATAAAGATATGAGCAGAACTTAATACAACAGAAAACGTATAAAATTCAGGTGATTTAGTAAGTCCAAAGAATCTTCTTTGAAAAGATTTAAAAGACACACTTTGATTAAGGAAAACCAAAACATAAGTAAAGAATATACAGAAAGAGTCAGGACAATGTTAGAGCAGAGAATATATGAAATGCCCGTAAATTTGAACATTTCTGTCAAGTGGACCATTTCCTAGCTCCTAAAGTTTACCAACACTGACACAAGAGGTAATCATTTAAGGTCATCATGTCTGCCCTTGGCATTCTCGGAACGCCCTGGCCTCAGAATGCAGCCTCTGTAGTCCATGGTAACCTGCGGAGAGGGGGCGGGGCTGAGGGAGTTTGGAACACTGCCCTCACTGAGGGAGTGGGTGTGGCCATCTCTGCTGTGACTGAACAAAGGGCAGGGGAGCAGGGGGCCCAGGGCAGGGCCCTCAGAGCCCGGCAGGCCCAGTGGAGTGTCACAAGCTTTTAGGCCCAGGCCTAAGGGCGCCTTCTTTGTCTGCACAGCTGCCCAAACTATCACATTTCCACTCAGGCCGCCCTCTTACTTGAAGTGTGTGTGGAACGTGTCCGCACACTACACCGCGCTGCACAGCTAAGCATAGTTCAGGGCATCGTAGCTTCCTGCCAGGTGACCGAAGTTCGCAGGCAGATGGGTCCCTGGGACACACGCGGAGGGGCTCCTGCCCGGGTCACAGGCCGCCCACTGCCCCTGCCCCAGATCGGGGGCTGCAAAGCAGCCCTGTCTTAGTCCCCTGCCTCTACAGGGAGTATTGGACCAACGCTTGTAGAAAACGGGGTCCTTGCGGGCCACTCATTGGAGGGACACAAATAAATCTTTGCCGACTTTCTGCTGAAACTTACGAGCGTTCACACCTAAGCCTCTTACAAGGTCAGCTGTTTAGCTAAACATGAGCTCATGATCTAAATTTACACAATAATGAAGAAAGCAGCTACAAGGGGAGACAATCAGCCAAAACCATCAATACCAGAATTAGATTCCCAAGGCCATCCATCAGATGTAGTAATAATCGAGTGTAAGGCAGAAAATATACATAAAACTGGAACTGAAACAAGGCACAAGGATGTTTTCAAAGACTGGTAGGATCTCTAAAACATTTTTCAAGGACATGTCATTGATAAAGCTAAATATTCCAAGGTTGTGTAATACAACAGATTAATCATTGAGAAGAGTGAAATTATGCTGTTTTGAAAACTATGGCAGGTCAGATTTTCTGCCTAATTATATAAGAAGATTTCTCTAAAAAATACACATTATTTCAAAGACTTATTGGCTGTGAAATAAGTTAAGGGTATTTCAAATGGCTTGTCTGCAAAGAAAGGTGAGATGTAGGGAATCACAGAAAGTCGAGGGGAAAATAGGTCAATATATACATTGCTGTATGGTGAACTAAGCCTTAGGCCAGCAACAATGGAGAGGACCTGACCCTTAGACACGTACAAGTAAGCTGGAATCTTCAAAAGTTCAAATCTTTATAAGTAAAAAGATTTATTAAAATGAATAACCAAGTGTTTTAATTGACATCAGAAGATGAAAACAATAAACCCTGAGAACATAGAAAAAAGTTAAATAAAGATATGAGCAGAACTTAATACAACAGAAAACGTATAAAATTCAGGTGATTTAGTAAGTCCAAAGAATCTTCTTTGAAAAGATTTAAAAGACACACTTTGATTAAGGAAAACCAAAACATAAGTAAAGAATATACAGAAAGAGTCAGGACAATGTTAGAGCAGACAATATATGAAATGCCAGTAAATTTGAACATTTCTGTCAAGTGGACCATTTCCTAGCTCCTAAAGTTTACCAACACTGACACAAGAGGAAATCATTTAAGGTCATCATGTCTGCCCTTGGCATCCTCGGAACGCCCTGGCCTCAGAATGCAGCCTCTGTAGTCCATGGTAACCTGCGGAGAGGGGGCGGGGCTGAGGGAGGTTGGAACACTGCCCTCACTGAGGGAGTGGGTGTGGCCATCTCTGCTGTGACTGAACTAAGGGCAGGGGAGCAGGGGGCCCAGGGCAGGGCCCTCAGAGCCCGGCAGGCCCAGTGGAGTGTCACAAGCTTTTAGGCCCAGGCCAAAGGGCGCCTTCTTTGTCTGCACAGCTGCCCAAACTCTCACCTTTCCACTCAGGCCGCCCTCTTACTTGAAGTGTGTGTGGAACGTGTCCGCGCAGTACATCGCGCTGCACAGCTAAGCATAGGTCTGGGCATCGTAACTTCCTGCCAGGTGACCGAAGTTCGCAGGCAGATGGGTCCCTTGGACACACGCGGAGAGGCTCCTGGCTGGGTCACAGGCCACCCACTGCCCCTGCCCCAGATCGGGGGCCGCAAAGCAGCCCTGTCTGAGTCCCCTGCCTCTAGAGGGAGTATTGGACCAACACTTGTATAAAACGGGGTCCTTGCGGGCCACTCATTGGAGGGACACAAATAAATCTTTGCCGACTTTCTGCTGAAACTTACGAGCCTTCACACCTAAGCCTCTTACAAGGTCAGGTGTTTAGCTAAACATGAGCTCATGATCTAAATTTACACAATAATGAAGAAAGCAGCTACAAGGGGAGACAATCAGCAAAAACAATCAATACCAGAATTAGATTCCCAAGGCCATCCATCAGATGTAGGAATAATCGGGTGCAAGGCAGAAAATATACATCAAACTGGAACTGAAACAAGGCACAAGGATGTTTTCAAAGACTGGTAGGATCTCTAAAACATTTTTAAAGGACATGTCATTGATAAAGCTAAATATTCAAAGGTTGTGTAATACAACAGATTAATCATTGAGAAGAGTGAAATTATGCTGTTTTGAAAACTATGGCAGGTCAGATTTTCTGCCTAATTATATAAGAAGATTTCTCTAAAAAATACACATTATTTCAAAGACTTATTGGCTGTGAAATAAGTTAAGGGTATATCAAATGGCTTGTCTGCAAAGAAAGGTGAGATGTAGGGAATCACAGAAAGTCGAGGGGAAAATAGGTCAATATATACATTGCTGTATGGTGAACTAAGCCTTAGGCCAGCAACAATGGAGAGGACCTGACCCTTAGACACATACAAGTAAGCTGGAATCTTCAAAAGTTCAAATCTTTATAAGTAAAAAGATTTATTAAAATGAATAACCAAGTGTTTTAATTGACATCAGAAGATGAAAACAATAAACCCTGAGAACATAGAAAAAAGATAAATAAAGATATGAGCAGAACTTAATACAACAGAAAACGTATAAAATTCAGGTGATTTAGTAAGTCCAAAGAATCTTCTTTGAAAAGATTTAAAAGACACACTTTGATTAAGGAAAACCAAAACATAAGTAAAGAATATACAGAAAGAGTCAGGACAATGTTAGAGCAGAGAATATATGAAATGCCAGTAAATTTGAACATTTCTGTCAAGTGGACCATTTCCTAGCTCCTAAAGTTTACCAACACTGACACAAGAGGAAATCATTTAAGGTCATCATGTCTGCCCTTGGCATTCTCCGAACGCCCTGGCCTCAGAATGCAGCCTCTGTAGTCCATGGTAACCTGCGGAGAGGGGGCGGGCCTGAGGGAGGTTGGAACACTGCCCTCACTGAGGGAGTGGGTGTGGCCATCTCTGCTGTGACTGAACAAAGGGCAGGGGAGCAGGGGGCCCAGGGCAGGGCCCTCAGAGCCCGGCAGGCCCAGTGGAGTGTCACAAGCTTTTAGGCCCAGGCCAAAGGGCGCCTTCTTTGTCTGCACAGCTGCCCAAACTCTCACCTTTCCACTCAGGCCGCACTCTTACTTGTAGTGTGTGTGGAACGTGTCCGTGCAGTATACCGCGCTGCACAGCTAATCATACGGCTGGGCATCGTAGCTTCCTGCCAGGTGACCGAAGTTCGCAGGCAGATGGGTCCCTGGGACACAGGCGGAGAGGCTCCTGCCCGGGTCACAGGCCGCACACTGCCCCTGCCCCTGATCGAGAGCCGCAAAGCAGCCCTGTCTGAATCCCCTGCCTCTAGAGGGAGTATTGGACCAACACTTGTAGAAAACGGGGTCCTTGCGGGCCACTCATTGGAGGGACACAAATAAATCTTTGCCGACTTTCTGCTGAAACTTACGAGCCTTCACACCTAAGCCTCTTACAAGGTCAGCTGTTTAGCTAAACATGAGCTCATGATCTAAATTTACACAATAATGAAGAAAGCAGCTACAAGGGGAGACAATCAGCCAAAACTATCAATACCAGAATTAGATTCCCAAGGCCATCCATCAGATGTAGGAATAATCGGGTGCAAGGCAGAAAATATACATAAAAGTGGAACTGAAACAAGGCACAAGGATGTTTTCAAAGACTGGTAGATTCTGTAAAACATTTTTTAAGGACATGTCATTGATAAAGCTAAATACTCCAAGGTTGTGTAATACAACAGATTAATCATTGAGAAGAGTGAAATTATGCTGTTTTGAAAACTATGGCAGGTCAGATTTTCTGCCTAATTATATAAGAAGATTTCTCTAAAAAATACACATTATTTCAAAGACTTATTGGCTGTGAAATAAGTTAAGGGTATTTCAACTGGCTTGTCTGCAAAGAAAGGTGAGATGTAGGGAATCACAGAAAGTCGAGGGGAAAATAGGTCAATATATACATTGCTGTATGGTGAACTAAGCCTTAGGCCAGCAACAATGGAGAGGACCTGACCCTTAGACACGTACAAGTAAGCTGGAATCTTCAAAAGTTCAAATCTTTATAAGTAAAAAGATTTATTAAAATGAATAACCAAGTGTTTTAATTGACATCAGAAGATGAAAACAATAAACCCTGAGAACATAGAGAAAAGATAAATAAAGATATCAGCAGAACCTAATACAACAGAAAACGTATAAAATTCAGGTGATTTAGTAAGTCCAAAGAATTGTCTTTGAAAAGATTTAAAAGACACACTTTGATTAAAGAAAACCAAAACATAAGTAAAGAATATACAGAAAGAGACAGGACAATGTTAGAGCAGAGAATATATGAAATGCCAGTAAATTTGAACATTTCTGTAAAGTGGACCATTTCCTAGCTCCTAAAGTTTACCAACACTGACACAAGAGGAAATCATTTAAGGTCATCATGTCTGCCCTTGGCATTCTCGGAACACCCTGGCCTCACAATGCAGCCTCTGTAGTCCATGGTAACCTGCGGAGAGGGGGCGGGGCTGAGGGAGGTTGGAACACTGCCCTCACTGAGGGAGTTGGTGTGGCCATCTCTGCTGTGACTGAATAAAGGTCAGGGGAGCATGGGGCCCAGGGCAGGGCCCTCAGAGCCCGGCAGGCCCAGTGGATTGTCACAAGCTTTTAGGCCCAGGCCAAAGGGCGCCTTCTTTGTCTGCACAGCTGCCCAAACTCTCATCTTTCCACTCAGGCCGCCCTCTTACTTGAAGTGTGTGTGGAACGTGTCCGTGCAGTATACCGCGCTGCACAGCTAAGCATAGGTCTGGGCATCGTAGCTTCCTGCCAGGTGACCGACGTTCGCATGCAGATGTGTCCCTGGGACACACGCGGAGAGGCTCATGCCCGGGCCACAGGTCGCCCACTGCCCCTGCCGCAGATCGGGGGCCGCAAAGCAGCCCTGTCTGAGTCCCCTGCCTCTAGAGGGAGTATTGGACCAACACTTGTAGAAAACGGGGTCCTTGCGGGCCACTCATTGGAGGGACACAAATAAATCTTTGCCGACTTTCTGCTGAAACTTACGAGCGTTCACACCTAAGCCTCTTACAAGGTCAGCTGTTTAGCTAAACATGAGCTCATGATCTAAATTTACACAATAATGAAGAAAGCAGCTACAAGGGGAGACAATCAGCCAAAACCATCAATACCAGAATTAGATTCCCAAGGCCATCCATAAGATGAAGGAATAATCGGGTGCAAGGCAGAAAATATACATAAAACTGGAACTGAAACAAGGCACAAGGATGTTTTCAAAGACTGGTAGGATCTCTAAAACATTTTTCAAGGACATGTCATTGATAAAGCTAAATACTCCAAGGTTGTGTAATACAACAGATTAATCATTGAGAAGAGTGAAATTATGCTGTTTTGAAAACTATGGCAGGTCAGATTTTCTGCCTAATTATATAAGAAGATTTCTCTAAAAAATACACATTATTTCAAAGACTTATTGGCTGTGAAATAAGTTAAGGGTATTTCAAATGGCTTGTCTGCAAAGAAAGGTGAGATGTAGGGAATCACAGAAAGTCGAGGGGAAAATAGTTCAATATATACATTGCTGTATGGTGAACTAAGCCTTAGGCCAGCAACAATGGAGAGGACCTGACCCTTAGACACGTACAAGTAAGCTGGAATCTTCAAAAGTTCAAATCTTTATAAGTAAAAAGATTTATTAAAATGAATAACCAAGTGTTTTAATTGACATCAGAAGATGAAAACAATAAACCCTGAGAACATAGAAAAAAGATAAATAAAGATATGAGCAGAACTTAATACAACAGAAAACGTATAAAATTCAGGTGATTTAGTAAGTCCAAAGAATCTTCTTTGAAAACAATTAAAAGACACACTTTGATTAAGGAAAACCAAAACATAAGTAAAGAATATACAGAAAGAGTCAGGACAATGTTAGAGCAGATAATATATGAAATGCCAGTAAATTTGAACATTTCTGTCAAGTGGACCATTTCCTAGCTCCTAAAGTTTACCAACACTGACACAAGAGGAAATCATTTAAGGTCATCATGTCTGCCCTTGGCATTCTCGGAACGCCCTGGCCTCAGAATGCAGCCTCTGTAGTCCATGGTAACGTGCGGAGAGTGGGCGAGGCTGAGGGAGGTTGGAACACTGCCCTCACTGAGGGAGTGTGTGTGGCCATTTCTGCTGTGACTGAACAAATGGCAGGGGAGCAGGGGGCCCAGGGCAGGGCCCTCAGAGCCCGGCAGGCCCAGTGGAGTGTCACAAGCTTTTAGGCCCAGGCCAAAGGGCGCCTTCTTTGTCTGCACAGCTGCCCAAACTCTCACCTTTCCACTCAGGCCGCCCTCTTACTTGAAGTGTGTGTGGAACGTGTCCGTGCAGTATACCGTGCTGCACAGCTAAGCATAGGTCTGGGCATCGTAGCTTCCTGCCAGGTGACCGAAGTTCGCAGGCAGATGGGTCCCTGGGACACACGCGGAGAGGCACCTGCCCGGGTAACAGGCCACCCACTGCCCCTACCCCAGATCGGGGGCCGCAAAGCAGCCCTGTCTGAGTCCCCTGCCTCTAGAGGGAGTATTGGACCAACACTTGTAGAAAACGGGGTCCTTGCGGGCCACTCATTGGAGGGACACAAATAAATCTTTGCCGACTTTCTGCTGAAACTTACGAGCGTTCACACCTAAGCCTCTTACAAGGTCAGCTGTTTAGCTAAACATGAGCTCATGATCTAAATTTACACAGTAATGAAGAAAGCAGCTACAAGGGGAGACAATCAGCCAAAACCATCAATACCAGAATTAGATTCCCAAGGCCATCCTTCAGATGTAGGAATAATCGGGTGTAAGGCAGAAAATATATATAAATCTGGAACTGAAACAAGGCACAAGGATGTTTTCAAAGACTGGTAGGATCTCTAAAACATTTTTCAAGGACATGTCATTGATAAAGCTAAATACTCCAAGGTTGTGTAATACAACAGATTAATCATTGAGAAGAGTGAAATTATGCTGTTTCGAAAACTATGGCAGGTCAGATTTTCTGCCTAATTATAAAAGAAGATTTCTCTAAAAAATACACATTATTTCAAAGACTTATTGGCTGTGAAATACGTTAAGGGTATTTCACATGGCTTGTCTGCAAAGAAAGGTGAGATGTAGGGAATCACAGAAAGTCGAGGGGAAAATAGGTCAATATATACATTGCTGTATGGTGAACTAAGCCTTAGGCCAGCAACAATGGAGAGGACCTGACCCTTAGACACGTACAAGTAAGCTGGAATCTTCAAAAGTTCAAATCTTTATAAGTAAAAAGATTTATTAAAATGAATAACCAAGTGTTTTAATTGACATCAGAAGATGAAAACAATAAACCCTGAGAACATAGAGAAAAGATAAATAAAGATATGAGCAGAACTTAATACAACAGAAAACGTATAAAATTCAGGTGATTTAGTAAGTCCAAAGAATCTTCTTTGAAAAGATTTAAAAGACACACTTTGATTAAGGAAAACCAAAACATAAGTAAAGAATATACAGAAAGAGTCAGGACAATGTTAGAGCAGAGAATATATGAAATGCCAGTAAATTTGAACATTTCTGTCAAGTGGACCATTTCCTAGCTCCTAAAGTTTACCAACACTGACACAAGAGGAAATCATTTAAGGTCATCATGTCTGCCCTTGGCATTCTCGGAACGCCCTGGCCTCAGAATGCAGCCTCTGTAGTCCATGGTAACCTGCGGAGAGGGGGCGGGGCTGAGGGAGGTTGGAACACTGCCCTCACTGACGGAGTGGGTGTGGCCATTTCTGCTGTAACTGAACAAAGGGCAGGGGAGCAGGGGGCCCAGGGCAGGGCCCTCAGAGCCCGGCAGGCCCAGTGGAGTGTCACAAGCTTTTAGGCCCGGGCCAAAGGGCTACTTCTTTGTCTGCACAGCTGCCCAAACTCTCATCTTTCCACTCAGGCCGCCCTCTTACTTGAAGTGTGTGTGGAACGTGTCCGCGCAGTATACCGCGCTGCACAGCTAAGCATAGGTCTGGGCATCGTAGCTTCCTGCCAGGTGACCGAAGTTCGCAGGCAGATGGGTCCCTGGGACACACGCGGAGAGGCTCCTGCCCGGGTCACAGGCCGCCCACTGCCCCTGCCCCAGATCGGGGGCCGCAAAGCAGCCCTGTCTGAGTCCCCTGCCTCTAGAGGGAGTATTGGAGCATCACTTGTAGGAAACGGGGTCCTTGCGGGCCACTCATTGGAGGGACACAAATAAATCTTTGCCGACTTTCTGCTGAAACTTACGAGCCTTCACACCTAAGCCTCTTACAAGGTCAGGTGTTTAGCTAAACATGAGCTCATGATCTAAATTAACACAATAATGCAGAAAGCAGCTACAAGGGGAGACAATCAGCAAAAACAATCAATACCAGAATTAGATTCCCAAGGCCATCCATCAGATGTAGGAATAATCGGGTGCAAGGCAGAAAATATACATCAAACTGGAACTGAAACAAGGCACAAGGATGTTTTCAAAGACTGGTAGGATCTCTAAAACATTTTTCAAGGACATGTCATTGATAAAGCTAAATAATCAAAGGTTGTGTAATACAACATATTAATCATTGAGAAGAGTGAAATTATGCTGTTTTGAAAACTATGGCAGGTCAGATTTTCTGCCTAATTATATAAGAAGATTTCTCTAAAAAATACACATTATTTCAAAGACTTATTGGCTGTGAAATAAGTTAAGGGTATTTCAAATGGCTTGTCTGCAAAGAAAGGTGAGATGTAGGGAATCACAGAAAGTCGAGGGGAAAATAGGTCAATATATACATTGCTGTATGGTGAACTAAGCCTTAGGCCAGCAACAATGGAGAGGACCTGACCCTTAGACACATACAAGTAAGCTGGAATCTTCAAAAGTTCAAATCTTTATAAGTAAAAAGATTTATTAAAATGAATAACCAAGTGTTTTAATTGACATCAGAAGATGAAAACAATAAACCCTGAGAACATAGAAAAAAGATAAATAAAGATATGAGCAGAACTTAATACAACAGAAAACGTATAAAATTCAGGTGATTTAGTAAGTCCAAAGAATCTTCTTTGAAAAGATTTAAAAGACACACTTTGATTAAGGAAAACCAAAACATAAGTAAAGAATATACAGAAAGAGTCAGGACAATGTTAGAGCAGAGAATATATGAAATGCCAGTAAATTTGAACATTTCTGTCAAGTGGACCATTTCCTAGCTCCTAAAGTTTACCAACACTGACACAAGAGGAAATCATTTAAGGTCATCATGTCTGCCCTTGGCATTCTCCGAACGCCCTGGCCTCAGAATGCAGCCTCTGTAGTCCATGGTAACCTGCGGAGAGGGGGCGGGCCTGAGGGAGGTTGGAACACTGCCCTCACTGAGGGAGTGGGTGTGGCCATCTCTGCTGTGACTGAACAAAGGGCAGGGGAGCAGGGGGCCCAGGGCAGGGCCCTCAGAGCCCGGCAGGCCCAGTGGAGTGTCACAAGCTTTTAGGCCCAGGCCAAAGGGCGCCTTCTTTGTCTGCACAGCTGCCCAAACTCTCACCTTTCCACTCAGGCCGCACTCTTACTTGTAGTGTGTGTGGAACGTGTCCGTGCAGTATACCGCGCTGCACAGCTAATCATACGGCTGGGCATCGTAGCTTCCTGCCAGGTGACCGAAGTTCGCAGGCAGATGGGTCCCTGGGACACAGGCGGAGAGGCTCCTGCCCGGGTCACAGGCCGCACACTGCCCCTGCCCCTGATCGAGAGCCGCAAAGCAGCCCTGTCTGAATCCCCTGCCTCTAGAGGGAGTATTGGACCAACACTTGTAGAAAACGGGGTCCTTGCGGGCCACTCATTGGAGGGACACAAATAAATCTTTGCCGACTTTCTGCTGAAACTTACGAGCCTTCACACCTAAGCCTCTTACAAGGTCAGCTGTTTAGCTAAACATGAGCTCATGATCTAAATTTACACAATAATGAAGAAAGCAGCTACAAGGGGAGACAATCAGCCAAAACTATCAATACCAGAATTAGATTCCCAAGGCCATCCATCAGATGTAGGAATAATCGGGTGCAAGGCAGAAAATATACATAAAAGTGGAACTGAAACAAGGCACAAGGATGTTTTCAAAGACTGGTAGATTCTGTAAAACATTTTTTAAGGACATGTCATTGATAAAGCTAAATACTCCAAGGTTGTGTAATACAACAGATTAATCATTGAGAAGAGTGAAATTATGCTGTTTTGAAAACTATGGCAGGTCAGATTTTCTGCCTAATTATATAAGACGATTTCTCTAAAAAATACACATTATTTCAAAGACTTATTGGCTGTGAAATAAGTTAAGGGTATTTCAACTGGCTTGTCTGCAAAGAAAGGTGAGATGTAGGGAATCACAGAAAGTCGAGGGGAAAATAGGTCAATATATACATTGCTGTATGGTGAACTAAGCCTTAGGCCAGCAACAATGGAGAGGACCTGACCCTTAGACACGTACAAGTAAGCTGGAATCTTCAAAAGTTCAAATCTTTATAAGTAAAAAGATTTATTAAAATGAATAACCAAGTGTTTTAATTGACATCAGAAGATGAAAACAATAAACCCTGAGAACATAGAGAAAAGATAAATAAAGATATCAGCAGAACCTAATACAACAGAAAACGTATAAAATTCAGGTGATTTAGTAAGTCCAAAGAATTGTCTTTGAAAAGATTTAAAAGACACACTTTGATTAAAGAAAACCAAAACATAAGTAAAGAATATACAGAAAGAGACAGGACAATGTTAGAGCAGAGAATATATGAAATGCCAGTAAATTTGAACATTTCTGTAAAGTGGACCATTTCCTAGCTCCTAAAGTTTACCAACACTGACACAAGAGGAAATCATTTAAGGTCATCATGTCTGCCCTTGGCATTCTCGGAACGCCCTGGCCTCACAATGCAGCCTCTGTAGTCCATGGTAACCTGCGGAGAGGGGGCGGGGCTGAGGGAGGTTGGAACACTGCCCTCACTGAGGGAGTTGGTGTGGCCATCTCTGCTGTGACTGAATAAAGGTCAGGGGAGCATGGGGCCCAGGGCAGGGCCCTCAGAGCCCGGCAGGCCCAGTGGATTGTCACAAGCTTTTAGGCCCAGGCCAAAGGGCGCCTTCTTTGTCTGCACAGCTGCCCAAACTCTCATCTTTCCACTCAGGCCGCCCTCTTACTTGAAGTGTGTGTGGAACGTGTCCGTGCAGTATACCGCGCTGCACAGCTAAGCATAGGTCTGGGCATCGTAGCTTCCTGCCAGGTGACCGACGTTCGCATGCAGATGTGTCCCTGGGACACACGCGGAGAGGCTCATGCCCGGGCCACAGGTCGCCCACTGCCCCTGCCGCAGATCGGGGGCCGCAAAGCAGCCCTGTCTGAGTCCCCTGCCTCTAGAGGGAGTATTGGACCAACACTTGTAGAAAACGGGGTCCTTGCGGGCCACTCATTGGAGGGACACAAATAAATCTTTGCCGACTTTCTGCTGAAACTTACGAGCGTTCACACCTAAGCCTCTTACAAGGTCAGCTGTTTAGCTAAACATGAGCTCATGATCTAAATTTACACAATAATGAAGAAAGCAGCTACAAGGGGAGACAATCAGCCAAAACCATCAATACCAGAATTAGATTCCCAAGGCCATCCATAAGATGAAGGAATAATCGGGTGCAAGGCAGAAAATATACATAAAACTGGAACTGAAACAAGGCACAAGGATGTTTTCAAAGACTGGTAGGATCTCTAAAACATTTTTCAAGGACATGTCATTGATAAAGCTAAATACTCCAAGGTTGTGTAATACAACAGATTAATCATTGAGAAGAGTGAAATTATGCTGTTTTGAAAACTATGGCAGGTCAGATTTTCAGCCTAATTATATAAGAAGATTTCTCTAAAAAATACACATTATTTCAAAGACTTATTGGCTGTGAAATAAGTTAAGGGTATTTCAAATGGCTTGTCTGCAAAGAAAGGTGAGATGTAGGGAATCACAGAAAGTCGAGGGGAAAATAGTTCAATATATACATTGCTGTATGGTGAACTAAGCCTTAGGCCAGCAACAATGGAGAGGACCTGACCCTTAGACACGTACAAGTAAGCTGGAATCTTCAAAAGTTCAAATCTTTATAAGTAAAAAGATTTATTAAAATGAATAACCAAGTGTTTTAATTGACATCAGAAGATGAAAACAATAAACCCTGAGAACATAGAAAAAAGATAAATAAAGATATGAGCAGAACTTAATACAACAGAAAACGTATAAAATTCAGGTGATTTAGTAAGTCCAAAGAATCTTCTTTGAAAAGATTTAAAAGACACACTTTGATTAAGGAAAACCAAAACATAAGTAAAGAATATACAGAAAGAGTCAGGACAATGTTAGAGCAGAGAATATATGAAATGCCCGTAAATTTGAACATTTCTGTCAAGTGGACCATTTCCTAGCTCCTAAAGTTTACCAACACTGACACAAGAGGTAATCATTTAAGGTCATCATGTCTGCCCTTGGCATTCTCGGAACGCCCTGGCCTCAGAATGCAGCCTCTGTAGTCCATGGTAACCTGCGGAGAGGGGGCGGGGCTGAGGGAGTTTGGAACACTGCCCTCACTAAGGGAGTGGGTGTGGCCATCTCTGCTGTGACTGAACAAAGGGCAGGGGAGCAGTGGGCCCAGGGCAGGGTCCTCAGAGCCCGGCAGGCCCAGTGGAGTGTCACAAGCTTTTAGGCCCAGGCCAAAGGGCGCCTTCTTTGTCTGCACAGCTGCCCAAACTATCACCTTTCCACTCAGGCCGCCCTCTTACTTGAAGTGTGTGTGGAACGTGTCCGCACACTACACCGCGCTGCACAGCTAAGCATAGTTCAGGGCATCGTAGCTTCCTGCCAGGTGACCGAAGTTCGCAGGCAGATGGGTCCCTGGGACACACGCGGAGGGGCTCCTGCCCGGGTCACAGGCCGCCCACTGCCCCTGCCCCAGATCGGGGGCTGCAAAGCAGCCCTGTCTTAGTCCCCTGCCTCTACAGGGAGTATTGGACCAACGCTTGTAGAAAACGGGGTCCTTGCGGGCCACTCATTGGAGGGACACAAATAAATCTTTGCCGACTTTCTGCTGAAACTTACGAGCGTTCACACCTAAGCCTCTTACAAGGTCAGCTGTTTAGCTAAACATGAGCTCATGATCTAAATTTACACAATAATGAAGAAAGCAGCTACAAGGGGAGACAATCAGCCAAAACCATCAATACCAGAATTAGATTCCCAAGGCCATCCATCAGATGTAGTAATAATCGAGTGTAAGGCAGAAAATATACATAAAACTGGAACTGAAACAAGGCACAAGGATGTTTTCAAAGACTGGTAGGATCTCTAAAACATTTTTCAAGGACATGTCATTGATAAAGCTAAATATTCCAAGGTTGTGTAATACAACAGATTAATCATTGAGAAGAGTGAAATTATGCTGTTTTGAAAACTATGGCAGGTCAGATTTTCTGCCTAATTATATAAGAAGATTTCTCTAAAAACTACACATTATTTCAAAGACTTATTGGCTGTGAAATAAGTTAAGGGTATTTCAAATGGCTTGTCTGCAAAGAAAGGTGAGATGTAGGGAATCACAGAAAGTCGAGGGGAAAATAGGTCAATATATACATTGCTGTATGGTGAACTAAGCCTTAGGCCAGCAACAATGGAGAGGACCTGACCCTTAGACACGTACAAGTAAGCTGGAATCTTCAAAAGTTCAAATCTTTATAAGTAAAAAGATTTATTAAAATGAATAACCAAGTGTTTTAATTGACATCAGAAGATGAAAACAATAAACCCTGAGAACATAGAAAAAAGTTAAATAAAGATATGAGCAGAACTTAATACAACAGAAAACGTATAAAATTCAGGTGATTTAGTAAGTCCAAAGAATCTTCTTTGAAAAGATTTAAAAGACACACTTTGATTAAGGAAAACCAAAACATAAGTAAAGAATATACAGAAAGAGTCAGGACAATGTTAGAGCAGACAATATATGAAATGCCAGTAAATTTGAACATTTCTGTCAAGTGGACCATTTCCTAGCTCCTAAAGTTTACCAACACTGACACAAGAGGAAATCATTTAAGGTCATCATGTCTGCCCTTGGCATTCTCGGAACGCCCTGGCCTCAGAATGCAGCCTCTGTAGTCCATGGTAACCTGCGGAGAGGGGGCGGGGCTGAGGGAGGTTGGAACACTGCCCTCACTGAGGGAGTGGGTGTGGCCATCTCTGCTGTGACTGAACTAAGGGCAGGGGAGCAGGGGGCCCAGGGCAGGGCCCTCAGAGCCCGGCAGGCCCAGTGGAGTGTCACAAGCTTTTAGGCCCAGGCCAAAGGGCGCCTTCTTTGTCTGCACAGCTGCCCAAACTCTCACCTTTCCACTCAGGCCGCCCTCTTACTTGAAGTGTGTGTGGAACGTGTCCGCGCAGTACATCGCGCTGCACAGCTAAGCATAGGTCTGGGCATCGTAGCTTCCTGCCAGGTGACCGAAGTTCGCAGGCAGATGGGTCCCTTGGACACACGCGGAGAGGCTCCTGGCTGGGTCACAGGCCACCCACTGCCCCTGCCCCAGATCGGGGGCCGCAAAGCAGCCCTGTCTGAGTCCCCTGCCTCTAGAGGGAGTATTGGACCAACACTTGTATAAAACGGGGTCCTTGCGGGCCACTCATTGGAGGGACACAAATAAATCTTTGCCGACTTTCTGCTGAAACTTACGAGCCTTCACACCTAAGCCTCTTACAAGGTCAGGTGTTTAGCTAAACATGAGCTCATGATCTAAATTTACACAATAATGAAGAAAGCAGCTACAAGGGGAGACAATCAGCAAAAACAATCAATACCAGAATTAGATTCCCAAGGCCATCCATCAGATGTAGGAATAATCGGGTGCAAGGCAGAAAATATACATCAAACTGGAACTGAAACAAGGCACAAGGATGTTTTCAAAGACTGGTAGGATCTCTAAAACATTTTTAAAGGACATGTCATTGATAAAGCTAAATATTCAAAGGTTGTGTAATACAACAGATTAATCATTGAGAAGAGTGAAATTATGCTGTTTTGAAAACTATGGCAGGTCAGATTTTCTGCCTAATTATATAAGAAGATTTCTCTAAAAAATACACATTATTTCAAAGACTTATTGGCTGTGAAATAAGTTAAGGGTATATCAAATGGCTTGTCTGCAAAGAAAGGTGAGATGTAGGGAATCACAGAAAGTCGAGGGGAAAATAGGTCAATATATACATTGCTGTATGGTGAACTAAGCCTTAGGCCAGCAACAATGGAGAGGACCTGACCCTTAGACACATACAAGTAAGCTGGAATCTTCAAAAGTTCAAATCTTTATAAGTAAAAAGATTTATTAAAATGAATAACCAAGTGTTTTAATTGACATCAGAAGATGAAAACAATAAACCCTGAGAACATAGAAAAAAGATAAATAAAGATATGAGCAGAACTTAATACAACAGAAAACGTATAAAATTCAGGTGATTTAGTAAGTCCAAAGAATCTTCTTTGAAAAGATTTAAAAGACACACTTTGATTAAGGAAAACCAAAACATAAGTAAAGAATATACAGAAAGAGTCAGGACAATGTTAGAGCAGAGAATATATGAAATGCCAGTAAATTTGAACATTTCTGTCAAGTGGACCATTTCCTAGCTCCTAAAGTTTACCAACACTGACACAAGAGGAAATCATTTAAGGTCATCATGTCTGCCCTTGGCATTCTCCGAACGCCCTGGCCTCAGAATGCAGCCTCTGTAGTCCATGGTAACCTGCGGAGAGGGGGCGGGCCTGAGGGAGGTTGGAACACTGCCCTCACTGAGGGAGTGGGTGTGGCCATCTCTGCTGTGACTGAACAAAGGGCAGGGGAGCAGGGGGCCCAGGGCAGGGCCCTCAGAGCCCGGCAGGCCCAGTGGAGTGTCACAAGCTTTTAGGCCCAGGCCAAAGGGCGCCTTCTTTGTCTGCACAGCTGCCCAAACTCTCACCTTTCCACTCAGGCCGCACTCTTACTTGTAGTGTGTGTGGAACGTGTCCGTGCAGTATACCGCGCTGCACAGCTAATCATACGGCTGGGCATCGTAGCTTCCTGCCAGGTGACCGAAGTTCGCAGGCAGATGGGTCCCTGGGACACAGGCGGAGAGGCTCCTGCCCGGGTCACAGGCCGCACACTGCCCCTGCCCCTGATCGGGAGCCGCAAAGCAGCCCTGTCTGAATCCCCTGCCTCTAGAGGGAGTATTGGACCAACACTTGTAGAAAACGGGGTCCTTGCGGGCCACTCATTGGAGGGACACAAATAAATCTTTGCCGACTTTCTGCTGAAACTTACGAGCCTTCACACCTAAGCCTCTTACAAGGTCAGCTGTTTAGCTAAACATGAGCTCATGATCTAAATTTACACAATAATGAAGAAAGCAGCTACAAGGGGAGACAATCAGCCAAAACTATCAATACCAGAATTAGATTCCCAAGGCCATCCATCAGATGTAGGAATAATCGGGTGCAAGGCAGAAAATATACATAAAACTGGAACTGAAACAAGGCACAAGGATGTTTTCAAAGACTGGTAGATTCTGTAAAACATTTTTTAAGGACATGTCATTGATAAAGCTAAATACTCCAAGGTTGTGTAATACAACAGATTAATCATTGAGAAGAGTGAAATTATGCTGTTTTGAAAACTATGGCAGGTCAGATTTTCTGCCTAATTATATAAGAAGATTTCTCTAAAAAATACACATTATTTCAAAGACTTATTGGCTGTGAAATAAGTTAAGGGTATTTCAAATGGCTTGTCTGCAAAGAAAGGTGAGATGTAGGGAATCACAGAAAGTCGAGGGGAAAATAGGTCAATATATACATTGCTGTATGGTGAACTAAGCCTTAGGCCAGCAACAATGGAGAGGACCTGACCCTTAGACACGTACAAGTAAGCTGGAATCTTCAAAAGTTCAAATCTTTATAAGTAAAAAGATTTATTAAAATGAATAACCAAGTGTTTTAATTGACATCAGAAGATGAAAACAATAAACCCTGAGAACATAGAGAAAAGATAAATAAAGATATCAGCAGAACCTAATACAACAGAAAACGTATAAAATTCAGGTGATTTAGTAAGTCCAAAGAATTGTCTTTGAAAAGATTTAAAAGACACACTTTGATTAAAGAAAACCAAAACATAAGTAAAGAATATACAGAAAGAGACAGGACAATGTTAGAGCAGAGAATATATGAAATGCCAGTAAATTTGAACATTTCTGTAAAGTGGACCATTTCCTAGCTCCTAAAGTTTACCAACACTGACACAAGAGGAAATCATTTAAGGTCATCATGTCTGCCCTTGGCATTCTCGGAACGCCCTGGCCTCACAATGCAGCCTCTGTAGTCCATGGTAACCTGCGGAGAGGGGGCGGGGCTGAGGGAGGTTGGAACACTGCCCTCACTGAGGGAGTTGGTGTGGCCATCTCTGCTGTGACTGAATAAAGGTCAGGGGAGCATGGGGCCCAGGGCAGGGCCCTCAGAGCCCGGCAGGCCCAGTGGATTGTCACAAGCTTTTAGGCCCAGGCCAAAGGGCGCCTTCTTTGTCTGCACAGCTGCCCAAACTCTCATCTTTCCACTCAGGCCGCCCTCTTACTTGAAGTGTGTGTGGAACGTGTCCGTGCAGTATACCGCGCTGCACAGCTAAGCATAGGTCTGGGCATCGTAGCTTCCTGCCAGGTGACCGACGTTCGCATGCAGATGTGTCCCTGGGACACACGCGGAGAGGCTCATGCCCGGGCCACAGGTCGCCCACTGCCCCTGCCGCAGATCGGGGGCCGCAAAGCAGCCCTGTCTGAGTCCCCTGCCTCTAGAGGGAGTATTGGACCAACACTTGTAGAAAACGGGGTCCTTGCGGGCCACTCATTGGAGGGACACAAATAAATCTTTGCCGACTTTCTGCTGAAACTTACGAGCGTTCACACCTAAGCCTCTTACAAGGTCAGCTGTTTAGCTAAACATGAGCTCATGATCTAAATTTACACAATAATGAAGAAAGCAGCTACAAGGGGAGACAATCAGCCAAAACCATCAATACCAGAATTAGATTCCCAAGGCCATCCATAAGATGAAGGAATAATCGGGTGCAAGGCAGAAAATATACATAAAACTGGAACTGAAACAAGGCACAAGGATGTTTTCAAAGACTGGTAGGATCTCTAAAACATTTTTCAAGGACATGTCATTGATAAAGCTAAATACTCCAAGGTTGTGTAATACAACAGATTAATCATTGAGAAGAGTGAAATTATGCTGTTTTGAAAACTATGGCAGGTCAGATTTTCTGCCTAATTATATAAGAAGATTTCTCTAAAAAATACACATTATTTCAAAGACTTATTGGCTGTGAAATAAGTTAAGGGTATTTCAAATGGCTTGTCTGCAAAGAAAGGTGAGATGTAGGGAATCACAGAAAGTCGAGGGGAAAATAGTTCAATATATACATTGCTGTATGGTGAACTAAGCCTTAGGCCAGCAACAATGGAGAGGACCTGACCCTTAGACACGTACAAGTAAGCTGGAATCTTCAAAAGTTCAAATCTTTATAAGTAAAAAGATTTATTAAAATGAATAACCAAGTGTTTTAATTGACATCAGAAGATGAAAACAATAAACCCTGAGAACATAGAAAAAAGATAAATAAAGATATGAGCAGAACTTAATACAACAGAAAACGTATAAAATTCAGGTGATTTAGTAAGTCCAAAGAATCTTCTTTGAAAACAATTAAAAGACACACTTTGATTAAGGAAAACCAAAACATAAGTAAAGAATATACAGAAAGAGTCAGGACAATGTTAGAGCAGATAATATATGAAATGCCAGTAAATTTGAACATTTCTGTCAAGTGGACCATTTCCTAGCTCCTAAAGTTTACCAACACTGACACAAGAGGAAATCATTTAAGGTCATCATGTCTGCCCTTGGCATTCTCGGAACGCCCTGGCCTCAGAATGCAGCCTCTGTAGTCCATGGTAACGTGCGGAGAGTGGGCGAGGCTGAGGGAGGTTGGAACACTGCCCTCACTGAGGGAGTGTGTGTGGCCATTTCTGCTGTGACTGAACAAATGGCAGGGGAGCAGGGGGCCCAGGGCAGGGCCCTCAGAGCCCGGCAGGCCCAGTGGAGTGTCACAAGCTTTTAGGCCCAGGCCAAAGGGCGCCTTCTTTGTCTGCACAGCTGCCCAAACTCTCACCTTTCCACTCAGGCCGCCCTCTTACTTGAAGTGTGTGTGGAACGTGTCCGTGCAGTATACCGTGCTGCACAGCTAAGCATAGGTCTGGGCATCGTAGCTTCCTGCTAGGTGACCGAAGTTCGCAGGCAGATGGGTCCCTGGGACACACGCGGAGAGGCTCCTGCCCGGGTAACAGGCCACCCACTGCCCCTACCCCAGATCGGGGGCCGCAAAGCAGCCCTGTCTGAGTCCCCTGCTCTAGAGGGAGTATTGGACCAACACTTGTAGAAAACGGGGTCCTTGCGGGCCACTCATTGGAGGGACACAAATAAATCTTGGCAGACTTTCTGCTGAAACTTACGAGCGTTCACACCTAAGCCTCTTACAAGGTCAGCTGTTTAGGTAAACATGAGCTCATGATCTAAATTTACACAGTAATGAAGAAAGCAGCTACAAGGGGAGACAATCAGCCAAAACCATCAATACCAGAATTAGATTCCCAAGGCCATCCTTCAGATGTAGGAATAATCGGGTGTAAGGCAGAAAATATACATAAATCTGGAACTGAAACAAGGCACAAGGATGTTTTCAAAGACTGGTAGGATCTCTAAAACATTTTTCAAGGACATGTCATTGATAAAGCTAAATACTCCAAGGTTGTGTAATACAACAGATTAATCATTGAGAAGAGTGAAATTATGCTGTTTCGAAAACTATGGCAGGTCAGATTTTCTGCCTAATTATATAAGAAGATTTCTCTAAAAAATACACATTATTTCAAAGACTTATTGGCTGTGAAATACGTTAAGGGTATTTCACATGGCTTGTCTGCAAAGAAAGGTGAGATGTAGGGAATCACAGAAAGTCGAGGGGAAAATAGGTCAATATATACATTGCTGTATGGTGAACTAAGCCTTAGGCCAGCAACAATGGAGAGGACCTGACCCTTAGACACGTACAAGTAAGCTGGAATCTTCAAAAGTTCAAATCTTTATAAGTAAAAAGATTTATTAAAATGAATAACCAAGTGTTTTAATTGACATCAGAAGATGAAAACAATAAACCCTGAGAACATAGAGAAAAGATAAATAAAGATATGAGCAGAACTTAATACAACAGAAAACGTATAAAATTCAGGTGATTTAGTAAGTCCAAAGAATCTTCTTTGAAAAGATTTAAAAGACACACTTTGATTAAGGAAAACCAAAACATAAGTAAAGAATATACAGAAAGAGTCAGGACAATGTTAGAGCAGAGAATATATGAAATGCCAGTAAATTTGAACATTTCTGTCAAGTGGACCATTTCCTAGCTCCTAAAGTTTACCAACACTGACACAAGAGGAAATCATTTAAGGTCATCATGTCTGCCCTTGGCATTCTCGGAACGCCCTGGCCTCAGAATGCAGCCTCTGTAGTCCATGGTAACCTGCGGAGAGGGGGCGGGGCTGAGGGAGGTTGGAACACTGCCCTCACTGAGGGAGTGGGTGTGGCCATTTCTGCTGTAACTGAACAAAGGGCAGGGGAGCAGGGGGCCCAGGGCAGGGCCCTCAGAGCCCGGCAGGCCCAGTGGAGTGTCACAAGCTTTTAGGCCCGGGCCAAAGGGCTACTTCTTTGTCTGCACAGCTGCCCAAACTCTCATCTTTCCACTCAGGCCGCCCTCTTACTTGAAGTGTGTGTGGAACGTGTCCGCGCAGTATACCGCGCTGCACAGCTAAGCATAGGTCTGGGCATCGTAGCTTCCTGCCAGGTGACCGAAGTTCGCAGGCAGATGGGTCCCTGGGACACACGCGGAGAGGCTCCTGCCCGGGTCACAGGCCGCCCACTGCCCCTGCCCCAGATCGGGGGCCGCAAAGCAGCCCTGTCTGAGTCCCCTGCCTCTAGAGGGAGTATTGGACCAACACTTGTAGAAAACGGGGTCCTTGCTGGCCACTCATTGGAGGGACACAAATACATCTTTGCGGACTGTCTGCTGAAACTTACGAGCGTTCACACCTAAGCCTCTTACAAGGTCAGCTGTTTAGCTAAACATGAGCTCATAGTCTAAATTTACAAAATATTGAAGAAAGCAGCTACAAGGGGAGACAATCAGCCAAAACCATCAATACCAGAATTAGATTCCCAAGGCCATCCATCAGATGTAGGAATAATCGGGTGCAAGGCAGGAAATATACATAAAACTGGAACTGAAACAAGGCACAAGGATGTTTTCAAAGACTGGTAGGATCTCTAAAACATTTTTCAAGGACATGTCATTGATAAAGCTAAATACTCCAAGGTTGTGTAATACAACAGATTAATCATTGAGAAGAGTGAAATTATGCTGTTTTGAAAACTATGGCAGGTCAGATTTTCTGCCTAATTATAAAAGAAGATTTCTCTAAAAAATACACATTATTTCAAAGACTTATTGGCTGTGAAATAAGTTAAGGGTATTTCAAATGGCTTGTCTGCAAAGAAAGGTGAGATGTAGGGAATCACAGAAAGTCGAGGGGAAAATAGGTCAATATATACATTGCTGTATGGTGAACTAAGCCTTAGGCCAGCAACAATGGAGAGGACCTGACCCTTAGACACGTACAAGTAAGCTGGAATCTTCAAAAGTTCAAATCTTTATAAGTAAAAAGATTTATTAAAATGAATAACCAAGTGTTTTAATTGACATCAGAAGATGAAAACAATAAACCCTGAGAACATAGAGAAAAGATAAATAAAGATATGAGCAGAACTTAATACAACAGAAAACGTATAAAATTCAGGTGATTTAGTAAGTCCAAAGAATCTTCTTTGAAAAGATTTAAAAGACACACTTTGATTAAGGAAAACCAAAACATAAGTAAAGAATATACAGAAAGAGTCAGGACAATGTTAGAGCAGAGAATATATGAAATGCCAGTAAATTTGAACATTTGTATCAAGTGGACCATTTCCTAGCTCCTAAAGTTTACCAACACTTACACAAGAGGAAATCATTTAAGGTCATCATGACTGCCCTTGGCATTCTCGGAACACCCTGGCCTCAGAATGCAGCCTCTGTAGTCCATGGTAACCTGCGGAGAGGGGGCGGGGCTGAGGGAGGTTGGAACACTGCCCTCACTGAGGGAGTGGGTGTGGCCATCTCTGCTGTGACAGAACAAAGGGCAGGGTAGCAGTGGGCCCAGGGCAGGTCCCTCAGAGCCCGGCAGGACCAGTGGAGTGTCACAAGTTTTTAGGCCCAGGCCAAAGGGCGCCTTCTTTGTCTGCACAGCTGCCCAAACTCTCACCTTTCCACTCAGGCCGCCCTCTTACTTGAAGTGTGTGTGGAACGTGACCGCGCTGTACACCGCGCTGCACAGATAAGCATAGTTCTGGGCATCGTAGCTTCCTGCCAGGTGACCGAAGTTTGCAGGCAGATGGGTCCCTGGGACACACGCGGAGGGGCTCCTGCCCGGGTCACAGGCCGCCCACTGCCCCTGCCCCAGATCGGGGGCCGCAAAGCAGCCCTGTCTGAGTCCCCTGCCTCTAGAGGGAGTATTGGACCAACACTTGTAGAAAACGGGGTCCTTGCGGGCCACTCATTGGAGGGACACAAATAAATCTTTGCCGACTTTCTGCTGAAACTTACGAGCGTTCACACCTAAGCCTCTTACAAGGTCAGCTGTTTAGCTAAACATGAGCTCATGATCTAAATTTACACAATATTGAAGAAAGCAGCTACAAGGGGAGACAATCAGCCAAAACCATCAATACCAGAATTAGATTCCCAAGGCCATCCATCAGATGTAGGAATAATCGGGTGCAAGGCAGAAAATATACATAAAACTGGAACTGAAACAAGGCACAAGGATGTTTTCAAAGACTGGTAGGATCTCTAAAACATTTTTCAAGGACATGTCATTGATAAAGCTAAATACTCCAAGGTTGTGTAATACAACAGATTAATCATTGAGAAGCGTGAAATTATGCTGTTTTGAAAACTATGGCAGGTCAGATTTTCTGCCTAATTATATAAGAAGATTTTCTAAAAAATACACATTATTTCAAAGCCTTATTGGCTGTGAAATAAGTTAAGGGTATTTCAAATGGCTTGTCTGCAAACAAAGGTGAGATGTAGGGAATCACAGAAAGTCGAGGGGAAAATAGGTCAATATATACATTGCTGTATGGGGAACTAAGCTTAGGCCAGCAACAATGGAGAGGACCTGACCCTTAGACACGAACAAGTAAGCTGGAATCTTCAAAAGTTCAAATATTTATAAGTAAAAAGATTTATTAAAATGAATATCCAAGTGTTTTAATTGACATCAGAAGATGAAAACAATAAACCCTGAGAGCATAGAAAAAAGATAAATAAAGATATGAGCAGAACTTAATACAACAGAAAACGTATAAAATTCAGGTGATTTAGTAAGTCCAAAGAATCTTCTTTGAAAAGAATTAAAAGACACACTTTGATTAAGGAAAACCAAAACATAAGTAAAGAATATACAGAAAGAGTCAGGACAATGTTAGAGCAGAGAATATATGAAATATCAGTAAATTTGAACATTTCTGTAAAGTGGACCATTTCCTAGCTCCTAAATTTTACCAACACTGACACAAGAGGAAATCATTTAAGGTCATCATGTCTGCCCTTGGCATTCTCGGAACGCCCTGGCCTCAGAATGCAGCCTCTGTTGTCCATGGTAACCTGCGGAGAGGGGGCGGGGCTGAGGGAGGTTGGAACACTGCCCTCACTGAGGGAGTGGGTGTGGCCATCTCTGCTGTGACTGAACAAAGGGCAGGGGAGCAGGGGGCCCAGGGCAGGGCCCTCAGAGCCCGGCAGGCCCAATGGAGTGTCACAAGCTTTTAGGCCCAGGCCAAAGGGCGCCTTCTTTGTCTGCACAGCTGCCCAAACTCTCACCTTTCCACTCAGGCCGCCCTCTTACTTGAAGTGTGTGTGGAACGTGTCCGTGCAGTATACCGTGCTGCACAGCTAAGCATAGGTCTGGGCATCGTAGCTTCCTGCCAGGTGACCGAAGTTCGCAGGCAGATGGGTCCCTGGGACACACGCGGAGAGGCTCCTGCCCGGGTCACAGGCCGCCCACTGCTCCTGCCCCAGATCGGGGGCCGCAAAGCAGCCCTGTCTGAGTCCCCTGCCTCTAGAGGGAGTATTGGACCAACACTTATAGAAAACGGGGTCCTTGCGGGCCACTCATTGGAGGGACACAAATAAATCTTTGCCGACTTTCTGCTGAAACTTACGAGCGTTCACACCTAAGCCTCTTACAAGGTCAGCTGTTTAGGTAAACATGAGCTCATGATCTAAATTTACACAATAATGAAGAAAGCAGCTACAAGGAGAGACAATCAGCAAAAACAATCAATACCAGAATTAGATTCCCAAGGCCATCCATCAGATGTAGGAATAATCGGGTGCAAGGCAGAAAATATACATCAAACCGGAACTGAAACAAGGCACAAGGATGTTTTCAAAGACTGGTAGGATCTCTAAAACATTTTTAAAGGACATGTCATTGATAAAGCTAAATAATCAAAGGTTGTGTAATACAACAGATTAATCATTGAGAAGAGTGAAATTATGCTGTTTTGAAAACTATGGCAGGTCAGATTTTCTGCCTAATTATAGAAGAAGATTTCTCTAAAAAATACACATTATTTCAAAGACTTATTGGCTGTGAAATAAGTTAAGGGTATTTCAAATGGCTTGTCTGCAAAGAAAGGTGAGATGTAGGGAATCACAGAAAGTCGAGGGGAAAATAGGTCAATATATACATTGCTGTATGGTGAACTAAGCCTTAGGCCAGCAACAATGGAGAGGACCTGACCCTTAGACACGAACAAGTAAGCTGGAATCTTCAAAAGTTCAAATCTTTATAAGTAAAAAGATTTATTAAAATGAATAACCAAGTGTTTTAATTGACATCAGAAGATGAAAACAATAAACCCTGAGAACATAGAAAAAAGATAAATAAAGATATGAGCAGAACTTAATACAACAGAAAACGTATAAAATTCAGGTGATTTAGTAAGTCCAAAGAATCTTCTTTGAAAAGAATTAAAAGACACACTTTGATTAAGGAAAACCAAAACATAAGTAAAGAATATACAGAAAGAGTCAGGACAATGTTAGAGCAGAGAATATATGAAATGCCAGTAAATTTGAACATTTCTGTAAAGTGGACCATTTCCTAGCTCCTAAAGTTTACCAACACTGACACAAGAGGAAATCATTTAAGGTCATCATGTCTGCCCTTGGCATTCTCGGAACGCCCTGGCCTCAGAATGCAGCCTCTGTAGTCCATGGTAACCTGCGGAGAGGGGGCGGGGCTGAGGGAGGTTGGAACACTGCCCTCACTGAGGGAGTGGGTGTGGCCATCTCTGCTGTGACTGAACAAAGGGCTGGGGAGCAGGGGGCCCAGGGCAGGGCCCTCAGAGCCCGGCAGGCCCAGTGGAGTGTCACAAGCTTTTAGGCCCAGGCCAAAGGGCGCCTTCTTTGTCTGCACAGCTGCCCAAACTCTCACCTTTCCACTCAGGCCGCCCTCTTACTTGAAGTGTGTGTGGAACGTGTCCACGCAGTACATCGCGCTGCACAGCTAAGCATAGGTCTGGGCATCGTAGCTTCCTGCCAGGTGACCGAAGTTCGCAGGCAGATGGGTCCCTGGGACACACGCGGAGAGGCTCCTGGCAGTGTCACAGGCCACCCACTGCCCCTGCCCCAGATCGGGGGCCGCAAAGCACCCCTGTCTGAGTCCCCTGCCTCTAGAGGGAGTATTGGACCAACACTTGTAGAAAACGGGGTCCTTGCGGGCCACTTATTGGAGGGACACAAATACATCTTTGCCGACTTTCTGCTGAAACTTACGAGCGTTCACACCTAAGCCTCTTACAAGGTCAGCTGTTTAGCTAAACATGAGCTCATGATCTAAATTTACACAATAATGAAGAAAGCATCTACAAGGGGAGACAATCAGCCAAAACCATCAATACCAGAATTAGATTCCCAAGGCCATCCATCAGATGTAGGAATAATCGGGTGCAAGGCAGAAAATATACATAAAACTGGAACTGAAACAAGGCACAAGGATGTTTTCAAAGACTGGTAGGATCTCTAAAACATTTTTCAAGGACATGTCATTGATAAAGCTAAATACTCCAAGGTTGTGTAATACAACAGATTAATCATTGAGAAGAGTGAAATTATGCTGTTTTGAAAACTATGGCAGGTCAGATTTTCTGCCTAATTATATAAGAAGATTTCTCTAAAAAATACACATTATTTCAAAGACTTATTGGCTGTGAAATAAGTTAAGGGTATTTCAAATGGCTTGTCTGCAAAGAAAGGTGAGATGTAGGGAATCACAGAAAGTCGAGGGGAAAATAGGTCAATATATACATTGCTGTATGGTGAACTAAGCCTTAGGCCAGCAACAATGGAGAGGACCTGACCCTTAGACACGTACAAGTAAGCTGGAATCTTCAAAAGTTCAAATCTTTATAAGTAAAAAGATTTATTAAAATGAATAACCAAGTGTTTTAATTGACATCAGAAGATGAAAACAATAAACCCTGAGAACATAGAGAAAAGATAAATAAAGATATGAGCAGAACTTAATACAACAGAAAACGTATAAAATTCAGGTGATTTAGTAAGTCCAAAGAATCTTCTTTGAAAAGATTTAAAAGACACACTTTGATTAAGGAAAACCAAAACATAAGTAAAGAATATACAGAAAGATTCAGGAGAATGTTAGAGCAGAGAATATATGAAATGCCAGTAAATTTGAACATTTCTGTCAAGTGGACCATTTCCTAGCTCCTAAAGTTTACCAACACTGACACAAGAGGAAATCATTTAAGGTCATCATGTCTGCCCTTGGCATTCTCTGAACGCCCTGGCCTCAGAATGCAGCCTCTGTAGTCCATGGTAACCTTCGGAGAGAGGGCGGGGCTGAGGGAGGTTGGAACACTGCCCTCACTGAGGGAGTGGGTGTGGCCATCTCTGCTGTAACTGAACAAAGGCAGGGGAGCAGTGGGCCCAGGGCAGGGCCCTCAGAGCCCGGCAGGCCCAGTGGAGTGTCACAAGCTTTTAGGCCCAGGCCAAAGGGCTCATTCTTTGTCTGCACAGCTGCCCAAACTCTCATCTTTCCACTCAGGCCGCCCTCTTACTTGAAGTGTGTGTGGAACCTGTCCGCGCAGTATACCGCACTGCACAGCTAAGCATAGGTCTGGGCATCGTAGCTTCCTGCCAGGTGACCGAAGTTCGCAGGCAGATGGGTCCCTGGGACACACGCGGAGAGGCTCCTGCCCGGGTCACAGGCCGCCCACTGCCCCTGCCCCAGATCGGGGGCCGCAAAGCAGCCCTGTCTGATTCCCCTGCCTCTAGAGGGAGTACTGGACCAACACTTGTAGAAAACGGGGTCCTTGCGGGCCACTCATTGGAGGGACACAAATACATCTTTGCGGACTGTCTGCTGAAATTTACGAGCGTTCACACCTAAGCCTCTTACAAGGTCAGCTGTTTAGCTAAACATGAGCTCATGGTCTAAATTTACAAAATATTGAAGAAAGCAGCTACAAGGGGAGACAATCAGCCAAAACCATCAATACCAGAATTAGATTCCCAAGGCCATCCATCAGATGTAGGAATAATCGGGTGCAAGGCAGGAAATATACATAAAACTGGAACTGAAACAAGGCACAAGGATGTTTTCAAAGACTGGTAGGATCTCTAAAACATTTTTCAAGGACATGTCATTGATAAAGCTAAATACTCCAAGGTTGTGTAATACAACAGATTAATCATTGAGAAGAGTGAAATTATGCTGTTTTGAAAACTATGGCAGGTCAGATTTTCTGCCTAATTATATAAGAAGATTTCTCTAAAAAATACACATTATTTCAAAGACTTATTGGCTGTGAAATAAGTTAAGGGTATTTCAAATGGCTTGTCTGCAAAGAAAGGTGAGATGTAGGGAATCACAGAAAGTCGAGGGGAAAATAGGTCAATATATACATTGCTGTATGGTGAACTAAGCCTTAGGCCAGCAACAATGGAGAGGACCTGACCCTTAGACACGTACAAGTAAGCTGGAATCTTCAAAAGTTCAAATCTTTATAAGTAAAAAGATTTATTAAAATGAATAACCAAGTGTTTTAATTGACATCAGAAGATGAAAACAATAAACCCTGAGAACATAGAGAAAAGATAAATAAAGATATGAGCAGAACTTAATACAACAGAAAACGTATAAAATTCAGGTGATTTAGTAAGTCCAAAGAATTTTCTTTGAAAAGATTTAAAAGACACACTTTGATTAAGGAAAACCAAAACATAAGTAAAGAATATACAGAAAGAGTCAGGACAATGTTAGAGCAGAGAATATATGAAATGCCAGTAAATTTGAACATTTCTATCAAGTGGACCATTTCCTAGCTCCTAAAGTTTACCAACACTTACACAAGAGGAAATCATTTAAGGTCATCATGTCTGCCCTTGGCATTCTCGGAACACCCTGGCCTCAGAATGCAGCCTCTGTAGTCCATGGTAACCTGCGGAGAGGGGGCGGGGCTGAGGGAGGTTGGAACACTGCCCTCACTGAGGGAGTGGGTGTGGCCATCTCTGCTGTGACAGAACAAATGGCAGGGTAGCAGTGGGCCCAGGGCAGGGCCCTCAGAGCCCGGCAGGCTTAGTGGAGTGTCACAAGTTTTTAGGCCCAGCTCAAAGGGCGCCTTCTTTGTCTGCACAGCTGCCCAAACTCTCACCTTTCCACTCAGGCCGCCCTCTTACTTGAAGTGTGTGTGGAACGTGACCGCGCAGTACACCGCGCTGCACAGATAAGCATAGTTCTGGGCATCGTACCTTCCTGCCAGGTGACCGAAGTTTGCAGGCAGATGGGTCCCTGGGACACACGCGGAGGGGCTCCTGCCCGGGTCACAGGCCGCCCACTGCCCCTGCCCCAGATCGTGGGCCGCAAAGGAGCCCTGTCTGAGTCCCCTGCCTCTAGAGGGAGTATTGGACCAACACTTGTAGAAAACGGGGTCCTTGCGGGCCACTCATTGGAGGGACACAAATAAATCTTTGCCGACTTTCTGCTGAAACTTACGAGCGTTCACACCTAAGCCTCTTACAAGGTCAGCTGTTTAGCTAAACATGAGCTCATGATCTAAATTTACACAATATTGAAGAAAGCAGCTACAAGGGGAGACAATCAGCCAAAACCATCAATACCAGAATTAGATTCCCAAGGCCATCCATCAGATGTAGGAATAATCGGGTGCAAGGCAGAAAATATACATAAAACTGGAACTGAAACAAGGCACAAGGATGTTTTCAAAGACTGGTAGGATCTCTAAAACATTTTTCAAGGACATGTCATTGATAAAGCTAAATACTCCAAGGTTGTGTAATACAACAGATTAATCATTGAGAAGCGTGAAATTATGCTGTTTTGAAAACTATGGCAGGTCAGATTTTCTGCCTAATTATATAAGAAGATTTCTCTAAAAAATACACATTATTTCAAAGCCTTATTGGCTGTGAAATAAGTTAAGGGTATTTCAAATGGCTTGTCTGCAAACAAAGGTGAGATGTAGGGAATCACAGAAAGTCGAGGGGAAAATAGGTCAATATATACATTGCTGTATGGTGAACTAAGCTTAGGCCAGCAACAATGGAGAGGACCTGACCCTTAGACACGAACAAGTAAGCTGGAATCTTCAAAAGTTCAAATATTTATAAGTAAAAAGATTTATTAAAATGAATAACCAAGTGTTTTAATTGACATCAGAAGATGAAAACAATAAACCCTGAGAACATAGAAAAAAGATAAATAAAGATATGAGCAGAACTTAATACAACAGAAAACGTATAAAATTCAGGTGATTTAGTAAGTCCAAAGAATCTTCTTTGAAAAGAATTAAAAGACACACTTTGATTAAGGAAAACCAAAACATAAGTAAAGAATATACAGAAAGAATCAGGACAATGTTAGAGCAGAGAATATATGAAATATCAGTAAATTTGAACATTTCTGTAAAGTGGACCATTTCCTAGCTCCTAAAGTTTACCAACACTGACACAAGAGGAAATCATTTAAGGTCATCATGTCTGCCCTTGGCATTCTCGGAACGCCCTGGCCTCAGAATGCAGCCTCTGTAGTCCATGGTAACCTGCGGAGAGGGGGCGGGGCTGAGGGAGGTTGGAACACTGCCCTCACTGAGGGAGTGGGTGTGGCCATCTCTGCTGTGACTGAACAAAGGGCAGGGGAGCAGGTGGCCCAGGGCAGGGCCCTCAGAGCCCGGCAGGCCCAGTGGAGTGTCACAAGCTTTTAGGCCCAGGCCAAAGGGCGCCTTCTTTGTCTGCACAGCTGCCCAAACTCTCACCTTTCCACTCAGGCCGCCCTCTTACTTGAAGTGTGTGTGGAACGTGTCCGTGCAGTATACCGTGCTGCACAGCTAAGCATAGGTCTAGGCATCGTAGCTTCCTGCCAGGTGACCGAAGTTCGCAGGCAGATGGGTCCCTGGGACACACGCGGAGAGGCTCCTGCCCGGGTCACAGGCCGCCCACTGCCCCTGCCCCAGATCGGGGGCCGCAAAGCAGCCCTGTCTGAGTCCCCTGCTCTAGAGGGAGTATTGGACCAACACTTGTAGAAAACGGGGTCCTTGCGGGCCACTCATTGGAGGGACACAAATAAATCTTGGCAGACTTTCTGCTGAAACTTACGAGCGTTCACACCTAAGCCTCTTACAAGGTCAGCTGTTTAGGTAAACATGAGCTCATGATCTAAATTTACACAATAATGAAGAAAGCAGCTACAAGGGGAGACAATCAGCAAAAACAATCAATACCAGAATTAGATTCCCAAGGCCATCCATCAGATGTAGGAATAATCGGGTGCAAGGCAGAAAATATACATCAAACCGGAACTGAAACAAGGCACAAGGATGTTTTCAAAGACTGGTAGGATCTCTAAAACATTTTTAAAGGACATGTCATTGATAAAGCTAAATAATCAAAGGTTGTGTAATACAACAGATTAATCATTGAGAAGAGTGAAATTATGCTGTTTTGAAAACTATGGCAGGTCAGATTTTCTGCCTAATTATATAAGAATATTTCTCTAAAAAATACACATTATTTCAAAGACTTATTGGCTGTGAAATAAGTTAAGGGTATTTCAAATGGCTTGTCTGCAAAGAAAGGTGAGATGTAGGGAATCACAGAAAGTCGAGGGGAAAATAGGTCAATATATACATTGCTGTATGGTGAACTAAGCCTTAGGCCAGCAACAATGGAGAGGACCTGACCCTTAGACACGTACAAGTAAGCTGGAATCTTCAAAAGTTCAAATCTTTATAAGTAAAAAGATTTATTAAAATGAATAACCAAGTGTTTTAATTGACATCAGAAGATGAAAACAATAAACCCTGAGAACATAGAAAAAAGATAAATAAAGATATGAGCAGAACTTAATACAACAGAAAACGTATAAAATTCAGGTGATTTAGTAAGTCCAAAGAATCTTCTTTGAAAAGAATTAAAAGACACACTTTGATTAAGGAAAACCAAAACATAAGTAAAGAATATACAGAAAGAGTCAGGACAATGTTAGAGCAGAGAATATATGAAATGCCAGTAAATTTGAACATTTCTGTAAAGTGGACCATTTCCTAGCTCCTAAAGTTTACCAACACTGACACAAGAGGAAATCATTTAAGGTCATCATGTCTGCCCTTGGCATTCTCGGAACGCCCTGGCCTCAGAATGCAGCCTCTGTAGTCCATGGAAACCTGCGGAGAGGGGGCGGGGCTGAGGGAGGTTGGAACACTGCCCTCACTGAGGGAGTGGGTGTGGCCATCTCTGCTGTGACTGAACAAAGGGCTGGGGAGCAGGGGGCCCAGGGCAGGGCCCTCAGAGCCTGGCAGGCCCAGTGGTGTGTCACAAGCTTTTAGGCCCAGGCCAAAGGGCGCCTTCTTTGTCTGCACAGCTGCCCAAACTCTCACCTTTCCACTCAGGCCGCCCTCTTACTTGAAGTGTGTGTGGAACGTGTCCGCGCAGTACATCGCGCTGCACAGCTAAGCATAGGTCTGGGCATCGTAGCTTCCTGCCAGGTGACCGAAGTTCGCAGGCAGATGGGTCCCTGGGACACACGCAGAGAGGCTCCTGGCCGTGTCACAGGCCACCCACTGCCCCTGCCCCAGATCGGGGGCCGCAAAGCAGCCCTGTCTGAGTCCCCTGCCTCTAGAGGGAGTATTGGACCAACACTTGTAGAAAACGGGGTCCTTGCGGGCCACTTATTGGAGGGACACAAATACATCTTTGCCGACTTTCTGCTGAAACTTACGAGCGTTCACACCTTAGCCTCTTACAAGGTCAGCTGTTTAGCTAAACATGAGCTCATGATCTAAATTTACACAATAATGAAGAAAGCATCTACAAGGGGAGACAATCAGCCAAAACCATCAATACCAGAATTAGATTCCCAAGGCCATCCATCAGATGTAGGAATAATCGGGTGCAAGGCAGAAAATATACATAAAACTGGAACTGAAACAAGGCACAAGGATGTTTTCAAAGACTGGTAGGATCTCTAAAACATTTTTCAAGGACATGTCATTGATAAAGCTAAATACTCCAAGGTTGTGTAATACAACAGATTAATCATTGAGAAGAGTGAAATTATGCTGTTTTGAAAACTATGGCAGGTCAGATTTTCTGCCTAATTATATAAGAAGATTTCTCTAAAAAATACACATTATTTCAAAGACTTATTGGCTGTGAAATAAGTTAAGGGTATTTCAAATGGCTTGTCTGCAAAGAAAGGTGAGATGTAGGGAATCACAGAAAGTCGAGGGGAAAATAGGTCAATATATACATTGCTGTATGGTGAACTAAGCCTTAGGCCAGCAACAATGGAGAGGACCTGACCCTTAGACACGTACAAGTAAGCTGGAATCTTCAAAAGTTCAAATCTTTATAAGTAAAAAGATTTATTAAAATGAATAACCAAGTGTTTTAATTGACATCAGAAGATGAAAACAATAAACCCTGAGAACATAGAGAAAAGATAAATAAAGATATGAGCAGAACTTAATACAACAGAAAACGTATAAAATTCAGGTGATTTAGTAAGTCCAAAGAATCTTCTTTGAAAAGATTTAAAAGACACACTTTGATTAAGGAAAACCAAAACATAAGTAAAGAATATACAGAAAGAGTCAGGACAATGTTAGAGCAGAGAATATATGAAATGCCAGTAAATTTGAACATTTCTGTCAAGTGGACCATTTCCTAGCTCCTAAAGTTTACCAACACTGACACAAGAGGAAATCATTTAAGGTCATCATGTCTGCCCTTGGCATTCTCTGAACGCGCTGGCCTCAGAATGCAGCCTCTGTAGTCCATGGTAACCTTCGGAGAGGGGGCGGGGCTGAGGGAGGTTGGAACACTGCCCTCACTGAGGGAGTGGGTGTGGCCATCTCTGCTGTGACTGAACAAAGGGCAGGGGAGCAGGGGGCCCAGGGCACGGCCCTCAGAGCCCGGCAGGCCCAGTGGAGTGTCACAAGCTTTTAGGCCCAGGCCAAAGGGCGCCTTCTTTGTCTGCACAGCTGCCCAAACTCTCACCTTTCCACTCAGGCCGCCCTCTTACTTGAAGTGTGTGTGGAACGTGACCGCGCAGTACACCGCGCTGCACAGATAAGCATAGTTCTGGGCATCGTAGCTTCCTGCCAGGTGACCGAAGTTTGCAGGCAGATGGGTCCCTGGGACACACGCGGAGGGGCTCCTGCCCGGGTCACAGGCCGCCCACTGCCCCTGCCCCAGATCGGGGGCCGCAAAGCAGCCCTGTCTGAGTCCCCTGCCTCTAGAGGGAGTATTGGACCAACACTTGTAGAAAACGGGGTCCTTGCGGGCCACTCATTGGAGGGACACAAATAAATCTTTGCCTACTTTCTGCTGAAACTTATGAGCGTTCACACCTAAGCCTCTTACAAGGTCAGCTGTTTAGCTAAACATGAGCTCATGATCTAAATTTACACAATATTGAAGAAAGCAGCTACAAGGGGAGACAATCAGCCAAAACCATCAATACCAGAATTAGATTCCCAAGGCCATCCATCAGATGTAGGAATAATCGGGTGCAAGGCAGAAAATATACATAAAACTGGAACTGAAACAAGGCACAAGGATGTTTTCAAAGACTGGTAGGATCTCTAAAACATTTTTCAAGGACATGTCATTGATAAAGCTAAATACTCCAAGGTTGTGTAATACAACAGATTAATCATTGAGAAGAGTGAAATTATGCTGTTTCGAAAACTATGGCAGGTCAGATTTTCTGCCTAATTATATAAGAAGATTTCTCTAAAAAATACACATTATTTCAAAGACTTATTGGCTGTGAAATAAGTTAAGGGTATTTCAAATGGCTTGTCTGCAAAGAAAGGTGAGATGTAGGGAATCACAGAAAGTCGAGGGGAAAATAGGTCAATATATACATTGCTGTATGGTGAACTAAGCTTAGGCCAGCAACAATGGAGAGGACCTGACCCTTAGACACGAACAAGTAAGCTGGAATCTTCAAAAGTTCAAATCTTTATAAGTAAAAAGATTTATTAAAATGAATAACCAAGTGTTTTAATTGACATCAGAAGATGAAAACAATAAACCCTGAGAACATAGAGAAAAGATAAATAAAGATATGAGCAGAACTTAATACAACAGAAAACGTATAAAATTCAGGTGATTTAGTAAGTCCAAAGAATCTTCTTTGAAAAGATTTAAAAGACACACTTTGATTAAGGAAAACCAAAACATAAGTAAAGAATATACAGAAAGAGTCAGGACAATGTTAGAGCACAGAATATATGAAATGCCAGTAAATTTGAACATTTCTGTAAAGTGGACCATTTCCTAGCTCCTAAAGTTTACCAACACTGACACAAGAGGAAATCATTTAAGGTCATCATGTCTGCCCTTGGCATTCTCGGAACGCCCTGGCCTCAGAATGCAGCCTCTGTAGTCCATGGTAACCTGCGGAGAGGGGGCGGGGCTGAGGGAGGTTGGAACACTGCCCTCACTGAGGGAGTGGGTGTGGCCATCTCTGCTGTGACTGAACTAAGGGCAGGGGAGCAGGGGGCCCAGGGCAGGGCCCTCAGAGCCCGGCAGGCCCAGTGGAGTGTCACAAGCTTTTAGGCCCAGGCCAAAGGGCGCCTCCTTTGTCTGCACAGCTGCCCAAACTCTCACCTTTCCACTCAGGCCGCCCTCTTACTTGAAGTGTGTGTGGAACGTGTCCGCGCAGTACATCGCGCTGCACAGCTAAGCATAGGTCTGGGCATCGTAGCTTCCTGCCAGGTGACCGAAGTTCGCAGGCAGATGGGTCCCTTGGACACACGCGGAGAGGCTCCTGGCTGGGTCACAGGCCACCCACTGCCCCTGCCCCAGATCTGGGGCCGCAAAGCAGCCCTGTCTGAGTCCCCTGCCTCTAGAGGGAGTATTGGACCAACACTTGTATAAAACGGGGTCCTTGCGGGCCACTCATTGGAGGGACACAAATACATCTTTGCCGACTTTCTGCTGAAACTTACGAGCGTTCACAACTAAGCCTCTTACAAGGTCAGCTGTTTAGCTAAACATGAGCTCATGATCTAAATTTACACAATAATGAAGAAAGCATCTACAAGGGGAGACAATCAGCCAAAACCATCAATACCAGAATTAGATTCCCAAGGCCATCCATCAGATGTAGGAATAATCGGGTGCAAGGCAGAAAATATACATAAAACTGGAACTGAAACAAGGCACAAGGATGTTTTCAAAGACTGGTAGGATCTCTAAAACATTTTTCAAGGACATGTCATTGATAAAGCTAAATACTCCAAGGTTGTGTAATGCAACAGATTAATCATTGAGAAGAGTGAAATTATGCTGTTTTGAAAACTATGGCAGGTCAGATTTTCTGCCTAATTATATAAGAAGGTTTCTCTAAAAAATACACATTATTTCAAAGAATTATTGGCTGTGAAATAAGTTAAGGGTATTTCAAATGGCTTGTCTGCAAAGAAAGGTGAGATGTAGGGAATCACAGAAAGTCGAGGGGAAAATAGGTCAATATATACATTGCTGTATGGTGAACAAAGGTTAGGCCAGCAACAATGGAGAGGACCTGACCCTTAGACACGAACAAGTAAGCTGGAATCTTCAAAAGTTCAAATTTTTATAAGTAAAAAGTTTTATTAAAATGAATAACCAAGTGTTTTAATTGACATCAGAAGATGAAAACAATAAACCCTGAGAACATAGAAAAAAGATAAATAAAGATATGAGCAGAACTTAATACAACAGAAAACGTATAAAATTCAGGTGATTTAGTAAGTCCAAAGAATCTTCTTTGAAAAGATTTAAAAGACACACTTTGATTAAGGAAAACCAAAACATATTTAAAGAATATACAGAAAGAGTCAGGACAATGTTAGAGCAGAGAATATATGAAATGCCAGTAAATTTGAACATTTCTGTCAAGTGGACCATTTCCTAGCTCCTAAAGTTTACCAACACTGACACAAGAGGAAATCATTTAAGGTCATCATGTCTGCCCTTGGCATTCTCGGAACGCCCTGGCCTCAGAATGCAGCCTCTGTAGTCCATGGTAACCTGTGGAGAGGGGGCGGGGCTGAGGGAGGTTGGAACACTGCCCTCACTGAGGGAGTGGGTGTGGCCATCTCTGCTGTGACTGAACAAAGGGCAGGGGAGCAGGGGGCCCAGGGCAGGGCCCTCAGAGCCCGGCAGGCCCAGTGGAGTGTCACAAGCTTTTAGGCCCAGGCCAAAGGGCGCCTTCTTTGTCTGCACAGCTGCCCAAACTCTCACCTTTCCACTCAGGCCGCCCTCTTACTTGAAGTGTGTGTGGAACCTGTCCGTGCAGTATACCACGCTGCACAGCTAAGCATACGTCTGGGCATCGTAGCTTCCTGCCAGGTGACCGAAGTTCGCAGGCAGATGGGTCCCTGGGACACACGCGGAGAGGCTCCTGCCTGGGTCACAGGCCGCCCACTGCCCCTGCCACAGATCGGGAGCCGCAAAGCAGCCCTGTCTGAGTCCCCTGCCTCTAGAGGGAGTATTGGACCAACACTTGTAGAAAACGGGGTCCTTGCGGGCCACTCATTGGAGGGACACAAATAAATCTTTGCCGACTTTCTGCTGAAACTTATGAGCGTTCACACCTAAGCCTCTTACAAGGTCAGCTGTTTAGCTAAACATGAGCTCATCATCTAAATTTACACAATAATGAAGAATGCAGCTTCAAGGGGAGACAATCAGCCAAAACCATCAATACCAGAATTAGATTCCCAAGGCCATCCATCAGATATAGGAATAATCTGGTGCAAGGCAGAAAACATACATAAAACTGGAACTGAAACAAGGCACAAGGATGTTTTAGAAGACTGGTAGGAACTCTAAAACATTTTTCAAGGACATGTCATTGATAAAGCTAAATATTCCAAGGTTGTGTAATACAACAGATTAATCATTGAGAAGAGTGAAATTATGCTGTTTTGAAAACTATGGCAGGTTAGATTTTCTGCCTAATTATAGAAGAAGATTTCTCTAAAAAATACACATTATTTCAAAGACTTATTGGCTGTGAAATAAGTTAAGGGTATTTCAAATGGCTTGTCTGCAAAGAAAGGTGATATGTAGGGAATCACAGAAAGTAGAGGGGAAAATAGGTCAATATATACATTGCTGTATGGTGAACTAAGCTTAGGCCAGCAACAATGGAGAGGACCTGACCCTTAGACACGTACAAGTAATCTGGAATCTTCAAAAGTTCAAATCTTTATAAGTAAAAATATTTATTAAAATGAATAACCAAGTGTTTTAATTGACATCAGAAGATGAAAACAATAAACCCTGACAACATAGAGAAAAGATAAATAAAGATATGAGCAGAACTTAATACAACAGAAAACGAATAATATTCAGGTGATTTAGTAAGTCCAAAAAATTTTCTTTGAAAAGATTTAAAAGACACACTTTGATTAAGGAAAACCAAAACATAAGTAAAGAATATAGAGAAAAAGTCAGGACAATGTTAGAGCAGAGAATATATGAAATGCCAGTAAATTTGAACATTTCTGTCAAGTGGACCATTTCCTAGCTCCTAAAGTTTACCAACACTGACACAAGAGGAAATCATTTAAGGTCATCATGTCTGCCCTTGGCATTATCGGAACGCCCTGGCCTCAGAATGCAGCCTCTGTAGTCCATGGTAACCTGCGGAGAGGGGGCGGGGCTGAGGGAGTTTGGAACACTGCCCTCACTGAGGGAGTGGGTGTGGCCATCTCTGCTGTGACTGAACAAAGGGCAGGGGAGCAGGGGGCCCAGGGCAGGGCCCTCAGAGCCCGGCAGGACCAGTGGAGTGTCACAAGCTTTTAGGCCCAGGCCAAAGGGCGCCTTCTTTGTCTGCACAGCTGCCCAAACTCTCACCTTTCCACTCAGGCCGCCCTCTTACTTGAAGTGTGTGTGGAACGTGTCCGCGCAATACACCACGCTGCAGAGCTAAGCATAGTTCTGGGCATCGTAGCTTCCTGCCAGGTGACAGAAGTTTGCAGGCAGATGGGTCCCTGGGACACACGCGGAGGGGCTCCTGCCCGGGTCACAGGCCGCCCACTGCCCCTGCCCCAGATCGTGGGCCGCAAAGCAGCCCTGTCTGAGTCCCCTGCCTCTAGAGGGAGTATTGGACCAACACTTGTAGAAAACGGGGTCCTTGCGGGCCACTCATTGGAGGGACACAAATACATCTTTGCCGACTCTCTGCTGAAACTTACGTGCGTTCACACCTAAGCCTCTTACAAGGTCAGCTGTTTAGCTAAACATGAGCTCATGATCTAAATTTACACAATATTGAAGAAAGCAGCTACAAGGGGTGACAATCAGCCAAAACCATCAATACCAGAATTAGATTCCCAAGGCCATCCATCAGATGTAGGAATAATCGGGTGCAAGGCAGAAAATATACATAAAACTGGAACTGAAACAAGGCACAAGGATGTTTTCAAAGACTGGTAGGATCTCTAAAACATTTTTCAAGGACATGTCATTGATAAAGCTAAATACTCCAAGGTTGTGTAATACAACAGATTAATCATTGAGAAGCGTGAAATTATGCTGTTTTGAAAACTATGGCAGGTCAGATTTTCTGCCTAATTATATAAGACGATTTCTCTAAAAAATACACATTATTTCAAAGACTTATTGGCTGTGAAATAAGTTAAGGGTATTTCAAATGGCTTGTCTGCAAAGAAAGGTGAGATGTAGGGAATCACAGAAAGTCCAGGGGAAAATAGGTCAATATATACATTGCTGTATGGTGAACTAAGCCTTAGGCCAGCAACAATGGAGAGGACCTGACCCTTAGACACGTACAAGTAAGCTGGAATCTTCAAAAGTTCAAATCTTTATAAGTAAAAAGATTTATTAAAATGAATAACCAAGTGTTTTAATTGACATCAGAAGATGAAAACAATAAACCCTGAGAACATAGAGAAAAGATAAATAAAGATATGAGCAGAACCTAATACAACAGAAAACGTATAAAATTCAGGTGATTTATTAAGTCCAAAGAATTTTCTTTGAAATGATTTAAAAGACACACTTTGATTAAGGAAAACCAAAACATAAGTAAAGAATATACAGAAAGAGTCAGGACAATGTTAGAGCAGAGAATATATGAAATGCCAGTAAATTTGAACATTTCTGTAAAGTGGACCATTTCCTAGCTCCTAAAGTTTACCAACACTGACACAAGAGGAAATCATTTAAGGTAATCATGTCTGCCCTTGGCGTTCTCGGAACGCCCTGGCCTCACAATGCAGCCTCTGTAGTCCATGGTAAACTGCGGAGAGGGGGCGGGGCTGAGGGAGGTTGGAACACTGCCCTCACTGAGGGAGTGGGTGTGGCCATCTCTGCTGTAACTGAACAAAGGGCAGGGGAGCAGGGGGCCCAGGGCAGGGCCCTCAGAGCCCGGCAGGCCCAGTGGAGTATCACAAGCTTTTAGGCCCAGGGCAAAGGGCGCCTTCTTTATCTGCACAGCTGCCCAAACTCTCACCATTCCACTCAGGCCGCCCTCTTACTTGAAGTGTGTGTGGAACGTGTCCGTGCAGTATACCGCGCTGCACAGCTAAGCATACATCTGGGCATCGTAGCTTCCTGCCAGGTGACCGAAGTTCGCAGGCAGATGGGTCCCTGGGACACACGCGGAGAGGCTCCTGCCCGGGTCACAGGCCGCAGAGTGCCCCTGCCCCAGATCGGGAGCCGCAAAGCAGCCCTGTCTGAGTCCCCTGCCTCTAGAGGGAGTATTGGACCAACACTTGTAGAAAACGGGGTCCTTGCGGGCCACTCATTGGAGGGACACAAATAAATCTTTGCCGACTCTCTGCTGAAACTTACGAGCGTTCACACCTAAGCCTCTTACAAGGTCAGCTGTTTAGCTAAATATGAGCTCATGATCTAAATTTACACAATAATGAAGAAAGCAGCTACAAGGGGAGACAATCAGCCTAAACCATCAATACCAGAATTAGATTCCCAAGGCCATCCATCAGATGTAGGAATAATCGGGTGCAAGGCAGAAAATATACATCAAACCGGAACTGAAACAAGGCACAAGGATGTTTTCAAAGACTGGTAGGATCTCTAAAACATTTTTAAAGGACATGTCATTGATAAAGCTAAATAATCAAAGGTTGTGTAATACAACAGATTAATCATTGAGAAGAGTGAAATTATGCTGTTTTGAAAACTATGGCAGGTCAGATTTTCTGCCTAATTATATAAGAAGATTTCTCTAAAAAATACACATTATTTCAAAGACTTATTGGCTGTGAAATAAGTTAAGGGTATTTCAAATGGCTTGTCTGCAAAGAAAGGTGAGATGTAGGGAATCACAGAAAGTCGAGGGGAAAATAGGTCAATATATACATTGCTGTATGGTGAACTAAGCCTTAGGCCAGCAACAATGGAGAGGACCTGACCCTTAGACACGAACAAGTAAGCTGGAATCTTCAAAAGTTCAAATCTTTATAAGTAAAAAGATTTATTAAAATGAATAACCAAGTGTTTTAATTGACATCAGAAGATGAAAACAATAAACCCTGAGAACATAGAGAAAAGATAAATAAAGATATGAGCAGAACTTAATACAACAGAAAACGTATAAAATTCAGGTGATTTAGTAAGTCCAAAGAATCTTCTTTGAAAAGAATTAAAAGACACACTTTGATTAAGGAAAACCAAAACATAAGTAAAGAATATACAGAAAGAGTCAGGACAATGTTAGAGCAGAGAATATATGAAATGCCAGTAAATTTGAACATTTCTGTAAAGTGGACCATTTCCTAGCTCCTAAAGTTTACCAACACTGACACAAGAGGAAATCATTTAAGGTCATCATGTCTGCCCTTGGCATTCTCGGAACGCCCTGGCCTCAGAATGCAGCCTCTGTAGTCCATGGAAACCTGCGGAGAGGGGGCGGGGCTGAGGGAGGTTGGAACACTGCCCTCACTGAGGGAGTGGGTGTGGCCATCTCTGCTGTGACTGAACAAAGGGCTGGGGAGCAGGGGGCCCAGGGCAGGGCCCTCAGAGCCCGGCAGGCCCAGTGGAGTGTCACAAGCTTTTAGGCCCAGGCCAAAGGGCGCCTTCTTTGTCTGCACAGCTGCCCAAACTCCCACCTTTCCACTCAGGCCGCCCTCGTACTTGAAGTGTGTGTGGAACGTGTCCGCGCAGTACATCGCGCTGCACAGCTAAGCATAGGTCTGGGCATCGTAGCTTCCTGCCAGGTGACCGAAGTTCGCAGGCAGATGGGTCCCTGGGACACACGCGGAGAGGCTCCTGCCCGGGTCACAGGCCACCCACTGCCCCTGCCCCAGATCGGGGGCCGCAAAGCAGCCCTGTCTGAGTCCCCTGCCTCTAGAGGGAATATTGGACCAACACTTGTAGAAAACGGGGTCCTTGCGGGCCACTTATTGGAGGGACACAAATACATCTTTGCCGACTTTCTGCTGAAACTTACGAGCGTTCACACCTTAGCCTCTTACAAGGTCAGCTGTTTAGCTAAACATGAGCTCATGATCTAAATTTACACAATAATGAAGAAAGCATCTACAAGGGGAGACAATCAGCCAAAACCATCAATACCAGAATTAGATTCCCAAGGCCATCCATCAGATGTAGGAATAATCGGGTGCAAGGCAGAAAATATACATAAAACTGGAACTGAAACAAGGCACAAGGATGTTTTCAAAGACTGGTAGGATCTCTAAAACATTTTTCAAGGACATGTCATTGATAAAGCTAAATACTCCAAGGTTGTGTAATACAACAGATTAATCATTGAGAAGAGTGAAATTATGCTGTTTTGAAAACTATGGCAGGTCAGATTTTCTGCCTAATTATATAAGAAGATTTCTCTAAAAAATACACATTATTTCAAAGACTTATTGGCTGTGAAATAAGTTAAGGGTATTTCAAATGGCTTGTCTGCAAAGAAAGGTGAGATGTAGGGAATCACAGAAAGTCGAGGGGAAAATAGGTCAATATATACATTGCTGTATGGTGAACTAAGCCTTAGGCCAGCAACAATGGAGAGGACCTGACCCTTAGACACGTACAAGTAAGCTGGAATCTTCAAAAGTTCAAATCTTTATAAGTAAAAAGATTTATTAAAATGAATAACCAAGTGTTTTAATTGACATCAGAAGATGAAAACAATAAACCCTGAGAACATAGAGAAAAGATAAATAAAGATATGAGCAGAACTTAATACAACAGAAAACGTATAAAATTCAGGTGATTTAGTAAGTCCAAAGAATCTTCTTTGAAAAGATTTAAAAGACACACTTTGATTAAGGAAAACCAAAACATAAGTAAAGAATATACAGAAAGAGTCAGGACAATGTTAGAGCAGAGAATATATGAAATGCCAGTAAATTTGAACATTTCTGTCAAGTGGACCATTTCCTAGCTCCTAAAGTTTACCAACACTGACACAAGAGGAAATCATTTAAGGTCATCATGTCTGCCCTTGGCATTCTCTGAACGCCCTGGCCTCAGAATGCAGCCTCTGTAGTCCATGGTAACCTTCGGAGAGGGGGCGGGGCTGAGGGAGGTTGGAACACTGCCCTCACTGAGGGAGTGGGTGTGGCCATCTCTGCTGTGACTGAACAAAGGGCAGGGGAGCAGGGGGCCCAGGGCAGGGCCCTCAGAGCCCGGCAGGCCCAGTGGAGTGTCACAAGCTTTTAGGCCCAGGCCAAAGGGCGCCTTCTTTGTCTGCACAGCTGCCCAAACTCTCACCTTTCCACTCAGGCCGCCCTCTTACTTGAAGTGTGTGTGGAACGTGTCCGTGCAGTATACCACGCTGCACAGCTAAGCATACGTCTGGGCATCGTAGCTTCCTGCCAGGTGACCGAAGTTCGCAGGCAGATGGGTCCCTGGGACACACGCGGAGAGGCTCCTGCCTGGGTCACAGGCCGCCCACTGCCCCTGCCACAGATCGGGAGCCGCAAAGCAGCCCTGTCTGAGTCCCCTGCCTCTAGAGGGAGTATTGGACCAACACTTGTAGAAAACGGGGTCCTTGCGGGCCACTCATTGGAGGGACACAAATAAATCTTTGCCGACTTTCTGCTGAAACTTATGAGCGTTCACACCTAAGCCTCTTACAAGGTCAGCTGTTTAGCTAAACATGAGCTCATCATCTAAATTTACACAATAATGAAGAATGCAGCTTCAAGGGGAGACAATCAGCCAAAACCATCAATACCAGAATTAGATTCCCAAGGCCATCCATCAGATATAGGAATAATCTGGTGCAAGGCAGAAAACATACATAAAACTGGAACTGAAACAAGGCACAAGGATGTTTTAGAAGACTGGTAGGAACTCTAAAACATTTTTCAAGGACATGTCATTGATAAAGCTAAATATTCCAAGGTTGTGTAATACAACAGATTAATCATTGAGAAGAGTGAAATTATGCTGTTTTGAAAACTATGGCAGGTTAGATTTTCTGCCTAATTATAGAAGAAGATTTCTCTAAAAAATACACATTATTTCAAAGACTTATTGGCTGTGAAATAAGTTAAGGGTATTTCAAATGGCTTGTCTGCAAAGAAAGGTGATATGTAGGGAATCACAGAAAGTAGAGGGGAAAATAGGTCAATATATACATTGCTGTATGGTGAACTAAGCTTAGGCCAGCAACAATGGAGAGGACCTGACCCTTAGACACGTACAAGTAATCTGGAATCTTCAAAAGTTCAAATCTTTATAAGTAAAAATATTTATTAAAATGAATAACCAAGTGTTTTAATTGACATCAGAAGATGAAAACAATAAACCCTGACAACATAGAGAAAAGATAAATAAAGATATGAGCAGAACTTAATACAACAGAAAACGAATAATATTCAGGTGATTTAGTAAGTCCAAAAAATTTTCTTTGAAAAGATTTAAAAGACACACTTTGATTAAGGAAAACAAAAACATAAGTAAAGAATATAGAGAAAAAGTCAGGACAATGTTAGAGCAGAGAATATATGAAATGCCAGTAAATTTGAACATTTCTGTCAAGTGGACCATTTCCTAGCTCCTAAAGTTTACCAACACTGACACAAGAGGAAATCATTTAAGGTCATCATGTCTGCCCTTGGCATTATCGGAACGCCCTGGCCTCAGAATGCAGCCTCTGTAGTCCATGGTAACCTGCGGAGAGGGGGCGGGGCTGAGGGAGTTTGGAACACTGCCCTCACTGAGGGAGTGGGTGTGGCCATCTCTGCTGTGACTGAACAAAGGGCAGGGGAGCAGGGGGCCCAGGGCAGGGCCCTCAGAGCCCGGCAGGACCAGTGGAGTGTCACAAGCTTTTAGGCCCAGGCCAAAGGGCGCCTTCTTTGTCTGCACAGCTGCCCAAACTCTCACCTTTCCACTCAGGCCGCCCTCTTACTTGAAGTGTGTGTGGAACGTGTCCGCGCAATACACCACGCTGCAGAGCTAAGCATAGTTCTGGGCATCGTAGCTTCCTGCCAGGTGACAGAAGTTTGCAGGCAGATGGGTCCCTGGGACACACGCGGAGGGGCTCCTGCCCGGGTCACAGGCCGCCCACTGCCCCTGCCCCAGATCGTGGGCCGCAAAGCAGCCCTGTCTGAGTCCCCTGCCTCTAGAGGGAGTATTGGACCAACACTTGTAGAAAACGGGGTCCTTGCGGGCCACTCATTGGAGGGACACAAATACATCTTTGCCGACTCTCTGCTGAAACTTACGTGCGTTCACACCTAAGCCTCTTACAAGGTCAGCTGTTTAGCTAAACATGAGCTCATGATCTAAATTTACACAATATTGAAGAAAGCAGCTACAAGGGGTGACAATCAGCCAAAACCATCAATACCAGAATTAGATTCCCAAGGCCATCCATCAGATGTAGGAATAATCGGGTGCAAGGCAGAAAATATACATAAAACTGGAACTGAAACAAGGCACAAGGATGTTTTCAAAGACTGGTAGGATCTCTAAAACATTTTTCAAGGACATGTCATTGATAAAGCTAAATACTCCAAGGTTGTGTAATACAACAGATTAATCATTGAGAAGCGTGAAATTATGCTGTTTTGAAAACTATGGCAGGTCAGATTTTCTGCCTAATTATATAAGAGGATTTCTCTAAAAAATACACATTATTTCAAAGACTTATTGGCTGTGAAATAAGTTAAGGGTATTTCAAATGGCTTGTCTGCAAAGAAAGGTGAGATGTAGGGAATCACAGAAAGTCCAGGGGAAAATAGGTCAATATATACATTGCTGTATGGTGAACTAAGCCTTAGGCCAGCAACAATGGAGAGGACCTGACCCTTAGACACGTACAAGTAAGCTGGAATCTTCAAAAGTTCAAATCTTTATAAGTAAAAAGATTTATTAAAATGAATAACCAAGTGTTTTAATTGACATCAGAAGATGAAAACAATAAACCCTGAGAACATAGAGAAAAGATAAATAAAGATATGAGCAGAACCTAATACAACAGAAAACGTATAAAATTCAGGTGATTTATTAAGTCCAAAGAATTTTCTTTGAAATGATTTAAAAGACACACTTTGATTAAGGAAAACCAAAACATAAGTAAAGAATATACAGAAAGAGTCAGGACAATGTTAGAGCAGAGAATATATGAAATGCCAGTAAATTTGAACATTTCTGTAAAGTGGACCATTTCCTAGCTCCTAAAGTTTACCAACACTGACACAAGAGGAAATCATTTAAGGTCATCATGTCTGCCCTTGGCGTTCTCGGAACGCCCTGGCCTCACAATGCAGCCTCTGTAGTCCATGGTAAACTGCGGAGAGGGGGCGGGGCTGAGGGAGGTTGGAACACTGCCCTCACTGAGGGAGTGGGTGTGGCCATCTCTGCTGTAACTGAACAAAGGGCAGGGGAGCAGGGGGCCCAGGGCAGGGCCCTCAGAGCCCGGCAGGCCCAGTGGAGTATCACAAGCTTTTAGGCCCAGGGCAAAGGGCGCCTTCTTTATCTGCACAGCTGCCCAAACTCTCACCATTCCACTCAGGCCGCCCTCTTACTTGAAGTGTGTGTGGAACGTGTCCGTGCAGTATACCGCGCTGCACAGCTAAGCATACATCTGGGCATCGTAGCTTCCTGCCAGGTGACCGAAGTTCGCAGGCAGATGGGTCCCTGGGACACACGCGGAGAGGCTCCTGCCCGGGTCACAGGCCGCAGAGTGCCCCTGCCCCAGATCGGGAGCCGCAAAGCAGCCCTGTCTGAGTCCCCTGCCTCTAGAGGGAGTATTGGACCAACACTTGTAGAAAACGGGGTCCTTGCGGGCCACTCATTGGAGGGACACAAATAAATCTTTGCCGACTCTCTGCTGAAACTTACGAGCGTTCACACCTAAGCCTCTTACAAGGTCAGCTGTTTAGCTAAATATGAGCTCATGATCTAAATTTACACAATAATGAAGAAAGCAGCTACAAGGGGAGACAATCAGCCTAAACCATCAATACCAGAATTAGATTCCCAAGGCCATCCATCAGATGTAGGAATAATCGGGTGCAAGGCAGAAAATATACATCAAACCGGAACTGAAACAAGGCACAAGGATGTTTTCAAAGACTGGTAGGATCTCTAAAACATTTTTAAAGGACATGTCATTGATAAAGCTAAATAATCAAAGGTTGTGTAATACAACAGATTAATCATTGAGAAGAGTGAAATTATGCTGTTTTGAAAACTATGGCAGGTCAGATTTTCTGCCTAATTATATAAGAAGATTTCTCTAAAAAATACACATTATTTCAAAGACTTATTGGCTGTGAAATAAGTTAAGGGTATTTCAAATGGCTTGTCTGCAAAGAAAGGTGAGATGTAGGGAATCACAGAAAGTGGAGGGGAAAATAGGTCAATATATACATTGCTGTATGGTGAACTAAGCCTTAGGCCAGCAACAATGGAGAGGACCTGACGCTTAGACACGAACAAGTAAGCTGGAATCTTCAAAAGTTCAAATCTTTATAAGTAAAAAGATTTATTAAAATGAATAACCAAGTGTTTTAATTGACATCAGAAGATGAAAACAATAAACCCTGAGAACATAGAGAAAAGATAAATAAAGATATGAGCAGAACTTAATACAACAGAAAACTTATAAAATTCAGGTGATTTAGTAAGTCCAAAGAATCTTCTTTGAAAAGAATTAAAAGACACACTTTGATTAAGGAAAACCAAAACATAAGTAAAGAATATACAGAAAGAGTCAGGACAATGTTAGAGCAGAGAATATATGAAATGCCAGTAAATTTGAACATTTCTGTAAAGTGGACCATTTCCTAGCTCCTAAAGTTTACCAACACTGACACAAGAGGAAATCATTTAAGGTCATCATGTCTGCCCTTGGCATTCTCGGAACGCCCTGGCCTCAGAATGCAGCCTCTGTAGTCCATGGAAACCTGCGGAGAGGGGGCGGGGCTGAGGGAGGTTGGAACACTGCCCTCACTGAGGGAGTGGGTGTGGCCATCTCTGCTGTGACTGAACAAAGGGCTGGGGAGCAGGGGGCCCAGGGCAGGGCCCTCAGAGCCCGGCAGGCCCAGTGGAGTGTCACAAGCTTTTAGGCCCAGGCCAAAGGGCGCCTTCTTTGTCTGCACAGCTGCCCAAACTCTCACCTTTCCACTCAGGCCGCCCTCTTACTTGAAGTGTGTGTGGAACGTGACCGCGCAGTACACCGCGCTGCACAGATAAGCATAGTTCTGGGCATCGTATCTTCCTGCCAGGTGACCGAAGTTTGCAGGCAGATGGGTCCCTGGGACACACGCGGAGGGGCTCTTGCCCGGGTCACAGGCCGCCCACTGCCCCTGCCCCAGATCGGGGGCCGCAAAGCAGCCCTGTCTGAGTCCCCTGCCTCTAGAGGGAGTATTGGACCAACACTTGTAGAAAACGGGGTCCTTGCGGGCCACTCATTGGAGGGACACAAATAAATCTTTGCCGACTTTCTGCTGAAACTTACGAGCGTTCACACCTAAGCCTCTTACAAGGTCAGCTGTTTAGCTAAACATGAGCTCATGATCTAAATTTACACAATATTGAAGAAAGCAGCTACAAGGGGAGACAATCAGCCAAAACCATCAATACCAGAATTAGATTCCCAAGGCCATCCATCAGATGTAGGAATAATCGGGTGCAAGGCAGAAAATATACATAAAACTGGAACTGAAACAAGGCACAAGGATGTTTTCAAAGACTGGTAGGATCTCTAAAACATTTTTCAAGGACATGTCATTGATAAAGCTAAATACTCCAAGGTTGTGTAATACAACAGATTAATCATTGAGAAGAGTGAAATTATGCTGTTTTGAAAACTATGGCAGGTCAGATTTTCTGCCTAATTATATAAGAAGATTTCTCTAAAAAATACACATTATTTCAAAGACTTATTGGCTGTGAAATAAGTTAAGGGTATTTCAAATGGCTTGTCTGCAAAGAAAGGTGAGATGTAGGGAATCACAGAAAGTCGAGGGGAAAATAGGTCAATATATACATTGCTGTATGGTGAACTAAGCCTTAGGCCAGCAACAATGGAGAGGACCTGACCCTTAGACACGTACAAGTAAGCTGGAATCTTCAAAAGTTCAAATCTTTATAAGTAAAAAGATTTATTAAAATGAATAACCAAGTGTTTTAATTGACATCAGAAGATGAAAACAATAAACCCTGAGAACATAGAGAAAAGATAAATAAAGATATGAGCAGAACTTAATACAACAGAAAACGTATAAAATTCAGGTGATTTAGTAAGTCCAAAGAATCTTCTTTGAAAAGATTTAAAAGACACACTTTGATTAAGGAAAACCAAAACATAAGTAAAGAATATACAGAAAGAGTCAGGACAATGTTAGAGCACAGAATATATGAAATGCCAGTAAATTTGAACATTTCTGTCAAGTGGACCATTTCCTAGCTCCTAAAGTTTACCAACACTGACACAAGAGGAAATCATTTAAGGTCATCATGTCTGCCCTTGGCATTCTCTGAACGCCCTGGCCTCAGAATGCAGCCTCTGTAGTCCATGGTAACCTTCGGAGAGGGGGCGGGGCTGAGGGAGGTTGGAACACTGCCCTCACTGAGGGAGTGGGTGTGGCCATCTCTGCTGTGACTGAACAAAGGGCAGGGGAGCAGGGGGCCCAGGGCAGGGCCCTCAGAGCCCGGCAGGCCCAGTGGAGTGTCACAAGCTTTTAGGCCCAGGCCAAAGGGCGCCTTCTTTGTCTGCACAGCTGCCCAAACTCTCACCTTTCCACTCAGGCCGCCCTCTTACTTGAAGTGTGTGTGGAACGTGACCGCGCAGTACACCGCGCTGCACAGATAAGCATAGTTCTGGGCATCGTATCTTCCTGCCAGGTGACCGAAGTTTGCAGGCAGATGGGTCCCTGGGACACACGCGGAGGGGCTCTTGCCCGGGTCACAGGCCGCCCACTGCCCCTGCCCCAGATCGGGGGCCGCAAAGCAGCCCTGTCTGAGTCCCCTGCCTCTAGAGGGAGTATTGGACCAACACTTGTAGAAAACGGGGTCCTTGCGGGCCACTCATTGGAGGGACACAAATAAATCTTTGCCGACTTTCTGCTGAAACTTACGAGCGTTCACACCTAAGCCTCTTACAAGGTCAGCTGTTTAGCTAAACATGAGCTCATGATCTAAATTTACACAATATTGAAGAAAGCAGCTACAAGGGGAGACAATCAGCCAAAACCATCAATACCAGAATTAGATTCCCAAGGCCATCCATCAGATGTAGGAATAATCGGGTGCAAGGCAGAAAATATACATAAAACTGGAACTGAAACAAGGCACAAGGATGTTTTCAAAGACTGGTAGGATCTCTAAAACATTTTTCAAGGACATGTCATTGATAAAGCTAAATACTCCAAGGTTGTGTAATACAACAGATTAATCATTGAGAAGAGTGAAATTATGCTGTTTTGAAAACTATGGCAGGTCAGATTTTCTGCCTAATTATATAAGAAGATTTCTCTAAAAAATACACATTATTTCAAAGACTTATTGGCTGTGAAATAAGTTAAGGGTATTTCAAATGGCTTGTCTGCAAAGAAAGGTGAGATGTAGGGAATCACAGAAAGTCGAGGGGAAAATAGGTCAATATATACATTGCTGTATGGTGAACTAAGCCTTAGGCCAGCAACAATGGAGAGGACCTGACCCTTAGACACGTACAAGTAAGCTGGAATCTTCAAAAGTTCAAATCTTTATAAGTAAAAAGATTTATTAAAATGAATAACCAAGTGTTTTAATTGACATCAGAAGATGAAAACAATAAACCCTGAGAACATAGAGAAAAGATAAATAAAGATATGAGCAGAACTTAATACAACAGAAAACGTATAAAATTCAGGTGATTTAGTAAGTCCAAAGAATCTTCTTTGAAAAGATTTAAAAGACACACTTTGATTAAGGAAAACCAAAACATAAGTAAAGAATATACAGAAAGAGTCAGGACAATGTTAGAGCACAGAATATATGAAATGCCAGTAAATTTGAACATTTCTGTCAAGTGGACCATTTCCTAGCTCCTAAAGTTTACCAACACTGACACAAGAGGAAATCATTTAAGGTCATCATGTCTGCCCTTGGCATTCTCTGAACGCCCTGGCCTCAGAATGCAGCCTCTGTAGTCCATGGTAACCTTCGGAGAGGGGGCGGGGCTGAGGGAGGTTGGAACACTGCCCTCACTGAGGGAGTGGGTGTGGCCATCTCTGCTGTGACTGAACAAAGGGCAGGGGAGCAGGGGGCCCAGGGCAGGGCCCTCAGAGCCCGGCAGGCCCAGTGGAGTGTCACAAGCTTTTAGGCCCAGGCCAAAGGGCGCCTTCTTTGTCTGCACAGCTGCCCAAACTCTCACCTTTCCACTCAGGCCGCCCTCTTACTTGAAGTGTGTGTGGAACGTGACCGCGCAGTACACCGCGCTGCACAGATAAGCATAGTTCTGGGCATCGTATCTTCCTGCCAGGTGACCGAAGTTTGCAGGCAGATGGGTCCCTGGGACACACGCGGAGGGGCTCTTGCCCGGGTCACAGGCCGCCCACTGCCCCTGCCCCAGATCGGGGGCCGCAAAGCAGCCCTGTCTGAGTCCCCTGCCTCTAGAGGGAGTATTGGACCAACACTTGTAGAAAACGGGGTCCTTGCGGGCCACTCATTGGAGGGACACAAATAAATCTTTGCCGACTTTCTGCTGAAACTTACGAGCGTTCACACCTAAGCCTCTTACAAGGTCAGCTGTTTAGCTAAACATGAGCTCATGATCTAAATTTACACAATATTGAAGAAAGCAGCTACAAGGGGAGACAATCAGCCAAAACCATCAATACCAGAATTAGATTCCCAAGGCCATCCATCAGATGTAGGAATAATCGGGTGCAAGGCAGAAAATATACATAAAACTGGAACTGAAACAAGGCACAAGGATGTTTTCAAAGACTGGTAGGATCTCTAAAACATTTTTCAAGGACATGTCATTGATAAAGCTAAATACTCCAAGGTTGTGTAATACAACAGATTAATCATTGAGAAGAGTGAAATTATGCTGTTTTGAAAACTATGGCAGGTCAGATTTTCTGCCTAATTATATAAGAAGATTTCTCTAAAAAATACACATTATTTCAAAGACTTATTGGCTGTGAAATAAGTTAAGGGTATTTCAAATGGCTTGTCTGCAAAGAAAGGTGAGATGTAGGGAATCACAGAAAGTCGAGGGGAAAATAGGTCAATATATACATTGCTGTATGGTGAACTAAGCCTTAGGCCAGCAACAATGGAGAGGACCTGACCCTTAGACACGTACAAGTAAGCTGGAATCTTCAAAAGTTCAAATCTTTATAAGTAAAAAGATTTATTAAAATGAATAACCAAGTGTTTTAATTGACATCAGAAGATGAAAACAATAAACCCTGAGAACATAGAGAAAAGATAAATAAAGATATGAGCAGAACTTAATACAACAGAAAACGTATAAAATTCAGGTGATTTAGTAAGTCCAAAGAATCTTCTTTGAAAAGATTTAAAAGACACACTTTGATTAAGGAAAACCAAAACATAAGTAAAGAATATACAGAAAGAGTCAGGACAATGTTAGAGCACAGAATATATGAAATGCCAGTAAATTTGAACATTTCTGTCAAGTGGACCATTTCCTAGCTCCTAAAGTTTACCAACACTGACACAAGAGGAAATCATTTAAGGTCATCATGTCTGCCCTTGGCATTCTCTGAACGCCCTGGCCTCAGAATGCAGCCTCTGTAGTCCATGGTAACCTTCGGAGAGGGGGCGGGGCTGAGGGAGGTTGGAACACTGCCCTCACTGAGGGAGTGGGTGTGGCCATCTCTGCTGTGACTGAACAAAGGGCAGGGGAGCAGGGGGCCCAGGGCAGGGCCCTCAGAGCCCGGCAGGCCCAGTGGAGTGTCACAAGCTTTTAGGCCCAGGCCAAAGGGCGCCTTCTTTGTCTGCACAGCTGCCCAAACTCTCACCTTTCCACTCAGGCCGCCCTCTTACTTGAAGTGTGTGTGGAACGTGACCGCGCAGTACACCGCGCTGCACAGATAAGCATAGTTCTGGGCATCGTATCTTCCTGCCAGGTGACCGAAGTTTGCAGGCAGATGGGTCCCTGGGACACACGCGGAGGGGCTCTTGCCCGGGTCACAGGCCGCCCACTGCCCCTGCCCCAGATCGGGGGCCGCAAAGCAGCCCTGTCTGAGTCCCCTGCCTCTAGAGGGAGTATTGGACCAACACTTGTAGAAAACGGGGTCCTTGCGGGCCACTCATTGGAGGGACACAAATAAATCTTTGCCGACTTTCTGCTGAAACTTACGAGCGTTCACACCTAAGCCTCTTACAAGGTCAGCTGTTTAGCTAAACATGAGCTCATGATCTAAATTTACACAATATTGAAGAAAGCAGCTACAAGGGGAGACAATCAGCCAAAACCATCAATACCAGAATTAGATTCCCAAGGCCATCCATCAGATGTAGGAATAATCGGGTGCAAGGCAGAAAATATACATAAAACTGGAACTGAAACAAGGCACAAGGATGTTTTCAAAGACTGGTAGGATCTCTAAAACATTTTTCAAGGACATGTCATTGATAAAGCTAAATACTCCAAGGTTGTGTAATACAACAGATTAATCATTGAGAAGAGTGAAATTATGCTGTTTTGAAAACTATGGCAGGTCAGATTTTCTGCCTAATTATATAAGAAGATTTCTCTAAAAAATACACATTATTTCAAAGACTTATTGGCTGTGAAATAAGTTAAGGGTATTTCAAATGGCTTGTCTGCAAAGAAAGGTGAGATGTAGGGAATCACAGAAAGTCGAGGGGAAAATAGGTCAATATATACATTGCTGTATGGTGAACTAAGCCTTAGGCCAGCAACAATGGAGAGGACCTGACCCTTAGACACGTACAAGTAAGCTGGAATCTTCAAAAGTTCAAATCTTTATAAGTAAAAAGATTTATTAAAATGAATAACCAAGTGTTTTAATTGACATCAGAAGATGAAAACAATAAACCCTGAGAACATAGAGAAAAGATAAATAAAGATATGAGCAGAACTTAATACAACAGAAAACGTATAAAATTCAGGTGATTTAGTAAGTCCAAAGAATCTTCTTTGAAAAGATTTAAAAGACACACTTTGATTAAGGAAAACCAAAACATAAGTAAAGAATATACAGAAAGAGTCAGGACAATGTTAGAGCACAGAATATATGAAATGCCAGTAAATTTGAACATTTCTGTCAAGTGGACCATTTCCTAGCTCCTAAAGTTTACCAACACTGACACAAGAGGAAATCATTTAAGGTCATCATGTCTGCCCTTGGCATTCTCTGAACGCCCTGGCCTCAGAATGCAGCCTCTGTAGTCCATGGTAACCTTCGGAGAGGGGGCGGGGCTGAGGGAGGTTGGAACACTGCCCTCACTGAGGGAGTGGGTGTGGCCATCTCTGCTGTGACTGAACAAAGGGCAGGGGAGCAGGGGGCCCAGGGCAGGGCCCTCAGAGCCCGGCAGGCCCAGTGGAGTGTCACAAGCTTTTAGGCCCAGGCCAAAGGGCGCCTTCTTTGTCTGCACAGCTGCCCAAACTCTCACCTTTCCACTCAGGCCGCCCTCTTACTTGAAGTGTGTGTGGAACGTGACCGCGCAGTACACCGCGCTGCACAGATAAGCATAGTTCTGGGCATCGTATCTTCCTGCCAGGTGACCGAAGTTTGCAGGCAGATGGGTCCCTGGGACACACGCGGAGGGGCTCTTGCCCGGGTCACAGGCCGCCCACTGCCCCTGCCCCAGATCGGGGGCCGCAAAGCAGCCCTGTCTGAGTCCCCTGCCTCTAGAGGGAGTATTGGACCAACACTTGTAGAAAACGGGGTCCTTGCGGGCCACTCATTGGAGGGACACAAATAAATCTTTGCCGACTTTCTGCTGAAACTTACGAGCGTTCACACCTAAGCCTCTTACAAGGTCAGCTGTTTAGCTAAACATGAGCTCATGATCTAAATTTACACAATATTGAAGAAAGCAGCTACAAGGGGAGACAATCAGCCAAAACCATCAATACCAGAATTAGATTCCCAAGGCCATCCATCAGATGTAGGAATAATCGGGTGCAAGGCAGAAAATATACATAAAACTGGAACTGAAACAAGGCACAAGGATGTTTTCAAAGACTGGTAGGATCTCTAAAACATTTTTCAAGGACATGTCATTGATAAAGCTAAATACTCCAAGGTTGTGTAATACAACAGATTAATCATTGAGAAGAGTGAAATTATGCTGTTTTGAAAACTATGGCAGGTCAGATTTTCTGCCTAATTATATAAGAAGATTTCTCTAAAAAATACACATTATTTCAAAGACTTATTGGCTGTGAAATAAGTTAAGGGTATTTCAAATGGCTTGTCTGCAAAGAAAGGTGAGATGTAGGGAATCACAGAAAGTCGAGGGGAAAATAGGTCAATATATACATTGCTGTATGGTGAACTAAGCCTTAGGCCAGCAACAATGGAGAGGACCTGACCCTTAGACACGTACAAGTAAGCTGGAATCTTCAAAAGTTCAAATCTTTATAAGTAAAAAGATTTATTAAAATGAATAACCAAGTGTTTTAATTGACATCAGAAGATGAAAACAATAAACCCTGAGAACATAGAGAAAAGATAAATAAAGATATGAGCAGAACTTAATACAACAGAAAACGTATAAAATTCAGGTGATTTAGTAAGTCCAAAGAATCTTCTTTGAAAAGATTTAAAAGACACACTTTGATTAAGGAAAACCAAAACATAAGTAAAGAATATACAGAAAGAGTCAGGACAATGTTAGAGCACAGAATATATGAAATGCCAGTAAATTTGAACATTTCTGTCAAGTGGACCATTTCCTAGCTCCTAAAGTTTACCAACACTGACACAAGAGGAAATCATTTAAGGTCATCATGTCTGCCCTTGGCATTCTCTGAACGCCCTGGCCTCAGAATGCAGCCTCTGTAGTCCATGGTAACCTTCGGAGAGGGGGCGGGGCTGAGGGAGGTTGGAACACTGCCCTCACTGAGGGAGTGGGTGTGGCCATCTCTGCTGTGACTGAACAAAGGGCAGGGGAGCAGGGGGCCCAGGGCAGGGCCCTCAGAGCCCGGCAGGCCCAGTGGAGTGTCACAAGCTTTTAGGCCCAGGCCAAAGGGCGCCTTCTTTGTCTGCACAGCTGCCCAAACTCTCACCTTTCCACTCAGGCCGCCCTCTTACTTGAAGTGTGTGTGGAACGTGACCGCGCAGTACACCGCGCTGCACAGATAAGCATAGTTCTGGGCATCGTATCTTCCTGCCAGGTGACCGAAGTTTGCAGGCAGATGGGTCCCTGGGACACACGCGGAGGGGCTCTTGCCCGGGTCACAGGCCGCCCACTGCCCCTGCCCCAGATCGGGGGCCGCAAAGCAGCCCTGTCTGAGTCCCCTGCCTCTAGAGGGAGTATTGGACCAACACTTGTAGAAAACGGGGTCCTTGCGGGCCACTCATTGGAGGGACACAAATAAATCTTTGCCGACTTTCTGCTGAAACTTACGAGCGTTCACACCTAAGCCTCTTACAAGGTCAGCTGTTTAGCTAAACATGAGCTCATGATCTAAATTTACACAATATTGAAGAAAGCAGCTACAAGGGGAGACAATCAGCCAAAACCATCAATACCAGAATTAGATTCCCAAGGCCATCCATCAGATGTAGGAATAATCGGGTGCAAGGCAGAAAATATACATAAAACTGGAACTGAAACAAGGCACAAGGATGTTTTCAAAGACTGGTAGGATCTCTAAAACATTTTTCAAGGACATGTCATTGATAAAGCTAAATACTCCAAGGTTGTGTAATACAACAGATTAATCATTGAGAAGAGTGAAATTATGCTGTTTTGAAAACTATGGCAGGTCAGATTTTCTGCCTAATTATATAAGAAGATTTCTCTAAAAAATACACATTATTTCAAAGACTTATTGGCTGTGAAATAAGTTAAGGGTATTTCAAATGGCTTGTCTGCAAAGAAAGGTGAGATGTAGGGAATCACAGAAAGTCGAGGGGAAAATAGGTCAATATATACATTGCTGTATGGTGAACTAAGCCTTAGGCCAGCAACAATGGAGAGGACCTGACCCTTAGACACGTACAAGTAAGCTGGAATCTTCAAAAGTTCAAATCTTTATAAGTAAAAAGATTTATTAAAATGAATAACCAAGTGTTTTAATTGACATCAGAAGATGAAAACAATAAACCCTGAGAACATAGAGAAAAGATAAATAAAGATATGAGCAGAACTTAATACAACAGAAAACGTATAAAATTCAGGTGATTTAGTAAGTCCAAAGAATCTTCTTTGAAAAGATTTAAAAGACACACTTTGATTAAGGAAAACCAAAACATAAGTAAAGAATATACAGAAAGAGTCAGGACAATGTTAGAGCAGAGAATATATGAAATGCCAGTAAATTTGAACATTTCTGTCAAGTGGACCATTTCCTAGCTCCTAAAGTTTACCAACACTGACACAAGAGGAAATCATTTAAGGTCATCATGTCTGCCCTTGGCATTCTCTGAACGCCCTGGCCTCAGAATGCAGCCTCTGTAGTCCATGGTAACCTTCGGAGAGGGGGCGGGGCTGAGGGAGGTTGGAACACTGCCCTCACTGAGGGAGTGGGTGTGGCCATCTCTGCTGTGACTGAACAAAGGGCAGGGGAGCAGGGGGCCCAGGGCAGGGCCCTCAGAGCCCGGCAGGCCCAGTGGAGTGTCACAAGCTTTTAGGCCCAGGCCAAAGGGCGCCTTCTTTGTCTGCACAGCTGCCCAAACTCTCACCTTTCCACTCAGGCCGCCCTCTTACTTGAAGTGTGTGTGGAACGTGACCGCGCAGTACACCGCGCTGCACAGATAAGCATAGTTCTGGGCATCGTATCTTCCTGCCAGGTGACCGAAGTTTGCAGGCAGATGGGTCCCTGGGACACACGCGGAGGGGCTCTTGCCCGGGTCACAGGCCGCCCACTGCCCCTGCCCCAGATCGGGGGCCGCAAAGCAGCCCTGTCTGAGTCCCCTGCCTCTAGAGGGAGTATTGGACCAACACTTGTAGAAAACGGGGTCCTTGCGGGCCACTCATTGGAGGGACACAAATAAATCTTTGCCGACTTTCTGCTGAAACTTACGAGCGTTCACACCTAAGCCTCTTACAAGGTCAGCTGTTTAGCTAAACATGAGCTCATGATCTAAATTTACACAATATTGAAGAAAGCAGCTACAAGGGGAGACAATCAGCCAAAACCATCAATACCAGAATTAGATTCCCAAGGCCATCCATCAGATGTAGGAATAATCGGGTGCAAGGCAGAAAATATACATAAAACTGGAACTGAAACAAGGCACAAGGATGTTTTCAAAGACTGGTAGGATCTCTAAAACATTTTTCAAGGACATGTCATTGATAAAGCTAAATACTCCAAGGTTGTGTAATACAACAGATTAATCATTGAGAAGAGTGAAATTATGCTGTTTTGAAAACTATGGCAGGTCAGATTTTCTGCCTAATTATATAAGAAGATTTCTCTAAAAAATACACATTATTTCAAAGACTTATTGGCTGTGAAATAAGTTAAGGGTATTTCAAATGGCTTGTCTGCAAAGAAAGGTGAGATGTAGGGAATCACAGAAAGTCGAGGGGAAAATAGGTCAATATATACATTGCTGTATGGTGAACTAAGCTTAGGCCAGCAACAATGGAGAGGACCTGACCCTTAGACACGAACAAGTAAGCTGGAATCTTCAAAAGTTCAAATCTTTATAAGTAAAAAGATTTATTAAAATGAATAACCAAGTGTTTTAATTGACATCAGAAGATGAAAACAATAAACCCTGAGAACATAGAAAAAAGATAAATAAAGATATGAGCAGAACTTAATACAACAGAAAACGTATAAAATTCAGGTGATTTAGTAAGTCCAAAGAATCTTCTTTGAAAAGATTTAAAAGACACACTTTGATTAAGGAAAACCAAAACATAAGTAAAGAATATACAGAAAGAGTCAGGACAATGTTAGAGCACAGAATATATGAAATGCCAGTAAATTTGAACATTTCTGTAAAGTGGACCATTTCCTAGCTCCTAAAGTTTACCAACACTGACACAAGAGGAAATCATTTAAGGTCATCATGTCTGCCCTTGGCATTCTCGGAACGCCCTGGCCTCAGAATGCAGCCTCTGTAGTCCATGGTAACCTGCGGAGAGGGGGCGGGGCTGAGGGAGGTTGGAACACTGCCCTCACTGAGGGAGTGGGTGTGGCCATCTCTGCTGTGACTGAACAAAGGGCAGGGGAGCAGGGGGCCCAGGGCAGGGCCCTCAGAGCCCGGCAGGCCCAGTGGAGTGTCACAAGCTTTTAGGCCCAGGCCAAAGTGCGCCTTCTTTGTCTGCACAGCTGCCCAAACTCTCACCTTTCCACTCAGGCCGCCCTCTTACTTGAAGTGTGTGTGGAACGTGTCCGCGCAGTACATCGCGCTGCACAGCTAAGCATAGGTCTGGGCATCGTAGCTTCCTGCCAGGTGACCGAAGTTCGCAGGCAGATGGGTCCCTTGGACACACGCGGAGAGGCTCCTGGCTGGGTCACAGGCCACCCAATGCCCCTGCCCCAGATCGGGGGCCGCAAAGCAGCCCTGTCTGAGTCCCCTGCCTCTAGAGGGAGTATTGGACCAACACTTGTATAAAACGGGGTCCTTGCGGGCCACTCATTGGAGGGACACAAATACATCTTTGCCGACTTTCTGCTGAAACTTACGAGCGTTCACAACTAAGCCTCTTACAAGGTCAGCTGTTTAGCTAAACATGAGCTCATGATCTAAATTTACACAATAATGAAGAAAGCATCTATAAGGGGAGACAATCAGCCAAAACCATCAATACCAGAATTAGATTCCCAAGGCCATCCATCAGATGTAGGAATAATCGGGTGCAAGGCAGAAAATATACATAAAACTGGAACTGAAACAAGGCACAAGGATGTTTTCAAAGACTGGTAGGATCTCTAAAACATTTTTCAAGGACATGTCATTGATAAAGCTAAATACTCCAATGTTGTGTAATGCAACAGATTAATCATTGAGAAGAGTGAAATTATGCTGTTTTGAAAACTATGGCAGGTCAGATTTTCTGCCTAATTATATAAGAAGATTTCTCTAAAAAATACACATTATTTCAAAGACTTATTGGCTGTGAAATAAGTTAAGGGTATTTCAAATGGCTTGTCTGCAAAGAAAGGTGAGATGTAGGGAATCACATAAAGTCGAGGGGAAAATAGGTCAATATATACATTGCTGTATGGTGAACAAAGGTTAGGCCAGCAACAATGGAGAGGACCTGACCCTTAGACACGAACAAGTAAGCTGGAATCTTCAAAAGTTCAAATTTTTATAAGTAAAAAGATTTATTAAAATGAATAACCAAGTGTTTTAATTGACATCAGAAGATGAAAAGAATAAACCCTGAGAACATAGAAAAAAGATAAATAAAGATATGAGCAGAACTTAATACAACAGAAAACGTATAAAATTCAGGTGATTTAGTAAGTCCAAAGAATCTTCTTTGAAAAGATTTAAAAGACACACTTTGATTAAGGAAAACCAAAACATATTTAAAGAATATACAGAAAGAGTCAGGAAAATGTTAGAGCAGAGAATATATGAAATGCCAGTAAATTTGAACATTTCTGTCAAGTGGACCATTTCCTAGCTCCTAAAGTTTACCAACACTGACACAAGAGGAAATCATTTAAGGTCATCATGTCTGCCCTTGGCATTCACGGAACGCCCTGGCCTCAGAATGCAGCCTCTGTAGTCCATGGTAACCTGTGGAGAGGGGGCGGGGCTGAGGGAGGTTGGAACACTGCCCTCACTGAGGGAGTGGGTGTGGCCATCTCTGCTGTGACTGAACAAAGGGCAGGGGAGCAGGGGGCCCAGGGCAGGGCCCTCAGAGCCCGGCAGGCCCAGTGGAGTGTCACAAGCTTTTAGGCCCAGGCCAAAGGGCGCCTTCTTTGTCTGCACAGCTGCCCAAACTCTCACCTTTCCACTCAGGCCGCCCTCTTACTTGAAGTGTGTGTGGAACCTGTCCGTGCAGTATACCACGCTGCACAGCTAAGCATACGTCTGGGCATCGTAGCTTCCTGCCAGGTGACCGAAGTTCGCAGGCAGATGGGTCCCTGGGACACACGCGGAGAGGCTCCTGCCTGGGTCACAGGCCGCCCACTGCCCCTGCCACAGATCGGGAGCCGCAAAGCAGCCCTGTCTGAGTCCCCTGCCTCTAGAGGGAGTATAGGACCAACACTTGTAGAAAACGGGGTCCTTGCGGGCCACTCATTGGAGGGACACAAATAAATCTTTGCCGACTTTCTGCTGAAACTTATGAGCGTTCACACCTAAGCCACTTACAAGGTCAGCTGTTTAGCTAAACATGAGCTCATGATCTAAATTTACACAATAATGAAGAATGCAGCTTCAAGGGGAGACAATCAGCCAAAACCATCAATACCAGAATTAGATTCCCAAGGCCATCCATCAGATATAGGAATAATCTGGTGCAAGGCAGAAAATATACATAAAACTGGAACTGAAACAAGGCACAAGGATGTTTTAGAAGACTGGTAGGAACTCTATAACATTTTTCAAGGACATGTCATTGATAAAGCTAAATATTCCAAGGTTGTGTAATACAACAGATTAATCATTGAGAAGAGTGAAATTATGCTGTTTTGAAAACTATGGCAGGTTAGATTTTCTGCCTAATTATAGAAGAAGATTTCTCTAAAAAATACACATTATTTCAAAGACTTATTGGCTGTGAAATAAGTTAAGGGTATTTCAAATGGCTTGTCTGCAAAGAAAGGTGATATGTAGGGAATCACAGAAAGTCGAGGGGAAAATAGGTCAATATATACATTGCTGTATGGTGAACTAAGCTTAGGCCAGCAACAATGGAGAGGACCTGACCCTTAGACACGTACAAGTAATCTGGAATCTTCAAAAGTTCAAATCTTTATAAGTAAAAATATTTATTAAAATGAATAACCAAGTGTTTTAATTGACATCAGAAGATGAAAACAATAAACCCTGACAACATAGAGAAAAGATAAATAAAGATATGAGCAGAACTTAATACAACAGAAAAGGAATAAAATTCAGGTGATTTAGTAAGTCCAAAGAATTTTCTTTGAAAAGATTTAAAAGACACACTTTGATTAAGGAAAACCAAAACATAAGTAAAGAATATACAGAAAGAGTCAGGACAATGTTAGAGCAGAGAATATATGAAATGCCAGTAAATTTGAACATTTCTGTCAAGTGGACCATTTCCTAGCTCCTAAAGTTTACCAAAACTGACACAAGAGGAAATCATTTAAGGTCATCATGTCTGCCCTTGGCATTCTCGGAACGCCCTGGCCTCAGAATGCAGCCTCTGTAGTCCATGGTAACCTGCGGAGAGGGGGCGGGGCTGAGGGAGGTTGGAACACTGCCCTCACTGAGGGAGTGGGTGTGGCCATCTCTGCTGTGACTGAACAAAGGGCAGGGGAGCAGGGGTCCCAGGGCAGGGCCCTCAGAGCCCGGCAGGCCCAGTGGAGTGTCACAAGTTTTTAGGCCCAGGCCAAAGGGCGCCTTCTTTGTCTGCACAGCTGCCCAAACTCTCACCTTTCCACTCAGGCCGCCCTCTTACTTGAAGTGGGTGTGGAACGTGTCCGCGCAATACACCGCGCTGCAGAGCTAAGCATAGTTCTGGGCATCGTAGCTTCCTGCCAGGTGACAGAAGTTTGCAGGCAGATGGGTCCCTGGGAGACACGCGGAGGGGCTCCTGCCCGGGTCACAGGCCGCCCATTGCCCCTGCCCCAGATCGGGGGCCGCAAAGCAGCCCTGTCTGAGTCCCCTGCCTCTAGAGGGAGTATTGGACCAACACTTGTAGAAAACGGGGTCCTTGCGGGCCACTCATTGGAGGGACACAAATACATCTTTGCCGACTCTCTGCTGAAACTTACGAGCGTTCACACCTAAGCCTCTTACAAGGTCAGCTGTTTAGCTAAACATGAGCTCATGATCTAAATTTACACAATATTGAAGAAAGCAGCTACAAGGGGAGACAATCAGCCAAAACCATCAATACCAGAATTAGATTCCCAAGGCCATCCATCAGATGTAGGAATAATCGGGTGCAAGGCAGAAAATATACATAAAACTGGAACTGAAACAAGGCACAAGGATATTTTCAAAGACTGGTAGGATCTCTAAAATATTTTTCAAGGACATGTCATTGATAAAGCTAAATACTCCAAGGTTGTGTAATACAACAGATTAATCATTGAGAAGAGTGAAAATTTGCTGTTTTGAAAACTATGGCAGGTCAGTTTTTCTGCCTAATTATAGAAGAAGATTTCTCTAAAAAATACACATTATTTCAAAGACTTATTGGCTGTGAAATAAGTTAAGGGTATTTCAAATGGCTTGTCTGCAAAGAAAGGTGAGATGTAGGGAATCACAGAAAGTCGAGGGGAAAATAGGTCAATATATACATTGCTGTATGGTGAACTAAGCCTTAGGCCAGCAACAATGGAGAGGACCTGACCCTTAGACACGTACAAGTAAGCTGGAATCTTCAAAAGTTCAAATCTTTATAAGTAAAAAGATTTATTAAAATGAATAACCAAGTGTTTTAATTTACATCAGAAGATGAAAACAATAAACCCTGAGAACATAGAGAAAAGATAAATAAAGATATGAGCAGAACCTAATACAACAGAAAACGTATAAAATTCAGGTGATTTATTAAGTCCAAAGAATTTTCTTTGAAATGATTTAAAAGACACACTTTGTTTAAGGAAAACCAAAACATAAGTAAAGAATATACAGAAAGAGTCAGGACAATGTTAGAGCAGAGAATATATGAAATGCCAGTAAATTTGAACATTTCTGTCAAGTGGACCATTTCCTAGCTCCTAAAGTTTACCAACACTGACACAAGAGGAAATCATTTAAGGTCATCATGTCTGCCCTTGGCGTTCTCGGAACGCCCTAGCCTCACAATGCAGCCTCTGTAGTCCATGGTAAACTGCGGAGAGGGGGCGGGGCTGAGGGAGGTTGGAACACTGCCCTCACTGAGGGAGTGGGTGTGGCCATCTCTGCTGTGACTGAACAAAGGGCAGGGGAGCAGGGGGCCCAGGGCAGGGCCCTCAGAGCCCGGCAGGCCCAGTGGAGTGTCACAAGCTTTTAGGCCCAGGGCAAAGGGTGCCTTCTTTATCTGCACAGCTGCCCAAACTCTCACCATTCCACTCAGGCAGCCCTCTTACTTGAAGTGTGTGTGGAACGTGTCCATGCAGTATACCGCGCTGCACAGCTAAGCATACATCTGGGCATCGTAGCTTCCTGCCAGGTGACCGAAGTTCACAGGCAGATGGGTCCCTGGGACACACGCGGAGAGGCTCCTGCCCGGGTCACAGGCCGCACAGTGCCCCTGCCCCAGATCGGGAGCCGCAAAGCAGCCCTGTCTGAGTCCCCTGCCTCTAGAGGGAGTATTGGACCAACACTTGTAGAAAACGGGGTCCTTGCGGGCCACTCATTGGAGGGACACAAATAAATCTTTGCCGACTTTCTGCTGAAACTTACGAGCGTTCACACCTAAGCCTCTTACAAGGTCAGCTGTTTAGCTAAACATGAGCTTATGATCTAAATTTACACAATAATGAAGAAAGCAGCTACAAGGGGAGACAATCAGCCAAAACCATCAATACCAGAATTAGATTCCCAAGGCCATCCATCAGATGTAGGAATAATCGGGTGCAAGGCAGAAAATATACATAAAACTGGAACTGAAACAAGGCACTAGGATGTTTTCAAAGACTGGAAGGATCTCTAAAACCTTTTTAAAGGACATGTCATTGATAAAGCTAAATACTCCAAGGTTGTGTAATACAACAGATAAATCATTGAGAAGAGTGAAATTATGCTGTTTTGAAAACTATGGCAGGTCAGATTTTCTGCCTAATTATATAAGAAGATTTCTCTAAAAAATACACATTATTTCAAAGACTTATTGGCTGTGAAATAAGTTAAGGGTATTTCAAATGGCTTGTCTGCAAAGAAAGGTGAGATGTAGGGAATCACAGAAAGTCGAGGGCAAAATAGGTCAATATATACATTGCTCTATGGTGAACTAAGCATTAAGCCAGCAACAATGGAGAGGACCTGACCCTTAGACACGTACAAGTAAGCTGGAATCTTCAAAATTTCAAATCTTTATAAGTAAAAAGATTTATTAAAATGAATAACCAAGTGTTTTAATTGACATCAGAAGATGAAAACAATAAACCCTGAGAACATAGAGAAAAGATAAATAAAGATATGAGCAGAACTTAATACAACAGAAAACGTATAAAATTCAGGTGATTTAGTAAGTCCAAATAATTTTCTTTGAAAAGATTTAAAAGACACACTTTGATTAAGGAAAACCAAAACATAAGTAAAGAATATACAGAAAGAGTCAGGACAATGTTAGAGCAGAGAATATATGAAATGCCAGTAAATTTGAACATTTCTGTCAAGTGGACCATTTCCTAGCTCCTAAAGTTTACCAACACTGACACAAGAGGAAATCAGTTAAGGTCATCATGTCTGCCCTTGGTATTCTCGGAACGCCCTGGCCTCAGAATGCAGCCTCTGTAGTCCATGGTAACCTGCGGAGAGGGGGCGGGGCTGAGGGAGGTTGGAACACTGCCCTCACTGAGGGAGTGGGTGTGGCCATCTCTGCTGTGATTGAATAAAGGGAAGGGGAGCAGGGGGCCCAGGGCAGGGCCCTCAGAGCCCGGCAGGCCCAGTGGATTGTCACAAGCTTTTAGGCCCAGGCCAAAGGGCGCCTTCTTTGTCTGCACAGCTGCCCAAACTCTCATCTTTCCACTCAGGCCGCCCTCTTACTTGAAATGTGTGTGGAACGTGTCCGTGCAGTATACCGCGCCGCACAGCTAAGCATAGGTCTGGGCATCGTAGCTTCCTGCCAGGTGACCGAAGTTCGCAGGCAGATGGGTCCCTGGGACACACGCGGAGAGGCTCCTGCCCGGGCCACAGGCCGCCCACTGCCCCTGCCCCAGATCAGGGGCCGCAAAGCAGCCCTGTCTGAGTCCCCTGCCTCTAGAGGGAGTATTGGACCAACACTTGTATAAAACGGGGTCCTTGCGGGCCACTCATTGGAGGGACACAAATAAATCTTTGCCGACTTTCTGCTGAAACTTATGAGCGTTCACACCTTAGCCTCTTACAAGGTCAGCTGTTTAGCTAAACATGAGCTCATGATCTAAATTTACACAATAATGAAGAAAGCAGCTACAAGGGGAGACAATCAGCCAAAACCATCAATACCAGAATTAGATTCCCAAGGCCATCCATCAGATGAAGGAATAATCGGGTGCAAGGCAGAAAATATACATAAAACTGGAACTGAAACAAGGCACAAGGGTGTTTTCAAAGACTGGTAGGATCTCTAAAACATTTTTCAAGGACATGTCATTGATAAAGCTAAATACTCCAAGGTTGTTTAATACAACAGATTAATCATTGAGAAGAGTGAAATTATGCTGTTTTGAAAACTATGGCAGGTCAGATTTTCTGCCTAATTATATAAGAAGATTTCTCTAAAAAATACACATTATTTCAAAGACTTATTGGCTGTGAAATAAGTTAAGGGTATTTCAAATGGCTTGTCTGCAAAGAAAGGTGAGATGTAGGGAATCACAGAAAGTCGAGGGGAAAATAGGTCAATATATACATTGCTGTATGGTGAACTAAGCCTTAGGCCAGCAACAATGGAGAGGACCTGACCCTTAGACACGTACAAGTAAGCTGGAATCTTCAAAAGTTCAAATCTTTATAAGTAAAAAGATTTATTAAAATGAATAACCAAGTGTTTTAATTGACATCAGAAGATGAAAACAATAAACCCTGAGAACATAGAAAAAAGATAAATAAAGATATGAGCGGAACTTAATACAACAGAAAACGTATAAAATTCAGGTGATTTAGTAAGTCCAAAGAATCTTCTTTGAAAAGATTTAAAAGACACACTTTGATTAAGGAAAACCAAAACATAAGTAAAGAATATACAGAAAGAGTCAGGACAATGTTAGAGCAGAGAATATATGAAATGCCAGTAAATTTGAACATTTCTGTCAAGTGGACCATTTCCTAGCTCCTAAAGTTTACCAACACTGACACAAGAGGAAATCATATAAGGTCATCATGTCTGCCCTTGGCATTCTCGGAACGCCCTGGCCTCAGAATGCAGCCTCTGTAGTCCATGGTAACCTGAGGAGAGGGGGCGGGGCTGAGGGAGGTTGGAACACTGCCCTCACTGAGGGAGTGGGTGTGGCCATCTCTGCTGTAACTGAACAAAGGGCAGGGGAGCAGGGGGCCCAGGGCAGGGCCCTCAGAGCCCGGCAGGCCCAGTGGAGTGTCACAAGCTTTTAGGCCCAGGCCAAAGGGCTCCTTCTTTGTCTGCACAGCTGCCCAAACTCTCATCTTTCCACTCAGGCCGCCCTCTTACTTGAAGTATGTGTGGAACGTGTCCGCGCAGTATACCGCGCTGCACAGCTAAGCATAGGTCTGGGCATCGTAGCTTCCTGCCAGGTGACCGAAGTTCGCAGGCAGATGGGTCCCTGGGACACACGCGGAGAGGCTCCTGCCCGGGTCACAGGCCGCCCACTGCCCCTGCCCCAGATCGGGGGCCGCAAAGCAGCCCTGTCTGAGTCCCCTGCCTCTAGAGGGAGTATTGGACCAACACTTGTAGAAAACGGGGTCATTGCGGGCCACTCATTGGAGGGACACAAATACATCTTTGCGGACTGTCTGCTGAAACTTACGAGCGTTCACACCTAAGCCTCTTACAAGGTCAGCTGTTTAGCTAAACATGAGCTCATGGTCTAAATTTACAAAATATTGAAGAAAGCAGCTACAAGGGGAGACAATCAGCCAAAACCATCAATACCAGAATTAGATTCCCAAGGCCATCCATCAGATGTAGGAATAATCGGGTGCAAGGCAGAAAATATACATAAAACTGGAACTGAAACAAGGCACAAGGATGTTTTCAAAGACTGGTAGGATCTCTAAAACATTTTTCAAGGACATGTCATTGATAAAGCTAAATACTCCAAGGTTGTGTAATACAACAGATTAATCATTGAGAAGAGTGAAATTATGCTGTTTTGAAAACTATGGCAGGTCAGATTTTCTGCCTAATTATAGAAGAAGATTTCTCTAAAAAATACACATTATTTCAAAGACTTATTGGCTGTGAAATAAGTTAAGGGTATTTCAAATGGCTTGTCTGCAAAGAAAGGTGAGATGTAGGGAATCACAGAAAGTCGAGGGGAAAATAGGTCAATATATACATTGCTGTATGGTGAACTAAGCCTTAGGCCAGCAACAATGGAGAGGACCTGACCCTTAGACACATACAAGTAAGCTGGAATCTTCAAAAGTTCAAATCTTTATAAGTAAAAAGATTTATTAAAATGAATAACCAAGTGTTTTAATTGACATCAGAAGATGAAAACAATAAACCCTGAGAACATAGAGAAAAGATAAATAAATATATGAGCAGAACTTAATACAACAGAAAACGTATAAAATTCAGGTGATTTAGTAAGTCCAAAGAATTTTCTTTGAAAAGATTTAAAAGACACACTTTGATTAAGGAAAACCAAAACATAAGTAAAGAATATACAGAAAGAGTCAGGACAATGTTAGAGCAGAGAATATATGAAATGCCAGTAAATTTGAACATTTCTGTCAAGTGGACCATTTCCTAGCTCCTAAAGTTTACCAACACTTACACAAGAGGAAATCATTTAAGTTCATCATGTCTTCCCTTGGCATTCTCGGAACACCCTGGCCTCAGAATGCAGCCTCTGTAGTCCATGGTAACCTGCGGAGAGGGGGCGGGGCTGAGGGAGGTTGGAACACTGTCCTCACTGAGGGAGTGGGTGTGGCCATCTCTGCTGTGACAGAACAAAGGGCAGGGTAGCATTGGGCCCAGGGCAGGGCCCTCAGAGCCCGGCAGGCCCAGTGGAGTGTCACAAGTTTTTAGGCCCAGGCCAAAGGGCGCCTTCTTTGTCTGCACAGCTGCCCAAACTCTCACCTTTCCACTCAGGCCGCCCTCTTACTTGAAGTGTGTGTGGAACGTGACCGCGCAGTACACCGCGCTGCACAGATAAGCATAGTTCTGGGCATCGTAGCTTCCTGCCAGGTGACCGAAATTTGCAGGCAGATGGGTCCCTGGGACACACGCGGAGGGGCTCCTGCCCGGGTCACAGGCCGCCCACTGCCCCTGCCCCAGATCGGGGGCCGCAAAGCAGCCCTGTCTGAGTCCCCTGCCTCTAGAGGGAGTATTGGACCAACACTTGTAGAAAACGGGGTCCTTGCGGGCCACTCATTGGAGGGACACAAATAAATCTTTGCCGACTTTCTGCTGAAACTTACGAGCGTTCACACCTAAGCCTCTTACAAGGTCAGCTGTTTAGCTAAACATGAGCTCATGATCTAAATTTACACAATATTGAAGAAAGCAGCTACAAGGGGAGACAATCAGCCAAAACCATCAATACCAGAATTAGATTCCCAAGGCCATCCATCAGATGTAGGAATAATCGGGTGCAAGGCAGAAAATATACATAAAACTGGAACTGAAACAAGGCACAAGGATGTTTTCAAAGACTGGTAGGATCTCTAAAACATTTTTCAAGGACATGTCATTGATAAAGCTAAATACTCCAAGGTTGTGTAATACAACAGATTAATCATTGAGAAGCGTGAAATTATGCTGTTTTGAAAACTATGGCAGGTCAGATTTTCTGCCTAATTATATAAGAAGATTTCTCTAAAAAATACACATTATTTCAAAGCCTTATTGGCTGTGAAATAAGTTAAGGGTATTTCAAATGGCTTGTCTGCAAACAAAGGTGAGATGTAGGGAATCACAGAAAGTCGAGGGGAAAATAGGTCAATATATACATTGCTGTATGGTGAACTAAGCTTAGGCCAGCAACAATGGAGAGGACCTGACCCTTAGACACGAACAAGTAAGCTGGAATCTTCAAAAGTTCAAATCTTTATAAGTAAAAAGATTTATTAAAATGAATAACCAAGTGTTTTAATTGACATCAGAAGATGAAAACAATAAACCCTGAGAACATAGAAAAAAGATAAATAAAGATATGAGCAGAACTTAATACAACAGAAAACGTATAAAATTCAGGTGATTTAGTAAGTCCAAAGAATCTTCTTTGAAAAGAATTAAAAGACACACTTTGATTAAGGAAAACCAAAACATAAGTAAAGAATATACAGAAAGAGTCAGGACAATGTTAGAGCAGAGAATATATGAAATATCAGTAAATTTGAACATTTCTGTAAAGTGGACCATTTCCTAGCTCCTAAAGTTTACCAACACTGACACAAGAGGAAATCATTTAAGGTCATCATGTCTGCCCTTGGCATTCTCGGAACGCCCTGGCCTCAGAATGCAGCCTCTGTAGTCCATGGTAACCTGCGGAGAGGGGGCGGGGCTGAGGGAGGTTGGAACACTGCCCTCACTGAGGGAGTGGGTGTGGCCATCTCTGCTGTGACTGAACAAAGGGCAGGGGAGCAGGGGGCCCAGGGCAGGGCCCTCAGAGCCCGGCAGGCCCAGTGGAGTGTCACAAGCTTTTAGGCCCAGGCCAAAGGGCGCCTTCTTTGTCTGCACAGCTGCCCAAACTCTCACCTTTCCACTCAGACCGCCCTCTTACTTGAAGTGTGTGTGGAACGTGTCCGTGCAGTATACCGTGCTGCACAGCTAAGCATAGGTCTGGGCATCGTAGCTTCCTGCCAGGTGACCGAAGTTCGCAGGCAGATGGGTCCCTGGGACACACGCGGAGAGGCACCTGCCCGGGTCACAGGCCGCTCACTGCCCCTGCCCCAGATCGGGGGCCGCAAAGCAGCCCTGTCTGAGTCCCCTGCCTCTAGAGGGAGTATTGGACCAACACTTGTAGAAAACGGGGTCCTTGCGGGCCACTCATTGGAGGGACACAAATAAATCTTTGCCGACTTTCTGCTGAAACTTACGAGCGTTCACACCTAAGCCTCTTACAAGGTCAGCTGTTTAGGTAAACATGAGCTCATGATCTAAATTTACACAATAATGAAGAAAGCAGCTACAAGGGGAGACAATCAGCAAAAACAATCAATACCGGAATTAGATTCCCAAGGCCATCCATCAGATGTAGGAATAATCGCGTGCAAGGCAGAAAATATACATCAAACCGGAACTGAAGCAAGGCACAAGGATGTTTTCAAAGACTGGTAGGATCTCTAAAACATTTTTCAAGGACATGTCATTGATAAAGCTAAATACTCCAAGGTTGTGTAATACAACAGATTAATCATTGAGAAGAGTGAAATTATGCTGTTTTGAAAACTATGGCAGGTCAGATTTTCTGCCTAATTATATAAGAAGATTTCTCTAAAAAATACACATTATTTCAAAGACTTCTTGGCTGTGAAATAAGTTAAGGGTATTTCAAATGGCTTGTCTGCAAAGAAAGGTGAGATGTAGGGAATCACAGAAAGTCGAGGGGAAAATAGGTCAATATATACATTGCTGTATGGTGAACTAAGCCTTAGGCCAGCAACAATGGAGAGGACCTGACCCTTAGACACGTACAAGTAAGCTGGAATCTTCAAAAGTTCAAATCTTTATAAGTAAAAAGATTTATTAAAATGAATAACCAAGTGTTTTAATTGACATCAGAAGATGAAAACAATAAACCCTGAGAACATAGAGAAAAGATAAATAAAGATATGAGCGGAACTTAATACAACAGAAAACGTATAAAATTCAGGTGATTTAGTAAGTCCAAAGAATCTTCTTTGAAAAGATTTAAAAGACACACTTTGATTAAGGAAAACCAAAACATAAGTAAAGAATATACAGAAAGAGTCAGGACAATGTTAGAGCAGAGAATATATGAAATGCCAGTAAATTTGAACATTTCTGTCAAGTGGACCATTTCCTAGCTCCTAAAGTTTACCAACAGTGACACAAGAGGAAATCATTTAAGGTCATCATGTCTGCCCTTGGCATTCTCGGAACGCCCTGGCCTCAGAATGCAGCCTCTGTAGTCCATGGTAACCTGCGGAGAGGGGGCGGGGCTGAGGGAGGTTGGAACACTGCCCTCACTGAGGGAGTGGGTGTGGCCATCTCTGCTGTAACTGAACAAAGGGCAGGGGAGCAGGGGGCCCAGGGCAGGGCCCTCAGAGCCCGGCAGGCCCAGTGGAGTGTCACAAGCTTTTAGGCCCAGGCCAAAGGGCTCCTTCTTTGTCTGCACAGCTGCCCAAACTCTCATCTTTCCACTCAGGCCGCCCTCTTACTTGAAGTGTGTGTGGAACGTGTCCGCGCAGTATACCGCGCTGCACAGCTAAGCATAGGTCTGGGCATCGTAGCTTCCTGCCAGGTGACCGAAGTTCGCAGGCAGATGGGTCCCTGGGACACACGCGGAGAGGCTCCTGCCCGGGTCACAGGCCGCCCACTGCCCCTGCCCCAGATCGGGGGCCGCAAAGCAGCCCTGTCTGAGTCCCCTGCCTCTAGAGGGAGTATTGGACCAACACTTGTAGAAAACGGGGTCCTTGCGGGCCACTCATTGGAGGGACACAAATACATCTTTGCGGACTGTCTGTTGAAACTTACGAGCGTTCACACCTAAGCCTCTTACAAGGTCAGCTGTTTAGCTAAACATGAGCTCATGGTCTAAATTTACAAAATATTGAAGAAAGCAGCTACAAGGGGAGACAATCAGCCAAAACCATCAATACCAGAATTAGATTCCCAAGGCCATCCATCAGATGTAGGAATAATCGGGTGCAAGGCAGGAAATATACATAAAACTGGAACTGAAACAAGGCACAAGGATGTTTTCAAAGACTGGTAGGATCTCTAAAACATTATTCAAGGACATGTCATTGATAAAGCTAAATACTCCAAGGTTGTGTAATACAACAGATTAATCATTGAGAAGAGTGAAATTATGCTGTTTTGAAAACTATGGCAGGTCAGATTTTCTGCCTAATTATATAAGAAGATTTCTCTAAAAAATACACATTATTTCAAAGACTTCTTGGCTGTGAAATAAGTTAAGGGTATTTCAAATGGCTTGTCTGCAAAGAAAGGTGAGATGTAGGGAATCACAGAAAGTCGAGGGGAAAATAGGTCAATATATACATTGCTGTATGGTGAACTAAGCCTTAGGCCAGCAACAATGGAGAGGACCTGACCCTTAGACACGTACAAGTAAGCTGGAATCTTCAAAAGTTCAAATCTTTATAAGTAAAAAGATTTATTAAAATGAATAACCAAGTGTTTTAATTGACATCAGAAGATGAAAACAATAAACACTGAGAACATAGAGAAAAGATAAATAAATATATGAGCAGAACTTAATACAACAGAAAACGTATAAAATTCAGGTGATTTAGTAAGTCCAAAGAATCTTCTTTGAAAAGATTTAAAAGACACACTTTGATTAAGGAAAACCAAAACATAAGTAAAGAATATACAGAAAGAGTCAGGACAAGGTTAGAGCAGAGAATATATGAAATGCCAGTAAATTTGAACATTTCTATCAAGTGGACCATTTCCTAGCTCCTAAAGTTTACCAACACTGACACAAGAGGAAATCATTTAAGGTCATCATGTCTGCCCTTGGCATTCTCGGAACACCCTGGCCTCAGAATGCAGCCTCTGTAGTCCATGGTAACCTGCGGAGAGGGGGCGGGGCTGAGGGAGGTTGGAACACTGCCCTCACTGAGGGAGTGGGTGTGGCCATCTCTGCTGTGACAGAACAAAGGGCAGGGTAGCATTGGGCCCAGGGCAGGGCCCTCAGAGCCCGGCAGGCCCAGTGGAGTGTCACAAGTTTTTAGGCCCAGGCCAAAGGGCGCCTTCTTTGTCTGCACAGCTGCCCAAACTCTCACCTTTCCACTCAGGCCGCCCTCTTACTTGAAGTGTGTGTGGAACGTGACCGCGCAGTACACCGCGCTGCACAGATAAGCATAGTTCTGGGCATCGTAGCTTCCTGCCAGGTGACCGAAATTTGCAGGCAGATGGGTCCCTGGGACACACGCGGAGGGGTTCCTGCCCGGGCCACAGGCCGCCCACTGCCCCTGCCCCAGATCGGGGGCCGCAAAGCAGCCCTGTCTGAGTCCCCTGCCTCTAGAGGGAGTATTGGACCAACACTTGTAGAAAACGGGGTCCTTGCGGGCCACTCATTGGAGGGACACAAATAAATCTTTGCCGACTTTCTGCTGAAACTTACGAGCGTTCACACCTAAGCCTCTTACAAGGTCAGCTGTTTAGCTAAACATGAGCTCATGATCTAAATTTACACAATATTGAAGAAAGCAGCTACAAGGGGAGACAATCAGCCAAAACCATCAATACCAGAATTAGATTCCCAAGGCCATCCATCAGATGTAGGAATAATCGGGTGCAAGGCAGAAAATATACATAAAACTGGAACTGAAACAAGGCACAAGGATGTTTTCAAAGACTGGTAGGATCTCTAAAACATTTTTCAAGGACATGTCATTGATAAAGCTAAATACTCCAAGGTTGTGTAATACAACAGATTAATCATTGAGAAGCGTGAAATTATGCTGTTTTGAAAACTATGGCAGGTCAGATTTTCTGCCTAATTATATAAGAAGATTTCTCTAAAAAATACACATTATTTCAAAGCCTTATTGGCTGTGAAATAAGTTAAGGGTATTTCAAATTGCTTGTCTGCAAACAAAGGTGAGATGTAGGGAATCACAGAAAGTCGAGGGGAAAATAGGTCAATATATACATTGCTGTATGGTGAACTAAGCTTAGGCCAGCAACAATGGAGAGGACCTGACCCTTAGACACGAACAAGTAAGCTGGAATCTTCAAAAGTTCAAATATTTATAAGTAAAAAGATTTATTAAAATGAATAACCAAGTGTTTTAATTGACATCAGAAGATGAAAACAATAAACCCTGAGAACATAGAAAAAAGATAAATAAAGATATGAGCAGAACGTAATACAACAGAAAACGTATAAAATTCAGGTGATTTAGTAAGTCCAAAGAATCTTCTTTGAAAAGAATTAAAAGACACACTTTGATTAAGGAAAACCAAAACATAAGTAAAGAATATACAGAAAGAGTCAGGACAATGTTAGAGCAGAGAATATATGAAATATCAGTAAATTTGAACATTTCTGTAAAGTGGACCATTTCCTAGCTCCTAAAGTTTACCAACACTGACACAAGAGGAAATCATTTAAGGTCATCATGTCTGCCCTTGGCATTCTCGGAACGCCCTGGCCTCAGAATGCAGCCTCTGTAGTCCATGGTAACCTGCGGAGAGGGGGCGGGGCTGAGGGAGGTTGGAACACTGCCCTCACTGAGGGAGTGGGTGTGGCCATCTCTGCTGTGACTGAACAAAGGGCAGGGAAGCAGGGGGACCAGGGCAGGGCCCTCAGAGCCCGGCAGGCCCAGTGGAGTGTCACAAGCTTTTAGGCCCAGGCCAAAGGGCGCCTTCTTTGTCTGCACAGCTGCCCAAACTCTCACCTTTCCACTCAGACCGCCCTCTTACTTGAAGTGTGTGTGGAACGTGTCCGTGCAGTATACCGTGCTGCACAGCTAAGCATAGGTCTGGGCATCGTAGCTTCCTGCCAGGTGACCGAAGTTCGCAGGCAGATGGGTCCCTGGGACACACGCAGAGAGGCTCCTGCCCGGGTCACAGGCCGCCCACTGCCCCTGCCCCAGATCGGGGGCCGCAAAGCAGCCCTGTCTGAGTCCCCTGCCTCTAGAGGGAGTATTGGACCAACACTTGTAGAAAACGGGGTCCTTGCGGGCCACTCATTGGAGGGACACAAATAAATCTTTGCCGACTTTCTGCTGAAACTTACGAGCGTTCACACCTAAGCCTCTTACAAGGTCAGCTGTTTAGGTAAACATGAGCTCATGATCTAAATTTACACAATAATGAAGAAAGCAGCTACAAGGGGAGACAATCAGCAAAAACAATCAATACCGGAATTAGATTCCCAAGGCCATCCATCAGATGTAGGAATAATCGGGTGCAAGGCAGAAAATATACATCAAACAGGAACTGAAACAAGGTACAAGGATGTTTTCAAAGACTGGTAGGATCTCTAAAACATTTTTCAAGGACATGTCATTGATAAAGCTAAATACTCCAAGGTTGTGTAATACAACAGATTAATCATTGAGAAGAGTGAAATTATGCTGTTTTGAAAACTATGGCAGGTCAGATTTTCTGCCTAATTATATAAGAAGATTTCTCTAAAAAATACACATTATTTCAAAGACTTCTTGGCTGTGAAATAAGTTAAGGGTATTTCAAATGGCTTGTCTGCAAAGAAAGGTGAGATGTAGGGAATCACAGAAAGTCGAGGGGAAAATAGGTCAATATATACATTGCTGTATGGTGAACTAAGCTTTAGGCCAGCAACAATGGAGAGGACCTGACCCTTAGACACGAACAAGTAAGCTGGAATCTTCAAAAGTTCAAATCTTTATAAGTAAAAAGATTTATTAAAATGAATAACCAAGTGTTTTAATTGACATCAGAAGATGAAAACAATAAACCCTGAGAACATAGAAAAAAGATAAATAAAGATATGAGCAGAACTTAATACAACAGAAAACGTATAAAATTCAGGTGATTTAGTAAGTCCAAAGAATCTTCTTTGAAAAGAATTAAAAGACACACTTTGATTAAGGAAAACCAAAACATAAGTAAAGAATATACAGAAAGAGTCAGGACAATGTTAGAGCAGAGAATATATGAAATGCCAGTAAATTTGAACATTTCTGTCAAGTGGACCATTTCCTAGCTCCTAAAGTTTACCAACACTGACACAAGAGGAAATCATTTAAGGTCATCATGTCTGCCCTTGGCATTCTCGGAATGCCCTGGCCTCAGAATGCAGCCTCTGTAGTCCATGGTAACCTGCGGAGAGGGGGCGGGGCTGAGGGAGGTTGGAACACTGCCCTCACTGAGGGAGTGGGTGTGGCCATCTCTGCTGTGACTGAACAAAGGGCAGGGGAGCAGGGGGCCCAGGGCAGGGCCCTCAGAGCCCGGCAGGCCCAGTGGAGTGTCACAAGTTTTTAGGCCCAGGCCAAAGGGCGCCTTCTTTGTCTGCACAGCTGCCCAAACTCTCACCTTTCCACTCAGGCCGCCCTCTTACTTGAAGTGTGTGTGGAACGTGACCGCGCAGTACACCGCGCTGCACAGATAAGCATAGTTCTGGGCATCGTAGCTTCCTGCCAGGTGACCGAAATTTGCAGGCAGATGGGTCCCTGGGACACACGCGGAGGGGCTCCTGCCCGGGCCACAGGCCGCCCACTGCCCCTGCCCCAGATCGGGGGCCGCAAAGCAGCCCTGTCTGAGTCCCCTGCCTCTAGAGGGAGAATTGGACCAACACTTGTAGAAAACGGGGTCCTTGCGGGCCACTCATTGGAGGGACACAAATAAATCTTTGCCGACTTTCTGCTGAAACTTACGAGCGTTCACACCTAAGCCTCTTACAAGGTCAGCTGTTTAGCTAAACATGAGCTCATGATCTAAATTTACACAATAATGAAGAAAGCAGCTACAAGGGGAGACAATCAGCCAAAACCATCAATACCAGAATTAGATTCCCAAGGCCATCCATCAGATGTAGGAATAATCGGGTGCAAGGCAGAAAATATACATAAAACTGGAACTGAAACAAGGCACAAGGATGTTTTCAAAGACTGGTAGGATCTCTAAAACATTTTTCAAGGACATGTCATTGATAAAGCTAAATACTCCAAGGTTGTGTAAAACAACAGATTAATCATTGAGAAGAGTGAAATTATGCTGTTTTGAAAACTATGGCAGGTCAGATTTTCTGCCTAATTATATAAGAAGATTTCTCTAAAAAATACACATTATTTCAAAGACTTATTGGCTGTGAAATAAGTTAAGGGTATTTCAAATGGCTTGTCTGCAAAGAAAGGTGAGATGTAGGGAATCACAGAAAGTCGAGGGGAAAATAGGTCAATATATACATTGCTGTATGGTGAACTAAGCCTTAGGCCAGCAACAATGGAGAGGACCTGACCCTTAGACACGAACAAGTAAGCTGGAATCTTCAAAAGTTCAAATCTTTATAAGTAAAAAGATTTATTAAAATGAATAACCAAGTGTTTTAATTGACATCAGAAGATGAAAACAATAAACCCTGAGAACATAGAAAAAAGATAAATAAAGATATGAGCAGAACTTAATACAACAGAAAACGTATAAAATTCAGGTGATTTAGTAAGTCCAAAGAATCTTCTTTGAAAAGAATTAAAAGACACACTTTGATTAAGGAAAACCAAAACATAAGTAAAGAATATACAGAAAGAGTCAGGACAATGTTAGAGCAGAGAATATATGAAATGCCAGTAAATTTGAACATTTCTGTAAACTGGACCATTTCCTAGCTCCTAAAGTTTACCAACACTGACACAAGAGGAAATCATTTAAGGTCATCATGTCTGCCCTTGGCATTCTCGGAATGCCCTGGCCTCAGAATGCAGCCTCTGTAGTCCATGGTAACCTGCGGAGAGGGGGCGGGGCTGAGGGAGGTTGGAACACTGCCCTCACTGAGGGAGTGGGTGTGGCCATCTCTGCTGTGACTGAACAAAGGGCAGGGGAGCAGGGGGCCCAGGGCAGGGCCCTCAGAGCCCGGCAGGCCCAGTGGAGTGTCACAAGCTTTTAGGCCCAGGCCAAAGGGCGCCTTCTTTGTCTGCACAGCTGCCCAAACTCTCACCTTTCCACTCAGGCCGCCCTCTTACTTGAAGTGTGTGTGGAACGTGTCCGCGCAGTACATCGCGCTGCACAGCTAAGCATAGGTCTGGGCATCGTAGCTTCCTGCCAGGTGACCGAAGTTCGCAGGCAGATGGGTCTCTGGGACACACGCGGAGAGGCTCCTGGCCGTGTCACAGGCCACCCACTGCCCCTGCCCCAGATCGGGGGCCGCAAAGCAGCCCTGTCTGAGTCCCCTGCCTCTAGAGGGAGTATTGGACCAACACTTGTAGAAAACGGGGTCCTTGCGGGCCACTTATTGGAGGGACACAAATACATCTTTGCCGACTTTCTGCTGAAACTTACGAGCGTTCACACCTAAGCCTCTTACAAGGTCAGCTGTTTAGCTAAACATGAGCTCATGATCTAAATTTACACAATAATGAAGAAAGCATCTATAAGGGGAGACAATCAGCCAAAACCATCAATACCAGAATTAGATTCCCAAGGCCATCCATCAGATGTAGGAATAATCGGGTGCAAGGCAGAAAATATACATAAAACTGGAACTGAAACAAGGCACAAGGATGTTTTAAAAGACTGGTAGGATCTCTAAAACATTTTTCAAGGACATGTCATTGATAAAGCTAAATACTCCAAGGTTGTGTAAAACAACAGATTAATCATTGAGAAGAGTGAAATTATGCTGTTTTGAAAACTATGGCAGGTCAGATTTTCTGCCTAATTATATAAGAAGATTTCTCTAAAAAATACACATTATTTCAAAGACTTATTGGCTGTGAAATAAGTTAAGGGTATTTCAAATGGCTTGTCTGCAAAGAAAGGTGAGATGTAGGGAATCACAGAAAGTCGAGGGGAAAATAGGTCAATATATACATTGCTGTATGGTGAACTAAGCCTTAGGCCAGCAACAATGGAGAGGACCTGACCCTTAGACACGTACAAGTAAGCTGGAATCTTCAAAAGTTCAAATCTTTATAAGTAAAAAGATTTATTAAAATGAATAACCAAGTGTTTTAATTGACATCAGAAGATGAAAACAATAAACCCTGAGAACATAGAAAAAAGATAAATAAAGATATGAGCAGAACATAATACAACAGAAAACGTATAAAATTCAGGTGATTTAGTAAGTCCAAAGAATTTTCTTTGAAAAGATTTAAAAGACACACTTTGATTAAGGAAAACCAAAACATAAGTAAAGAATATACAGAAAGAGTCAGGACAATGTTAGAGCAGAGAATATATGAAATGCCAGTAAATTTGAACATTTCTATCAAGTGGACCATTTCCTAGCTCCTAAAGTTTACCAACACTTACACAAGAGGAAATCATTTAAGGTCATCATGTCTGCCCTTGGCATTCTCGGAACACCCTGGCCTCAGAATGCAGCCTCTGTAGTCCATGGTAACCTGCGGAGAGGGGGCGGGGCTGAGGGAGGTTGGAACACTGCCCTCACTGAGGGAGTGGGTGTGGCCATCTCTGCTGTGACTGAACAAAGGGCAGGGGAGCAGGGGGCTCAGGGCAGGGCCCTCAGAGCCCGGCAGGCCCAGTGGAGTGTCACAAGCTTTTAGGCCCAGGCCATAGGGCGCCTTCTTTGTCTGCACAGCTGCCCAAACTCTCACCTTTCCACTCAGGCCGCCCTCTTACTTGAAGTGTGTGTGGAACGTGTCCGCGCAGTACATCGCGCTGCACAGCTAAGCATAGGTCTGGGCATCGTAGCTTCCTGCCAGGTGACCGAAGTTCGCAGGCAGATGGGTCCCTGGGACACACGCGGAGAGGCTCCTGGCCGTGTCACAGGCCACCCACTGCCCCTGCCCCAGATCGGGGGCCGCAAAGCAGCCCTGTCTGAGTCCCCTGCCTCTAGAGGGAGTATTGGACCAACACTTGTAGAAAACGGGGTCCTTGCGGGCTACTTATTGGAGGGACACAAATACATCTTTGCCGACTTTCTGCTGAAACTTACGAGCGTTCTCACCTAAGCCTCTTACAAGGTCAGCTGTTTAGCTAAACATGAGCTCATGATCTAAATTTACACAATAATGAAGAAAGCATCTATAAGGGGAGACAATCAGCCAAAATCATCAATACCAGAATTAGATTCCCAAGGCCATCCATCAGATGAAGGAATAATCGGGTGCAAGGCAGAAAATATACATAAAACTGGAACTGAAACAAGGCACAAGGATGTTTTCAAAGACTGGTAGGATCTCTAAAACATTTTTCAAGGACATGTCATTGATAAAGCTAAATACTCCAAGGTTGTGTAATACAACAGATTAATCATTGAGAAGAGTGAAATTATGCTGTTTTGAAAACTATGGCAGGTCAGATTTTCTGCCTAATTATATAAGAAGATTTCTCTAAAAAATACACATTATTTCAAAGACTTATTGGCTGTGAAATAAGTTAAGGGTATTTCAAATGGCTTGTCTGCAAAGAAAGGTGAGATGTAGGGAATCACAGAAAGTCGAGGGGAAAATAGGTCAATATATACATTGCTGTATGGTGAACTAAGCCTTAGGCCAGCAACAATGGAGAGGACCTGACCCTTAGACACGTACAAGTAAGCTGGAATCTTCAAAAGTTCAAATCTTTATAAGTAAAAAGATTTATTAATATGAATAACCAAGTGTTTTAATTGACATCAGAAGATGAAAACAATAAACCCTGAGAACATAGAAAAAAGATAAATAAAGATATGAGCAGAACTTAATACAACAGAAAACGTATAAAATTCAGGTGATTTAGTAAGTCCAAAGAATCTTCTTTGAAAAGATTTAAAAGACACACTTTGATTAAGGAAAACCAAAACATAAGTAAAGAATATACAGAAAGAGTCAGGACAATGTTAGAGCAGAGAATATATGAAATGCCAGTAAATTTGAACATTTCTGTCAAGTGGACCATTTCCTAGCTCCTAAAGTTTACCAACACTGACACAAGGGGAAATCATTTAAGGTCATCATGTCTGCCCTTGGTATTCTCGGAACGCCCTGGCCTCAGAATGCAGCCTCTGTAGTCCATGGTAACCTGCGGAGAGGGGACGGGGCTGAGGGAGGTTGGAACACTGCCCTCACTGAGGGAGTGGGTGTGGCCATCTCTGCTGTGACTGAACAAAGGGCAGGAGAGCAGGGGGCCCAGGGCAGGGCCCTCAGAGCCCGGCAGGCCCAGTGGAGTGTCACAAGCTTTTAGGCCCAGGCCAAAGGGCGCCTTCTTTGTCTGCACAGCTGCCCAAACTCTCACCTTTCCACTCAGGCCGCCCTCTTACTTGAAGTGTGTGTGGAACGTGTCCGCGCAGTACACCGTGCTGCACAGCTAATCATAGGTCTGGGCATCGTAGCTTCCTGCCAGGTGACCGAAGTTTGCAGGCAGATGGGTCCCTGGGACACACGCGGAGAGGCTCCTGCCCGGGTCACAGGCCGCCTACTGCCCCTGCCCCAGATCGGGGGCCGCAAAGCAGCCCTGTCTGAGTCCCCTGCCTCTAGAGGGAGTATTGGACCAACACTTGTAGAAAACGGGGTCCTTGCGGGCTACTTATTGGAGGGACACAAATACATCTTTGCCGACTTTCTGCTGAAACTTACGAGCGTTCACACCTAAGCCTCTTACAAGGTCAGCTGTTTAGCTAAACATGAGCTCATGATCTAAATTTACACAATAATGAAGAAAGCATCTATAAGGGGAGACAATCAGCCAAAATCATCAATACCAGAATTAGATTCCCAAGGCCATCCATCAGATGTAGGAATAATCGGGTGCAAGGCAGAAAATATACATAAAACTGGAACTGAAACAAGGCACAAGGATGTTTTCAAAGACTGGTAGGATCTCTAAAACATTTTTCAAGGACATGTCATTGATAAAGCTAAATACTCCAAGGTTGTGTAATACAACAGATTAATCATTGAGAAGAGTGAAATTATGCTGTTTTGAAAACTATGGCAGGTCAGATTTTCTGCCTAATTATATAAGAAGATTTCTCTAAAAAATACACATTATTTCAAAGACTTATTGGCTGTGAAATAAGTTAAGGGTATTTCAAATGGCTTGTCTGCAAAGAAAGGTGAGATGTAGGGAATCACAGAAAGTCGAGGGGAAAATAGGTCAATATATACATTGCTGTATGGTGAACTAAGCCTTAGGCCAGCAACAATGGAGAGGACCTGACCCTTAGACACGTACAAGTAAGCTGGAATCTTCAAAAGTTCAAATCTTTATAAGTAAAAAGATTTATTAAAATGAATAACCAAGTGTTTTAATTGACATCAGAAGATGAAAACAATAAACACTGAGAACATAGAGAAAAGATAAATAAAGATATGAGCAGAACTTAATACAACAGAAAACGTATAAAATTCAGGTGATTTAGTAAGTCCAAAGAATCTTCTTTGAAAAGATTTAAAAGACACACTTTGATTAAGGAAAACCAAAACATAAGTAAAGAATATACAGAAAGAGTCAGGACAATGTTAGAGCAGAGAATATATGAAATGCCAGTAAATTTGAACATTTCTGTCAAGTGGACCATTTCCTAGCTCCTAAAGTTTACCAACACTGACACAAGAGGAAATCATTTAAGGTCATCATGTCTGCCCTTCGCATTCTCTGAACGCCCTGGCCTCAGAATGCAGCCTCTGTAGTCCATGGTAACCTGCGGAGAGGGGGCGGGGCTGAGGGAGGTTGGAACACTGCCCTCACTGAGGGAGTGGGTGTGGCCATCTCTGCTGTAACTGAACAAAGGGCAGGGGAGCAGGTGGCCCAGGGCAGGACCCTCAGAGCCCGGCAGGCCCAGTGGAGTGTCACAAGCTTTTAGGCCCAGGCCAAAGTGCTCCTTCTTTGTCTGCACAGCTGCCCAAACTCTCATCTTTCCACTCAGGCCGCCCTCTTACTTGAAGTGTGTGTGGAACGTGTCCGCGCAGTATACCGCGCTGCACAGCTAAGCATAGGTCTGGGCATCGTAGCTTCCTGCCAGGTGACCGAGGCTCGCAGGCAGTTGGGTCCCTTGGACACACGCGGAGAGGCTCCTGCCCGGGTCACAGGCCGCCCACTGCCCCTGCCCCAGATCGGGGGCCGCAAAACAGCCCTGTCTGAGTCCCCTGCCTCTAGAGGGAGTATTGGACCAACACTTGTAGAAAACGGGGTCCTTGCGGGCCACTCATTGGAGGGACACAAATACATCTTTGCCGACGCTCTGCTGAAACTTACGAGCGTTCACACCTAAGCCTCTTACAAGGTCAGCTGTTTAGCTAAACATGAGCTCATGATCTAAATTTACACAATATTGAAGAAAGCAGCTACAAGGGGAGACAATCAGCCAAAACCATCAATACCAGAATTAGATTCCCAAGGCCATCCATCAGATGTAGGAATAATCGGGTGCAAGGCAGAAAATATACATAAAACTGGAACTGAAACAAGGCACAAAGTTGTTTTCAAAGACTGGTAGGATCTCTAAAACATTTTTCAAGGACATGTCATTGATAAAGCTAAATACTCCAAGGTTGTGTAATACAACAGATTAATCATTGAGAAGCGTGAAATTATGCTGTTTTGAAAACTATGGCAGGTCAGATTTTCTGCCTAATTATATAAGAAGATTTCTCTAAAAAAACCACATTATTTCAAAGCCTAATTGGCTGTGAAATAAGTTAAGGGTATTTCAAATGGCTTGTCTGCAAAGAAAGGTGAGATGTAGGGAATCACAGAAAGTCGAGGGGAAAATAGGTCAATATATACATTGCTGTATGGTGAACTAAGCTTAGGCCAGCAACAATGGAGAGGACCTGACCCTTAGACACGAACAAGTAAGCTGGAATCTTCAAAAGTTCAAATATTTATAAGTAAAAAGATTTATTAAAATGAATAACCAAGTGTTTTAATTGATATCAGAAGATGAAAACAATAAACCCTGAGAACATAGAAAAAAGATAAATAAAGATATGAGCAGAACTTAATACAACAGAAAACGTATAAAATTCAGGTGATTTAGTAAGTCCAAAGAATCTTCTTTGAAAAGAATTAAAAGACACACTTTGATTAAGGAAAACCAAAACATAAGTAAAGAATATACAGAAAGAGTCAGGACAATGTTAGAGCAGAGAATATATGAAATATCAGTAAATTTGAACATTTCTGTAAAGTGGACCATTTCCTAGCTCCTAAAGTTTACCAACACTGACACAAGAGGAAATCATTTAAGGTCATCATGTCTGCCCTTCGCATTCTCGGAACGCCCTGGCCTCAGAATGCAGCCTCTGTAGTCCATGGGAAACTGCGGAGAGGGGGCGGGGCTGAGGGAGGTTGGAACACTGCCCTCACTGAGGGAGTGGGTGTGGCCATCTCTGCTGTGACTGAACAAAGGGCAGGGGAGCAGGGGGCCCAGGGCAGGGCCCTCAGAGCCCGGCAGGCCCAGTGGAGTGTCACAAGCTTTTAGGCCCAGGCCAAAGGGCGCCTTCTTTGTCTGCACAGCTGCCCAAACTCTCACCTTTCCACTCAGGCCGCCCTCTTACTTGAAGTGTGTGTGGAACGTGTCCGTGCAGTACACCGCGCTGCACAGCTAAGCATAGGTCTGGGCATCGTAGCTTCCTGCCAGGTGACCGAAGTTCGCAGGCAGATGGGTCCCTGGGACACACGCGGAGAGGCTCCTGCCCGGGTCACAGGCAGCCCACTGCACCTGCCCCAGATCGGGAGCCGCAAAGCAGCCCTGTCTGAGTCCCCTGCCTCTAGAGGGAGTATTGGACCAACACTTGTAGAAAACGGGGTCCTTGCGGGCCACTCATTGGAGGGACACAAATAAATCTTTGCCGACTTTCTGCTGAAACTTACGAGCGTTCACACCTAAGCCTCTTACAAGGTCAGCTGTTTAGCTAAACATGAGCTCATGATCTAAATTTACACAATATTGAAGAAAGCAGCTACAAGGGGAGAAAATCAGCCAAAATCATCAATACCAGAATTAGATTCCCAAGGCCATCCATCAGATATAGGAATAATCGGGTGCAAGGCAGAAAATATACATAAAACTGGAACTGAAACAAGGCACAAGGATGTTTTAGAAGACTGGTAGGAACTCTAAAACATTTTTCAAGGACATGTCATTGATAAAGCTAAATACTCCAAGGTTGTGTAATACAACAGATTAATCATTGAGAAGAGTGAAATTATGCTGTTTTGAAAACTATGGCAGGTCAGATTTTCTGCCTAATTATATAAGAAGATTTCTCTAAAAAATACACATTATTTCAAAGACTTATTGGCTGTGAAATAAGTTAAGGGTGTTTCAAATGGCTTGTCTGCAAAGAAAGGTGAGATGTAGGGAATCACAGAAAGTCGAGGGGAAAATAGGTCAATATATACATTGCTGTATGGTGAACTAAGCCTTAGGCCAGCAACAATGGAGAGGACCTGACCCTTAGACACGTACAAGTAAGCTGGAATCTTCAAAAGTTCAAACCTTTATAAGTAAAAAGATTTATTAAAATGAATAACCAAGTGTTTTAATTGACATCAGAAGATGAAAACAATAAACCCTGAGAACATAGAAAAAAGATAAATAAAGATATAAGCACAACTTAATACAACAGAAAACATATAAAATTCAGGTGATTTAGTAAGTCCAAAGAATCTTCTTTGAAAAGATTTAAAAACACACTTTGATTAAGGAGAACCAAAACATAAGTAAAGAATGTACAGAAAGAGTCAGGACAATGTTAGAGCAGAGAATATATGAAATGCCAGTAAATTTGAACATTTCTGTCAAGTGGACCATTTCCTAGCTCCTAAAGTTTACCAACACTGACACAAGAGAAAATCATTTAAGGGCATCATGTCTGCCCTTGGCATTCTCGGAACGCCCTGGCCTCAGAATGCAGCCTCTGTAGTCCATGGTAACCTGCAGAGAGGGGGCGGGGCTGAGGGAGGTTGGAACACTGCCCTCACTGAGGGAGTGGGTGTGGCCATCTCTGCTGTGACTGAACAAAGGGCAGGGGAGCAGGGGGCCCAGGGCAGGGCCCTCAGAGCACGGCAGGCCCAGTGGAGTGTCACAAGTTTTTAGGCCCAGGCCAAAGGGCGCCTTCTTTGTCTGCACAGCTGCCCAAACTCTCACCTTTCCACTCAGGCCGCCCTCTTACAAGAAGTGTGTGTGGAACGTGTCCGCGCAGTACACCGCGCTGCACAGCTAAGCATAGTTCTGGGCATCGTAGCTTCCTGCAAGGTGACCGAAGTTTGCAGGCAGATGGGTCCCTGGGACACACGCGGAGGGGCTCCTGCCCGGGTCACAGGCCGCCCACTGCCCCTGCCCCAGATAGGGGGCCGCAAAGCAGCCCTGTCTGAGTCCCCTGCCTCTAGAGGGAGTATTGGACCAACACTTGTAGAAAACGGGGTCCTTGCGGGCCACTCATTGGAGGGACACAAATAAATCTTTGCCGACTTTCTGCTGAAACTTACGAGCGTTCACACCTAAGCCTCTTACAAGGTCAGCTGTTTAGCTAAACATGAGCTCATGATCTAAATTTACACAATAATGAAGAAAGCAGCTACAAGGGGAGACAATCAGCCAAAACCATCAATACCAGAATTAGATTCCCAAGGCCATCCATCAGATGAAGGAATAATCGGGTGCAAGGCAGAAAATATACATAAAACGGGAACTGAAACAAGGCACAAGGATGTTTTCAAAGACTGGTAGGATCTCTAAAACATTTTTCAAGGACATGTCATTGATAAAGCTAAATACTCCAAGGTTGTGTAATGCAACAGATTAATCATTGAGAAGAGTGAAATTATGCTGTTTTGAAAACTATGGCAGGTCAGATTTTCTGCCTAATTATATAAGAAGATTTCTCTAAAAAATACACATTATTTCAAAGACTTATTGGCTGTGAAATAAGTTAAGGGTATTTCAAACGGCTTGTCTGCAAAGAAAGGTGAGATGTAGGGAATCACAGAAAGTCGAGGGGAAAATAGGTCAATATATACATTGCTGTATGGTGAACTAAGCCTTAGGCCAGCAACAATGGAGAGGACCTGACCCTTAGACACGTACAAGTAAGCTGGAATCTTCAAAAGTTCAAATCTTTATAAGTAAAAAGATTTATTAAAATCAATAACCAAGTGTTTTAATTGACATCAGAAGATGAAAACAATAAACCCTGAGAACATAGAAAAAAGATAAATAAAGATATGAGCAGAACTTAATACAACAGAAAACGTATAAAATTCAGGTGATTTAGTAAGTCCAAAGAATCTTCTTTGAAAAGAATTAAAAGACACACTTTGATTAAGGAAAACCAAAACATAAGTAAAGAATATACAGAAAGAGTCAGGACAATGTTAGAGCAGAGAATATATGAAATGCCAGTAAATTTGAACATTTCTGTCAAGTGGACCATTTCCTAGCTCCTAAAGTTTACCAACACTGACACAAGAGAAAATCATTTAAGGGCATCATGTCTGCCCTTGGCATTCTCGGAACGCCCTGGCCTCAGAATGCAGCCTCTGTAGTCCATGGTAACCTGCAGAGAGGGGGCGGGGCTGAGGGAGGTTGGAACACTGCCCTCACTGAGGGAGTGGGTGTGGCCATCTCTGCTGTGACTGAACAAAGGGCAGGGGAGCAGGGGGCCCAGGGCAGGGCCCTCAGAGCACGGCAGGCCCAGTGGAGTGTCACAAGTTTTTAGGCCCAGGCCAAAGGGCGCCTTCTTTGTCTGCACAGCTGCCCAAACTCTCACCTTTCCACTCAGGCCGCCCTCTTACAAGAAGTGTGTGTGGAACGTGTCCGCGCAGTACACCGCGCTGCACAGCTAAGCATAGTTCTGGGCATCGTAGCTTCCTGCAAGGTGACCGAAGTTTGCAGGCAGATGGGTCCCTGGGACACACGCGGAGGGGCTCCTGCCCGGGTCACAGGCCGCCCACTGCCCCTGCCCCAGATAGGGGGCCGCAAAGCAGCCCTGTCTGAGTCCCCTGCCTCTAGAGGGAGTATTGGACCAACACTTGTAGAAAACGGGGTCCTTGCGGGCCACTCATTGGAGGGACACAAATAAATCTTTGCCGACTTTCTGCTGAAACTTACGAGCGTTCACACCTAAGCCTCTTACAAGGTCAGCTGTTTAGCTAAACATGAGCTCATGATCTAAATTTACACAATAATGAAGAAAGCAGCTACAAGGGGAGACAATCAGCCAAAACCATCAATACCAGAATTAGATTCCCAAGGCCATCCATCAGATGAAGGAATAATCGGGTGCAAGGCAGAAAATATACATAAAACGGGAACTGAAACAAGGCACAAGGATGTTTTCAAAGACTGGTAGGATCTCTAAAACATTTTTCAAGGACATGTCATTGATAAAGCTAAATACTCCAAGGTTGTGTAATGCAACAGATTAATCATTGAGAAGAGTGAAATTATGCTGTTTTGAAAACTATGGCAGGTCAGATTTTCTGCCTAATTATATAAGAAGATTTCTCTAAAAAATACACATTATTTCAAAGACTTATTGGCTGTGAAATAAGTTAAGGGTATTTCAAACGGCTTGTCTGCAAAGAAAGGTGAGATGTAGGGAATCACAGAAAGTCGAGGGGAAAATAGGTCAATATATACATTGCTGTATGGTGAACTAAGCCTTAGGCCAGCAACAATGGAGAGGACCTGACCCTTAGACACGTACAAGTAAGCTGGAATCTTCAAAAGTTCAAATCTTTATAAGTAAAAAGATTTATTAAAATCAATAACCAAGTGTTTTAATTGACATCAGAAGATGAAAACAATAAACCCTGAGAACATAGAAAAAAGATAAATAAAGATATGAGCAGAACTTAATACAACAGAAAACGTATAAAATTCAGGTGATTTAGTAAGTCCAAAGAATCTTCTTTGAAAAGAATTAAAAGACACACTTTGATTAAGGAAAACCAAAACATAAGTAAAGAATATACAGAAAGAGTCAGGACAATGTTAGAGCAGAGAATATATGAAATGCCAGTAAATTTGAACATTTCTGTAAAGTGGACCATTTCCTAGCTCCAAAAATTTACCAACACTGACACAAGAGGAAATCATTTAATGTCATCATGTCTGCCCTTGGCATTCTCGGAACGCCCTGGCCTCAGAATGCAGCCTCTGTAGTCCATGGTAACCTGCGGAGAGGGGGCGGGGCTGAGGGAGGTTGGAACACTGCCCTCACTGAGGGAGTGGGTGTGGCCATCTCTGCTGTGACTGAACAAAGGGCAGGGGAGCAGGGGGCCCAGGGCAGGGCCCTCAGAGCCCGGCAGGCCCAGTGGAGTGTCACAAGCTTTTAGGCCCATGCCAAAGAGCGCCTTCTTTGTCTGCAAAGCTGCCCAAACTCTCACCTTTCCACTCAGGCCGCCCTCTTACTTGAAGTGTGTGTGGAACGTGTCTGCGCAGTACACCGCGCTGCACAGCTAAGCATAGTTCTGGGCATCGTAGCTTCCTGCCAGGTGACCGAAGTTTGCAGGCAGATGGGTCCCTGGGACACACGCGGAGGGGCTCCTGCCCGGGTCACAGGCCGCCCACTGCCCCTGCCCCAGATCGGGGGACGCAAAGCAGCCCTGTCTGAGTCCCCTGCCTCTAGAGGGAGTATTGGACCAACACTTGTAGAAAACGGGGTCCTTGCGGGCCACTCGTTGGAGGGACACAAATAAATCTTTGCCGACTTTTTGCTGAAACTTACGAGCGTTCATACCTAAGCCTCTTACAAGGTCAGCTGTTTAGCTAAACATGAGCTCATGATCTAAATTTACACAATAATGAAGAAAGCAGCTACAAGGGGAGACAATCAGCCAAAACCATCAATACCAGAATTAGATTCCCAAGGCCATCCATCAGATGAAGGAATAATCGGGTGCAAGGCAGAAAATATACATAAAACTGGAACTGAAACAAGGCACAAGGATGTTTTCAAAGACTGGTAGGATCTCTAAAACATTTTTCAAGGACATGTCATTGATAAAGCTAAATACTCCAAGGTTGTGTAATACAACAGATTAATCATTGAGAAGAGTGAAATTATGCTGTTTTGAAAACTATGGCAGGTCAGATTTTCTGCCTAATTATATAAGAAGATTTCTCTAAAAAATACACATTATTTCAAAGACTTATTGGCTGTGAAATAAGTTAAGGGTATTTCAAATGGCTTGTCTGCAAAGAAAGGTGAGATGTAGGGAATCACAGAAAGTCGAGGGGAAAATAGGTCAATATATACATTGCTGTATGGTGAACTAAGCCTTAGGCCAGCAACAATGGAGAGGACCTGACCCTTAGACACGTACAAGTAAGCTGGAATCTTCAAAAGTTCAAATCTTTATAAGTAAAAAGATTTATTAAAATGAATAACCAAGTGTTTTAATTGACATCAGAAGATGAAAACAATAAACCCTGAGAACATAGAAAAAAGATAAATAAAGATATGAGCAGAACTTAATACAACAGAAAACGTATAAAATTCAGGTGATTTAGTAAGTCCAAAGAATCTTCTTTAAAAAGATTTAAAAGACACACTTTGATTAAGGAAAACCAAAACATAAGTAAAGAGTATGCAGAAAGAGTTAGGAAAATTTTAGAGCAGAGAATATATGAAATGCCAGTAAATTTGAACATTTCTGTCAAGTGGACCATTTCCTAGCTCCTAAAGTTTACCAACACTGACACAAGAGGAAATCATTTAAGGTCATCATGTCTGCCCTTGGCATTCTCGGAACGCCCTGGCCTCAGAATGCAGCCTCTGTAGTCCTTGGTAACCTGCGGAGAGGGGGCGGGGTTGAGGGAGGTTGGAACACTGCCCTCACTGAGGGAGTGGGTGTGGCCATCTCTGCTGTGACTAACAAAGGGCAGGGGAGCAGGGGGCCCAGGGCAGGGCCCTCAAAGCCCGGCATGCACAGTGGAGTGTCACAAGCTTTTAGGCCCAGGCCAAAGGGCGCCTTCTTTGTCTGCACAGCTGCCCAAACTCTCACCTTTCCAATCAGGCCGCCCTCTTACTTGAAGTGTGTGTGGAACGTGTCTGCGCAGTACACCGTGCTGCACACATAAGCATAGTTCTGGGCATCGTAGCTTCCTGCCAGGTGATCGAAGTTCGCAGGCAGATGGGTCCCTGGGACACACGCGGAGGGGCTCCTGCCCGGGTCACAGGCCGCCGACTGCCCCTGCCCCAGATCGGGGGCCGCAAATCAGCCCTGTCTGTGTCCCCTGCGTCTAGAGAGAGTATTGGACCAACACTTGTAGAAAACGGGGTCCTTGCGGGCCACTCATTGGAGGGACACAAATAAATCTTTGCCGACTTTCTGCTGAAACTTACGAGCGTTCACACCTAAGCCTCTTACAAGGTCAGCTGTTTAGCTAAACATGAGCACATGATCTAAATTTACACAATAATGAAGAAAGCAGCTACAAGGGGAGACAATCAGCCAAAACCATCAATACCAGAATTAGATTCCCAAGGCCATCCATCAGATGTAGGAATAATCGGGTGCAAGGCAGAAAATATACATAAAACTGGAACTGAAACAAGGCACAAGGATGTTTTCAAAGACTGGTAGGATCTCTAAAACATTTTTCAAGGACATGTCATTGATAAAGCTAAATACTCCAAGGTTTTGTAATACAACAGATTAATCATTGAGAAGAGTGAAATTATGCTGTTTTGAAAACTATGGCAGGTCAGATTTTCTGCCTAATTATATAAGAAGATTTCTCTAAAAAATACACATTATTTCATAGACTTATTGGATGTGAAATAAGTTAAGGGTATTTCAAATGGCTTGTCTGCAAAGAAAGGTGAGATGTAGGGAATCACAGAAAGTCGAGGGGAAAATAGGTCAATATATACATTGCTGTATGGTGAACTAAGCCTTAGGCCAGCAACAATGGAGAGGACCTGACCCTTAGACACGTACAAGTAAGCTGGAATCTTCAAAAGTTCAAATCTTTATAAGTAAAAAGATTTATTAAAATCAATAACCAAGTGTTTTAATTGACATCAGAAGATGAAAACAATAAACCTGAGAACATGGAGAAAAGATAAATAAAGATATGAGCAGAACTTAATACAACAGAAAACATATAAAATTCAGGTGATTTAGTACGTCCAAAGAATCTTCTTTGAAAAGATTTAAAAGACACACTTTGATTAAGGAAAACCAAAACATAAGTAAAGAATATACAGAAAGAGTCAGGACAATGTTAGAGCAGAGAATAGATGAAATGCCAGTAAATTTGAACATTTCTGTAAAGTGGACCATTTCCTAGCTCCTAAAGTTTACCAACACTGACACAAGAGGAAATCATTTAAGGTCATCATGTCTGCCCTTGGCATTCTCGGAACGCCCTGGCCTCAGAATGCAGCCTCTGTAGTCCATGGTAACCTGCAGAGAGGGGGCGGGGCTGAGGGAGGTTGGAACACTGCTCTCACTGAGGGAGTGGGTGTGGCCACTTCTGCTGTGACTGAACAAAGGGCAGGGAAGCAGGGGGCTCAGGGCAGGGCCCTCAGAGCCCGGCAGGCCCAGTGGAGTGTCACAAGCTTTTAGGCCCAGGCCAAAGGGCGCCTTCTTTGTCTGCACAGCTGCCCAAACTCTCACCTTTCCACTCAGGCCGCCCTCTTACTTGAAGTGTGTGTGGAACATGTCCGTGCAGTATACCGCGCTGCACAGCTAAGCATAGGTCTGGGCATCGTAACTTCCTGCCAGGTGACCGAAGTTCGCAGGCAGATGGGTCCCTGGGACACACGTGGAGAGGCTCCTGCCCGGGTCACAGGCCGCCCACTGCCCCTGCCCCAGATCGGGGGCCGCAAAGCAGCCCTGTCTGAGTCCCCTTCCTCTTGAGGGAGTATTGGACCAACACTTGTAGAAAACGGGGTCCTTGCGGGCCACTCATTGGAGGGACACAAATAAATCTTTGCCGACTTTCTGCTGAAACTTACGAGCGTTCACACCTAAGCCTCTTACAAGGTCAGCTGTTTAGCTAAACATGAGCTCATGATCTAAATTTACACAATATTGAAGAAAGCAGCTACAAGGGGAGACAATCAGCCAAAACCATCAATACCAGAATTAGATTCCCAAGGCCATCCATCAGATGTAGGAATAATCGGGTGCAAGGCAGAAAATATACATAAAACTGGAACTGAAACAAGGCACAAGGATGTTTTCAAAGACTGTTAGGTTCTCTAAAACATTTTTCAAGGACATGTCATTGATAAAGCTAAATACTCCAAGGTTGTGTAATACAACAGATTAATCATTGAGAAGAGTGAAATTATGCTGTTTTGAAAACTATGGCAGGTCAGATTTTCTGCCTAATTATATAAGAAGATTTCTCTAAAAAATACACATTATTTCATAGACTTATTGGATGTGAAATAAGTTAAGGGTATTTCAAATGGCTTGTCTGCACAGAAAGGTGAGATGTAGGGAATCACAGAAAGTCGAGGGGAAAATAGGTCAATATATACATTGCTTTATGGTGAACTAAGCCTTAGGCCAGCAACAATGGAGAGGACCTGACCCTTAGACACGTACAAGTAAGCTGGAATCTTCAAAAGTTCAAATCTTTATAAGTAAAATGATTTATTAAAATCAATAACCAAGTGTTTTAATTGACATCAGAAGATGAAAACAATAAACCTGAGAACATGGAGAAAAGATAAATAAAGATATGAGCAGAACTTAATACAACAGAAAACGTATAAAATTCAGGTGATTTAGTACGTCCAAAGAATCTTCTTTGAAAAGATTTAAAAGACACACTTTGATTAAGGAAAACCAAAACATAAGTAAAGAATATACAGAAAGAGTCAGGACAATGTTAGAGCAGAGAATATATGAAATGCCAGTAAATTTGAACATTTCTGTAAAGTGGACCATTTCCTAGCTCCTAAAGTTTACCAACACTGACACAAGAGGAAATCATTTAAGGTCATCATGTCTGCCCTTGGCATTCTCCGAACGCCCTGGCCTCAGAATGCAGCCTCTGTAGTCCATGGTAACCTGCGGAGAGGGGGCGGGGCTGAGGGAGGTTGGAACACTGCCCTCACTGAGGGAGTGGGTGTGGCCATCTCTGCTGTGACTGAACAAAGGGCAGGGGAGCAGGGGGGCCAGGGCAGGGCCCTCAGAGCCCGGCAGGCCCAGTGGAGTGTCACAAGCTTTTAGGCCCAGGCCAAAGGGCGCCTTCTTTGTCTGCACAGCTGCCCAAATTCTCACCTTTCCACTCAGGCCGCCCTCTTACTTGAAGTCTGTGTGGAACGTGTCCGCGCACTATACCGCGCTGCACAGCTAAGCATAGGTCTGGGCATCGTAGCTTCCTGCCAGGTGACCGAAGTTCGCAGGCAGATGGGTCCCTGGGACACACGCGGAGAGGCTCCTGCCTGGGTCACAGGCCGCCCACTGCCCCTGCCCCAGATCGGGGGCCGCAAAGCAGCCCTGTCTGAGTCACCTGCCTCTAGAGGGAGTATTGGACCAACACTTGTAGAAAACGGGGTCCTTGTGGGCCACTCATTGGAGGGACACAAATAAATCTTTGCCGACTTTCTGCTGAAACTTACGAGCGTTCACAACTAAGCCTCTTACAAGGTCAGCTGTTTAGCTAAACATGAGCTCATGATCTAAATTTACACAATATTGAAGAAAGCAGCTACAAGGGGAGACAATCAGCCAAAACCATCAATACCAGAATTAGATTCCCAAGGCCATCCATCAGATGTAGGAATAATCGGGTGCAAGGCAGAAAATATACATAAAACTGGAACTGAAACAAGGCACAAGGATGTTTTCAAAGACTGGTAGGATCTCTAAAACATTTTTCAAGGACATGTCATTAATAAAGCTAAATACTCCAAGGTTGTGTAATACAACAGATTAATCATTGAGAAGAGTGAAATTATGCTGTTTTGAAAACTATGGCAGGTCAGATTTTCTGCCTAATTATATAAGAAGATTTCTCTAAAAAATACACATTATTTCAGAGACTTATTGGCTGTGAAATAAGTTAAGTGTATTTCAAATGGCTTGTCTGCAAAGAAAGGTGAGATGTAGGGAATCACAGAAAGTCGAGGGGAAAATAGGTCAATATATACATTGCTGTATGGTGAACTAAGCCTTAGGCCAGCAACAATGGAGAGGACCTGACCCTTAGACACTTACAAGTAAGCTGGAATCTTCAAAAGTTCAAATCTTTATAAGTAAAAAGATTTATTAAAATGAATAACCAAGTGTTTTAATTGACATCAGAAGATGAAAACAATAAACCCTGAGAACATAGAGAACAGATAAATAAAGATATGAGCAGAACTTAATACAACAGAAAACGTATAAAATTCAGGTGATTTAGTAAGTCCAAAGAATTTTCTTTGAAAAGATTCAAAAGACACACTTTGATTAAGGAAAACAAAAACATAAGTAAAGAATATACAGAAAGAGTCAGGACAATGTTAGAACAGAGAATATATGAAATGCCAGTAAATTTGAACATTTCTGTAAAGTGGACCATTTCCTAGCTCCTAAAATTTACCAACACTGACAAAAGAGGAAATCATTTAAGGTCATCATGTCTGCCCTTGGCATTCTCGGAACGCCCTGGCCTCAGAATGCAGCCTCTGTAGTCCATAGTAAACTGCGGAGAGGGGTCGGGTCTGAGGCAGGTTGGAACACTGCCCTCACTGAGGGAGTGGGTGTGGCCATCTCTGCTGTGACTGAACAAAGGGCAGGGGAGCAGGGGGCCCAGGGCAGGGCCCTCAGAGCCCGGCAGGCCCAGTGGAGTGTCACAAGCTTTTAGGCCCAGGCCAAAGGGCGCCTTCTTTGTCTGCACAGATGCCCAAACTCTCACCTTTCCACTCAGGCCGCCCTCTTACTAGAAGTGTGTGTGGAACGTGTCCGCGCAGTACACCGCGCTGCACAGCTAAGCATAGTTCTGGGCATCGTAGCTTCCTGCAAGGTGACCGAAGTTTGCAGGCAGATGGGTCCCTGGGACACACGCGGAGGGGCTCCTGCCCGGGTCACAGGCCGCCCACGGCCCCTGCCCCAGATAGGGGGCCGCAAAGCAGCCCTGTCTGAGTCCCCTGCCTCTAGAGGGAGTATTGGACCAACACTTGTAGAAAACGGGGTCCTTGCGGGCCACTCATTGGAGGGACACAAATAAATCTTTGCCGACTTTCTGCTGAAACTTACGAGCGTTCACACCTAAGCCTCTTACAAGGTCAGCTGTTTAGCTAAACATGAGCTCATGATCTAAATTTACACAATAATGAAGAAAGCAGCTACAAGGTGAGACAATCAGCCAAAACCATCAATACCAGAATTAGATTCCCAAGGCCATCCATCAGATGAAGGAATAATCGGGTGCAAGGCAGAAAATATACATAAAACGGGAACTGAAACAAGGCACAAGGATATTTTCAAAGACTGGTAGGATCTCTAAAACATTTTTCAAGGACATGTCATTGATAAAGCTAAATACTCCAAGGTTGTGTAATACAACAGATTAATCATTGAGAAGAGTGAAATTATGCTGTTTTGAAAACTATGGCAGGTCAGATTTTCTGCCTAATTATATAAGAAGATTTCTCTAAAAATACACATTATTTCAAAGACTTATTGGCTGTGAAATAAGTTAAGGGTATTTCAAATGGCTTGTCTGCAAAGAAAGGTGAGATGTAGGGAATCACAGAAAGTCGAGGGGAAAATAGGTCAATATATACATTGCTGTATGGTGAACTAAGCCTTAGGCCAGCAACAATGGAGAGGAACTGACCCTTAGACACGTACAAGTAAGCTGGAATCTTCAAAAGTTCAAATCTTTATAAGTAAAAAGATTTATTAAAATCAATAACCAAGTGTTTTAATTGACATCAGAAGATGAAAACAATAAACCCTGAGAACATAGAAAAAAGATAAATAAAGATATGAGCAGAACTTAATACAACAGAAAACGTATAAAATTCAGGTGATATAGTAAGTCCAAAGAATCTTCTTTGAAAAGATTTAAAAGACACACTTTGATTAAGGAAAACAAAAACATAAGTAAAGAATATACAGAAAGAGTCAGGACAATGTTAGAGCAGAGAATATATGAAATGCCAGTAAATTTGAACATTTCTGTAAAGTGGACCATTTCCTAGCTCCAAAAGTTTACCAACACTGACACAAGAGGAAATCATTTAATGTCATCATGTCTGCCCTTGGCATTCTCGGAACGCTCTGGCCTCAGAATGCAGCCTCGGTAGTCCATGGTAACCTGCGGAGAGGGGGCGGGGCTGAGGGAGGTTGGAACACTGCCCTCACTGAGGGAGTGGTGTGGCCATCTCTGCTGTGACTGAACAAAGGGCAGGGGAGCAGGGGGCCCAGGGCAGGGCCCTCAAAGCCCGGCAGGCCCAGTGGAGTGTCACAAGCTTTTAGGCCCATGCCAAAGAGCGCCTTCTTTGTCTGCAAAGCTGCCCAAACTCTCACCTTTCCACTCAGGCCGCCCTCTTACTTGAAGTGTGTCTGGAACGTGTCTGCGCAGTACACCGCGCTGCACAGCTAAGCATAGTTCTGGGCATCGTAGCTTCCTGCCAGGTGACCGAAGTTTGCAGGCAGATGGGTCCCTGGGACACACGCGGAGGGGCTCCTGCCCGGGTCACAGGCCGCCCACTGCCCCTGCCCCAGATCGGGGGCGAAAAGCAGCCCTGTCTGAGTCCCCTGCCTCTAGAGGGAGTATTGGACCAACACTTGTAGAAAACGGGGTCCTTGCGGGCCACTCGTTGGAGGGACACAAATAAATCTTTGCCGACTTTTTGCTGAAACTTACGAGCGTTCATACCTAAGCCTCTTACAAGGTCAGCTGTTTAGCTAAACATGAGCTCATGATCTAAATTTACACAATAATTAAGAAAGCAGCTACAAGGGGAGACAATCAGCCAAAACCATCAATACCAGAATTAGATTCCCAAGGCCATCCATCAGATGAAGGAATAATCGGGTGCAAGGCAGAAAATATACATAAAACTGGAACTGAAACAAGGCACAAGGATGTTTTCAAAGACTGGTAGGATCTCTAAAACATTTTTCAAGGACATGTCATTGATAAAGCTAAATACTCCAAGGTTGTGTAATACAACAGATTAATCATTGAGAAGAGTGAAATTATGCTGTTTTGAAAACTATGGCAGGTCAGATTTTCTGCCTAATTATATAAGAAGATTTCTCTAAAAAATACACATTATTTCAAAGACTTATTGGCTGTGAAATAAGTTAAGGGTATTTCAAATGGCTTCTCTGCAAAGAAAGGTGAGATGTAGGGAATGACAGAAAGTCGAGGGGAAAATAGGTCAATATATACATTGCTGTATGGTGAACTAAGCCTTAGGCCAGCAACAATGGAGAGGACCTGACCCTTAGACACGTACAAGTAAGCTGGAATCTTCAAAAGTTCAAATCTTTATAAGTAAAAAGATTTATTAAAATCAATAACCAAGTGTTTTAATTGACATCAGAAGATGAAAACAATAAACCTGAGAACATGGAGAAAAGATAAATAAAGATATGAGCAGAACTTAATACAACAGAAAACGTATAAAATTCAGGTGATTTAGTACGTCCAAAGAATCTTCTTTGAAAAGATTTAAAAGACACACTTTGATTAAGGAAAACCAAAACATAAGTAAAGAATATACAGAAAGAGTCAGGACAATGTTAGAGCAGAGAATATATGAAATGCCAGTAAATTTGAACATTTCTGTCAAGTGGACCATTTCCTAGCTCCTAAAGTTTACCAACACTGACACAAGAGGAAATCATTTAAGGTCATCATGTCTGCCCTTGGCATTCTCAGAACGCCCTGGCCTCAGAATGCAGCCTCTGTAGTCCTTGGTAACCTGCGGAGAGGGGGCGGGGCTGAGGGAGGTTGGAACACTGCCCTCACTGAGGGAGTGGGTGTGGCCATCTCTGCTGTGACTGAACAAAGGCCAGGGGAGCAGGGGGCCCAGGGCAGGGCCCTCAGAGCGCGGCAGGCCCAGTGGAGTGTCACAAGCATTTAGGCCCAGGCCAAAGGGCACTTTCTTTGTCTGCACAGCTGCCCAAACTCTCACCTTTCCACTCAGGCCACCCACTTACTTGAAGTGTGTGTGGAACCTGTCCGCACAGTACACCTCTCTGCACAGCTAAGCATAGGTCTGGGCATCGTAGCTTCCTGCCAGGTGACCGAGGCTCACAGGCAGATGGGTCCCTGGGACACACGCAGAGAGGCTCCTGCCCGGGCCACAGGCCGCCCACTGCCCCTGCCCCAGATCGGGGGCGAAAAGCAGCCCTGTCTGTGTCCCCTGCCTCTAGAGGGAGTATTGGACCAACACTTGTAGAAAACGGGGTCCTTGAGGGCCACTCATTGGAGGGACAAAATTAAATCTTTGCCGACTTTCTGCTGAAACTTACGAGCGTTCACACCTAAGCCTCTTACAAGGTCAGCTGTTTACCTAAACATGAGCTCATGATCTAAATATACACAATAATGAAGAAAGCAGCTACAAGGGGAGACAATCAGCCAAAACAATCAATACCAGAATTAGATTCCCAAGGCCATCCATCAGATGTAGGAATAATCGGGTGCAAGGCAGAAAATATACATAAAACTGGAACTGAAACAAGGCACGAGGATGTTTTCAAAGACTGGTAGGATCTCTCAAACATTTTTAAAGGACATGTCATTGATAAAGCTAAATACACAAAGGTTGTGTAATACAACAGATTAATCATTGAGAAGAGTGAAATTATGCTGTTTTGAAAACTATGGCAGGTCAGATTTTCTGCCTAATTATATAAGAAGATTTCTCTAAACAATAAACCTTATTTCAAAGCCTTATTGGTTGTGAAATAAGTTAAGGGTATTTCAAATGGCTTGTCTGCAAAGAAAGGTGAGATGTAGTGGATCACAGAATGTCGAGGGGAAAATAGGTCAATATATACATTGCTATATGGTGAACTAAGCCTTAGGCCGGCAACAGTGGAGAGAACCTGACCCTTAGAAACGTACAAGTAAGCTGGAATCTTCAAAAGTTCAAATCTTTATAAGTAAAAAGATTTATTAAAATGAATAACCAAGTGTTTTAATTGACATCAGAAGATGAAAACAATAAACCCTGAGAACATAGAAAAATGTTAAATAAAGATATGAGCAGAACTTAATACAACAGAAAACGTATAAAATTCAGGTGATTTAGTAAGTCCAAAGAATCTTCTTTGAAAAGATTTAAAAGACACACTTTGATTAAGGAAAACAAAAACATAAGTAAAGAATATACAGAAAGAGTCAGGACAATGTTAGAGCAGAGAATATATGAAATGCCAGTAAATTTGAACATTTCTGTCAAGTGGACCATTTCCTAGCTCCTAAAGTTTACCAAAACTGACACAAGAGGAAATCATTTAAGGTCATCATGTCTGCCCTTGGCATTCTCGGAACGCCCTGGCCTCAGAATGAAGCCTCTGTAGTCCATGGTAACCTGCGGAGAGGGGGCGGGGCTGAGGGAGGTTGGAACACTGCCCTCACTGAGGGAGTGGGTGTGGCCATCTCTGCTGTGACTGAACAAAGGGCAGGGGAGCAGGGGGCCAAGGGCAGGGCCCTCAGAGCCCGGCAGGCCCAGTGGAGTGTCACAAGCATTTAGGCCCAGGCCAAAGGGCGCTTTCTTTGTCTGCACAGCTGCCCAAACTCTCACCTTTCCACTCAGGCCGCCCACTTACTTGAAGTGTGTGTGGAACCTGTCCGCGCAGTACACCTCGCTGCACAGCTAGGCATAGATCTGGGCATCGTAGCTTCCTGCCAGGTGACCGAGGCTCACAGGCAGATGGGTCCCTGGGACACACGCGGAGAGGCTCCTGCCCGGGCCACAGGCCGCCCACTGCCCCTGCCCCAGATCGGGGGCCGCAAAGCAGCCCTGTCTGAGTCCCCTGCCTCTAGAGGGAGTATTGGACCAACACTTGTAGAAAACGGGGTCCTTGAGGGCCACTCATTGGAGGGACACTATTAAATCTTTGCCGACTTTCTGCTGAAACTTACGAGCGTTCACACCTAAGCCTCTTACAAGGTCAGCTGTTTAGCTAAACATGAGCTCATGATCTAAATATACACAATAATGAAGAAAGCAGCTACAAGGGGAGACAATCAGCCAAAACAATCAATACCAGAATTAGATTCCCAAGGCCATCCATCAGATGTAGGAATAATCGGGTGCAAGGCAGAAAATATACATAAAACTGGAACTGAAACAAGGCACGAGGATGTTTTCAAAGACTGGTAGGATCTCTCAAACATTTTTAAAGGACATGTCATTGATAAAGCTAAATACACAAAGGTTGTGTAATACAACAGATTAATCATTGAGAAGAGTGAAATTATGCTGTTTTGAAAACTATGGCAGGTCAGATTTTCTGCCTAAGTATATAAGAAGATTTCTCTAAAAAATACACATTATTTCAAAGACATATTGGCTGTGAAATAAGGTAAGGGTGTTTCAAATGGCTTGTCTGCAAAGAAAGGTGAGATGTAGTGGATCACAGAAAGTCGAGGGGAAAATAGGTCAATATATACATTGCTATATGGTGAACTAAGCCTTAGGCCGGCAACAATGGAGAGGACCTGACCCTTAGAAACGTACAAGTAAGCTGGAATCTTCAAAAGTTCAAATCTTTATAAGTAAAAAGATTTATTAAAATGAATAACCAAGTGTTTTAATTGACATCAGAAGATGAAAACAATAAACCCTGAGAACATAGAAAAAAGTTAAATAAAGATATGAGCAGAACTTAATACAACAGAAAACGTATAAAATTCAGGTGATTTAGTAAGTCCAAAGAATCTTCTTTGAAAAGATTTAAAAGACACACTTTGGTTAAGGAAAACAAAAACATAAGTAAAGAATATACAGAAAGAGTCAGGACAATGTTAGAGCAGAGAATATATGAAATGCCAGTAAATTTGAACATTTCTGTCAAGTGGACCATTTCCTAGCTCCTAAAGTTTACCAAAACTGACACAAGAGGAAATCATTTAATGTCATCATGTCTGCCCTTGGCATTCTCGGAACGCCCTGGCCTCAGAATGCAGCCTCTGTAGTCCATGGTAACCTGCGGAGAGGGTGCGGGGCTGAGGGAGGTTGGAACACTGCCCTCACTGAGGGAGTGGGTGTGGCCATCTCTGCTGTGACTGAACAAAGGGCAGGGGAGCAGGGGGCCCAGGGCAGGGCCCTCAGAGCCCGGCAGGCCCAGTGGAGTGTCACAAGCATTTAGGCCCAGGCCAAAGGGCGCTTTCTTTGTCTGCACAGCTGCCCAAACTCTCACCTTTCCACTCAGGCCGCCCACTTACTTGAAGTGTGTGTGGAACCTGTCCGCGCAGTACACCTTGCTGCACAGCTAAGCATAGGTCTGGGCATCGTAGCCTCCTGCCAGATGATCGAGGTTCACAGGCAGATCAGTCCCTGGGACACACGCGGAGAGGCTCCTGCCCGGGCCACAGGCCGCCCACTGCCCCTGCCCCAGATCGGGGGCGGCAAAGCAGCCCTGTCTGAGTCCCCTGCCTCTAGAGGGAGTATTGGACCAACACTTGTAGAAAACGGGGTCCTTGCGGGCCACTCATTGGAGGGACACAAATAAATCATTGCCGACTTTCTGCTGAAACTTACGAGCGTTCACACCGAAACCTCTTACAAGGTCAGCTGTTTAGCTAAACATGAGCTCATGATCTAAATTTACACAATAATGAAGAAAGCAGCTACAAGGGGAGACAATCAGCCAAAACAATCAATACCAGTATTAGATTCCCAAGGCCATCCATCAGATGTAGGAATAATCGGGTGCAAGGCAGAAAATAAACATAAAACTGGAACTGAAACAAGGTACGAGGATGTTTTCAAAGACTGGTAGGATCTCTCAAACATTTTTAAAGGACATGTCATTGATAAAGCTAAATACACCAAGGTTGTGTAATACAACAGATTAATCATTGAGAAGAGTGAAATTATGCTGTTTTGAAAACTATGGCAGGTCAGATTTTCTGCCTAATTATATAAGAAGATTTCTCTAAAAAATACACATTATTTCAAAGACATATTGGCTGTGAAATAAGGTAAGGGTGTTTCAAATGGCTTGTCTGCAAAGAAAGGTGAGATGTGGTGGATCACAGAAAGTCGAGGGGAAAATAGGTCAATATATACATTGCTATATGGTGAACTATGCCTTAGGCCGGCAACAATGGAGAGGACCTGACCCTTAGAAACGTACAAGTAAGCTGGAATCTTCAAAAGTTCAAATCTTTATAAGTAAAAAGATTTATTAAAATGAATAACCAAGTGTTTTAATTGACATAAGAAGATGAAAACAATAAACCCTGAGAACATAGAAAAAAGTTAAATAAAGATAGGAGCAGAACTTAATACAACAGAAAACGTATAAAATTCAGTTGATTTAGTAAGTCCAAAGAATCTTCTTTGAAAAGATTTAAAAGACACACTTTGGTTAAGGAAAACAAAAACATAAGTAAAGAATATACAGAAAGAGTCAGGACAATGTTAGAGCAGAGAATATATGAAATGCCAGTAAATTTGAACATTTCTGTCAAGTGGACCATTTCCTAGCTCCTAAAGTTTACCAAAACTGACACAAGAGGAAATCATTTAAGGTCATCATGTCTGCCCTTGGCATTCTCGGAACGCCCTGGCCTCAGAATGCAGCCTCTGTAGTCCTTGGTAACCTGCGGAGAGGGGGCGGGGCTGAGGGAGGTTGGAACACTGCCCTCACTGAGGGAGTGGGTGTGGCCATCTCTGCTGTGACTGAACAAAAGCCAGGGGAGCAGGGGGCCCAGGGCAGGGCCCTCAGAGCGCGGCAGGCCCAGTGGAGTGTCACAAGCATTTAGGCCCAGGCCAAAGGGCACTTTCTTTGTCTGCACAGCTGCCCAAACTCCCACCTTCCCACTCAGGCCACCCACTTACTTGAAGTGTGTGTGGAACCTGTCCGCACAGTACACCTCTCTGCACAGCTAAGCATAGGTCTGGGCATCGTAGCTTCCTGCCAGGTGACCGAGGCTCACAGGCAGATGGGTCCCTGGGACACACGCAGAGAGGCTCCTGCCCGGGCCACATGCCGCCCACTGCCCCTCTCCCAGATCGGGGGCCTCAAAGCAGCCCTGTCTGAGTCCCCTGCCTCTAGAGGGAGTATTGGACGAACACTTGTAGAAAACGGGGTCCTTGAGGGCCACTCATTGGAGGGACACAATTAAATCTTTGCCGACTTTCTGCTGAAACTTATGAGCGTTCACACCTAAGCCTCTTACAATGTCAGCTGTTTAGCTAAACATGAGCTCATGATCTAAATATACACAATAATGAAGAAAGCAGCTACAAGGGGAGACAATCAGCCAAAACAATCAATACCAGAATTAGATTCCCAAGGCCATCCATCAGATGTAGGAATAATCGGGTGCAAGGCAGAAAATATACATAAAACTGGAACTGAAACAAGGCACGAGGATGTTTTCAAAGACTGGTAGGATCTCTCAAACATTTTTAAAGGACATGTCATTGATAAAGCTAAATACACAAAGGTTGTGTAATACAACAGATTAATCATTGAGAAGAGTGAAATTATGCTGTTTTGAAAACTATGGCAGGTCAGATTTTCTGCCTAATTATATAAGAAGATTTCTCTAAAAAATACACATTATTTCAAAGCCTTATTGGCTGTGAAATAAGTTAAGGGTATTTCAAATGGCTTGTCTGCAAAGAAAGGTGAGATGTAGTGGATCACAGAAAGTCGAGGGGAAAATAGGTCAATATATACATTGCTATATGGTGAACTAAGCCTTAGGCCGGCAACAGTGGAGAGAACCTGACCCTTAGAAACGTACAAGTAAGCTGGAATCTTCAAAAGTTCTAATCTTTATAAGTAAAAAGATTTATTAAAATGAATAACCGAGTGTTTTAATTGACATCAGAAGATGAAAACAATAAACCCTGAGAACATAGAAAAAAGTTAAATAAAGATAGGAGCAGAACTTAATACAACAGAAAACGTATAAAATTCAGTTGATTTAGTAAGTCCAAAGAATCTTCTTTGAAAAGATTTAAAAGACACACTTTGATTAAGGAAAACAAAAACATAAGTAAAGAATATACAGAAAGAGTCAGGACAATGTTAGAGCAGAGAATATATGAAATGCCAGTAAATTTGAACATTTCTGTCAAGTGGACCATTTCCTAGCTCCTAAAGTTTACCAAAACTGACACAAGAGGTAATCATTTAAGGTCATCATGTCTGCCCTTGGCATTCTCGGAACGCCCTGGCCTCAGAATGCAGCCTCTGTAGTCCATGGTAACCTGCGGAGAGGGGGCGGGGCTGAGGGAGGTTGGAACACTGCCCTCACTGAGGGAGTGGGTGTGGCCATCTCTGCTGTGACTGAACAAAGGGCAGGGGAGCAGGGGGCCCAGGGCAGGGCCCTCAGAGCCCGGCAGGCCCAGTGGAGTGTCACAAGCATTTAGGCCCAGGCCAAAGGGCGCTTTCTTTGTCTGCACAGCTGCCCAAACTCTCACCTTTCCACTCAGGCCGCCCACTTACTTGAAGTGTGTGTGGAACCTGTCCACGCAGTACACCTCGCTGCACAGCTAGGCATAAATCTGGGCATCGTAGCTTCCTGCCAGGTGACCGAGGCTCACAGGCAGATGGGTCCCTGGGACACACGCGGAGAGGCTCCTGCCCGGGCCACAGGCCGCCCACTGCCCCTGCCCCAGATCGGGGGCCGCAAAGCAGCCCTGTCTGAGTCCCCTGCCTCTAGAGGGAGTATTGGACCAACACTTGTAGAAAACGGGGTCCTTGAGGGCCACTCATTGGAGGGACACAATTAAATCTTTGCCGACTTTCTGCTGAAACTTACGAGCGTTCACACCTAAGCCTCTTACAAGGTCAGCTGTTTAGCTAAACATGAGCTCATGATCTAAATATACACAATAATGAAGAAAGCAGCTACAAGGGGAGACAATCAGCCAAAACAATCAATACCAGAATTAGATTCCCAAGGCCATCCATCAGATGTAGGAATAATCGGGTGCAAGGCAGAAAATATACATAAAACTGGAACTGAAACAAGGCACGAGGATGTTTTCAAAGACTGGTAGGATCTCTCAAACATTTTTAAAGGACATGTCATTGATAAAGCTAAATACTCCAAGGTTGTGTAATACAACAGATTAATCATTGAGAAGAGTGAAATTATGCTGTTTTGAAAACTATGGCAGGTCAGATTTTCTGCCTAATTATATAAGAAGATTTCTCTAAAAAATACACATTATTTCAAAGACATATTGGCTGTGAAATAAGGTAAGGGTGTTTCAAATGGCTTGTCTGCAAAGAAAGGTGAGATGTAGTGGATCACAGAAAGTCGAGGGGAAAATAGGTCAATATATACATTGCTATATGGTGAACTAAGCCTTAGGCCGGCAACAATGGAGAGGACCTGACCCTTAGAAACGTACAAGTAAGCTGGAATCTTCAAAAGTTCAAATCTTTATAAGTAAAAAGATTTATTAAAATGAATAACCAAGTGTTTTAATTGACATCAGAAGATGAAAACAATAAACCCTGAGAACATAGAAAAAAGTTAAATAAAGATAGGAGCAGAACTTAATACAACAGAAAACGTATAAAATTCAGGTGATTTAGTAAGTCCAAAGAATCTTCTTTGAAAAGATTTAAAAGACACATTTTGGTTAAGGAAAACAAAAACATAAGTAAAGAATATACAGAAAGAGTCAGGACAATGTTAGAGCAGAGAATATATGAAATGCCAGTAAATTTGAACATTTCTGTCAAGTGGACCATTTCCTAGCTCCTAAAGTTTACCAAAACTGACACAAGAGGAAATCATTTAAGGTCATCATGTCTGCCCTTGGCATTCTCGGAACGCCCTGGCCTCAGAATGCAGCCTCTGTAGTCCATGGTAACCTGCGGAGAGGGGGCGGGGCTGAGGGAGGTTGGAACACTGCCCTCACTGAGGGAGTGGGTGTGGCCATCTCTGCTGTGACTGAACAAAGTGCAGGGGAGCAGGGGGCCCAGGGCAGGGCCCTCAGAGCCCGGCAGGCCCAGTGGCGTGTCACAAGCATTTAGGCCCAGGCCAAAGGGCGCTTTCTTTGTCTGCACAGCTGCCCAAACTCTCACCTTTCCACTCAGGCCGCCCACTTACTTGAAGTGTGTGTGGAACCTGTCCGCGCAGTACACCTTGCTGCACAGCTAAGCATAGGTCTGGGCATCGTAGCCTCCTGCCAGATGATCGAGGTTCACAGGCAGATGAGTCCCTGGGACACACGCGGAGAGGCTCCTGCCCGGGCCACAGGCCGCCCACTGCCCCTGCCCCAGATCGGGGGCGGCAAAGCAGCCCTGTCTGAGTCCCCTGCCTCTAGAGGGAGTATTGGACCAACACTTGTAGAAAACGGGGTCCTTGCGGGCCACTCATTGGAGGGACACAAATAAATCATTGCCGACTTTCTGCTGAAACTTACGAGCGTTCACACCGAAACCTCTTACAAGTTCAGCTGTTTAGCTAAACATGAGCTCATGATCTAAATTTACACAATAATGAAGAAAGCAGCTACAAGGGGAGACAATCAGCCAAAACAATCAATACCAGTATTAGATTCCCAAGGCCATCCATCAGATGTAGGAATAATCGGGTGCAAGGCAGAAAATATACATAAAACTGGAACTGAAACAAGGCACGAGGATGTTTTCAAAGACTGGTAGGATCTCTCAAACATTTTTAAAGGACATGTCATTGATAAAGCTAAATACACCAAGGTTGTGTAATACAACAGATTAATCATTGAGAAGAGTGAAATTATGCTGTTTTGAAAACTATGGCAGGTCAGATTTTCTGCCTAATTATATAAGAAGATTTCTCTAAAAAATACACATTATTTCAAAGACATATTGGCTGTGAAATAAGGTAAGGGTGTTTCAAATGGCTTGTCTGCAAAGAAAGGTGAGATGTAGTGGATCACAGAAAGTCGAGGGGAAAATAGGTCAATATGTACATTGCTATATGGTGAACTAAGCCTTAGGCCGGCAACAATGGAGAGGACCTGACCCTTAGAAACGTACAAGTAAGCTGGAATCTTCAAAAGTTCAAATCTTTATAAGTAAAAAGATTTATTAAAATGAATAACCAAGTGTTTTAATTGACATCAGAAGATGAAAACAATAAACCCTGAGAACATAGAAAAAAGTTAAATAAAGATATGAGCAGAACTTAATACAACAGAAAACGTATAAAATTCAGGTGATTTAGTAAGTCCAAAGAATCTTCTTTGAAAAGATTTAAAAGACACACTTTGATTAAGGAAAACAAAAACATAAGTAAAGAATATACAGAAAGAGTCAGGACAATGTTAGAGCAGAGAATATATGAAATGCCACTAAATTTGAACATTTCTGTGAAGTGGACCATTTCCTAGCTCCTAAAGTTTACCAAAACTGACACAAGAGGAAATCATTTAAGGTCATCATGTCTGCCCTTGGCATTCTCGGAACGCCCTGGCCTCAGAATGAAGCCTCTGTTGTCCATGGTAACTTGCAGAGAGGGGGCGGGGCTGAGGGAGTTTGGAACACTGACCTCACTGAGGGAGTGGGTGTGGCCATCTCTGCTGTGACTGAACAAAGGGCAGGGGAGCAGGGGGCCCAGGGCAGGGCCCTCAGAGCCCGGCAGGCCCAGTGGAGTGTCACAAGCATTTAGGCCCAGGCCAAAGGGCGCTTTCTTTGTCTGCACAGCTGCCCAAACTCTCACCTTTCCACTCAGGCCGCTCACTTACTTGAAGTGTGTGTGGAACCTGTCCGCACAGTACACCTCGCTGCACAGCTAGGCATAGGTCTGGGCATCGTAGCTTCCTGCCAGGTGACCGAGGCTCACAGGCAGATGGGTCCCTGGGACACACGCGGAGAGGCTCCTGCCCGGGCCACAGGCCGCCCACTGCCCCTGCCCCAGATCGGGGGCCGCAAAGCAGCCCTGTCTGAGTCCCCTGCCTCTAGAGGGAGTATTGGACCAACACTTGTAGAAAACGGGGTCCTTGAGGGCCACTCATTGGAGGGACACAATTAAATCTTTGCCGACTTTCTGCTGAAACTTACGAGCGTTCACACCTAAGCCTCTTACAAGGTCAGCTGTTTAGCTAAACATGAGCTCATGATCTAAATATACACAATAATGAAGAAAGCAGCTACAAGGGGAGACAATCAGCCAAAACAATCAATACCAGAATTAGATTCCCAAGGCCATCCATCAGATGTAGGAATAATCGGGTGCAAGGCAGAAAATATACATAAAACTGGAACTGAAACAAGGCACGAGGATGTTTTCAAAGACTGGTAGGATCTCTAAAACATTTTTAAAGATCATGTCATTGATAAATCTAAATACACAAAGGTTGTGTAATACAACAGATTAATCATTGAGAAGAGTGAAATTATGCTGTTTTGAAAACTATGGCAGGTCAGATTTTCTGCCTAATTATATAAGAAGATTTCTCTAAAAAATACACATTATTTCAAAGACATATTGGGTGTGAAATAAGTTAAGGGTATTTCAAATGGCTTGTCTGCAAAGAAAGGTGAGATGTAGGGGATCACAGAAAGTCGAGGGGAAAATAGGTCAATATATACATTGCTATATGGTGAACTAAGCCTTAGGCCGGCAACAATGGAGAGGACCTGACCCATAGAAACGTACAAGTAAGCTGGAATCTTCAAAAGTTCAAATCTTTATAAGTAAAAAGATTTATTAAAATGAATAACCAAGTGTTTTAATTGACATCAGAAGATGAAAACAATAAACCCTGAGAACATAGAAAAAAGTTAAATAAAGATATGAGCAGAACTTAATACAACAGAAAACGTATAAAATTCAGGTGATTTAGTACGTCCAAAGAATCTTCTTTGAAAAGATTTAAAAGACACACCTTGATTAAGGAAAACAAAAACATAAGTAAAGAATATACAGAAAGAGTCAGGACAATGTTAGAGCAGAGAATATATGAAATGCCAGTAAATTTGAACATTTCTGTCAAGTGGACCATTTCCTAGCTCCTAAAGTTTACCAAAACTGACACAAGAGGAAATCATTTAAGGTCATCATGTCTGCCCTTGGCATTCTCGGAACGCCCTGGCCTCAGAATGCAGCCTCTGTAGTCCATTGTAACCTGCGGAGAGGGGGCGGGGCTGAGGGAGGTTGGAACACTGCCCTCACTGAGGGAGTGGGTGTGGCCATCTCTGCTGTGACTGAACAAAGGGCAGGGGAGCAGGGGGCCCAGGGCAGGGCCCTCAGAGCCCGGCAGGCCCAGTGGAGTGTCACAAGCATTTAGGCCCAGGCCAAAGGGCGCTTTCTTTGTCTGCACAGCTGCCCAAACTCTCACCTTTCCACTCAGGCCGCCCACTTACTTGAAGTGTGTGTGGAACCTGTCCGCGCAGTACACCTCGCTGCACAGCTTGGCATAAATCTGGGCATCGTAGCTTCCTGCCAGGTGACCGAGGCTCAAAGGCAGATGGGTCCCTGGGACACACGCGGAGAGGCTCCTGCCCGGGCCACAGGCCGCCCACTGCCCCTGCCCCAGATCTGGGGCCGCAAAGCAGCCCTGTCTGAGTCCCCTGCCTCTAGAGGGAGTATTGGACCAACACTTGTAGAAAACGGGGTCCTTGAGGGCCACTCATTGGAGGGACACTATTAAATCTTTGCCGACTTTCTGCTGAAACTTACGAGCGTTCACACCTAAGCCTCTTACAAGGTCAGCTGTTTAGCTAAACATGAGCTCATGATCTAAATATACACAATAATGAAGAAAGCAGCTACAAGGGGAGACAATCAGCCAAAACAATCAATACCAGAATTAGATTCCCAAGGCCATCCATCAGATGTAGGAATAATCGGGTGCAAGGCAGAAAATATACATAAAACTGGAACTGAAACAAGGCACGAGGATGTTTTCAAAGACTGGTAGGATCTCTCAAACATTTTTAAAGGACATGTCATTGATAAAGCTAAATACACCAAGGTTGTGTAATACAACAGATTAATCATTGAGAAGACTGAAATTATGCTGTTTTGAAAACTATGGCAGGTCAGATTTTCTGCCTAATTATATAAGAAGATTTCTCTAAAAAATACACATTATTTCAAAGACATATTGGCTGTGAAATAAGGTAAGGGTGTTTCAAATGGCTTGTCTGCAAAGAAAGGTGAGATGTAGTGGATCACAGAAAGTCGAGGGGAAAATAGGTCAATATATACATTGCTATATGGTGAACTAAGCCTTAGGCCGGCAACAATGGAGAGGACCTGACCCTTAGAAAAGTACAAGTAAGCTGGAATCTTCAAAAGTTCAAATCTTTATAAGTAAAAAGATTTATTAAAATGAATAACCAAGTGTTTTAATTGACATCAGAAGATGAAAACAATAAACCCTGAGAACATAGAAAAAAGTTAAATAAAGATAGGAGCAGAACTTAATACAACAGAAAACGTATAAAATTCAGGTGATTTAGTAAGTCCAAAGAATCTTCTTTGAAAAGATTTAAAAGACACACTTTGGTTAAGGAAAACAAAAACATAAGTAAAGAATATACAGAAAGAGTCAGGACAATGTTAGAGCAGAGAATATATGAAATGCCAGTAAATTTGAACATTTCTGTCAAGTGGACCATTTCCTAGCTCCTAAAGTTTACCAAAACTGACACAAGAGGAAATCATTTAAGGTCATCATGTCTGCCCTTGGCATTCTCGGAACGCCCTGGCCTCAGAATGCAGCCTCTGTAGTCCATGGTAACCTGCGGAGAGGGGGCGGGGCTGAGGGAGGTTGGAACACTGCCCTCACTGAGGGAGTGGGTGTGGCCATCTCTGCTGTGACTGAACAAAGGGCAGGGGAGCAGGGGGCCCAGGGCAGGGCCCTCAGAGCCCGGCAGGCCCAGTGGCGTGTCACAAGCATTTAGGCCCAGGCCAAAGGGCGCTTTCTTTGTCTGCACAGCTGCCCAAACTCTCACCTTTCCACTCAGGCCGCCCACTTACTTGAAGTGTGTGTGGAACCTGTCCGCGCAGTACACCTTGCTGCACAGCTAAGCATAGGTCTGGGCATCGTAGCCTCCTGCCAGATGATCGAGGTTCACAGGCAGATGAGTCCCTGGGACACACGCGGAGAGGCTCCTGCCCGGGCCACAGGCCGCCCACTGCCCCTGCCCCAGATCGGGGGCGGCAAAGCAGCCCTGTCTGAGTCCCCTGCCTCTAGAGGGAGTATTGGACCAACACTTGTAGAAAACGGGGTCCTTGCGGGCCACTCATTGGAGGGACACAAATAAATCATTGCCGACTTTCTGCTGAAACTTACGAGCGTTCACACCGAAACCTCTTACAAGGTCAGCTGTTTAGCTAAACATGAGCTCATGATCTAAATTTACACAATAATGAAGAAAGCAGCTACAAGGGGAGACAATCAGCCAAAACAATCAATACCAGTATTAGATTCCCAAGGCCATCCATCAGATGTAGGAATAATCGGGTGCAAGGCAGAAAATATACATAAAACTGGAACTGAAACAAGGCACGAGGATGTTTTCAAAGACTGGTAGGATCTCTCAAACATTTTTAAAGGACATGTCATTGATAAAGCTAAATACACCAAGGTTGTGTAATACAACAGATTAATCATTGAGAAGAGTGAAATTATGCTGTTTTGAAAACTATGGCAGGTCAGATTTTCTGCCTAATTATATAAGAAGATTTCTCTAAAAAATACACATTATTTCAAAGACATATTGGCTGTGAAATAAGGTAAGGGTGTTTCAAATGGCTTGTCTGCAAAGAAAGGTGAGATGTAGTGGATCACAGAAAGTCGAGGGGAAAATAGGTCAATATGTACATTGCTATATGGTGAACTAAGCCTTAGGCCGGCAACAATGGAGAGGACCTGACCCTTAGAAACGTACAAGTAAGCTGGAATCTTCAAAAGTTCAAATCTTTATAAGTAAAAAGATTTATTAAAATGAATAACCAAGTGTTTTAATTGACATCAGAAGATGAAAACAATAAACCCTGAGAACATAGAAAAAAGTTAAATAAAGATAGGAGCAGAACTTAATACAACAGAAAACGTATAAAATTCAGGTGATTTAGTAAGTCCAAAGAATCTTCTTTGAAAAGATTTAAAAGACACACTTTGATTAAGGAAAACAAAAACATAAGTAAAGAATATACAGAAAGAGTCAGGACAATGTTAGAGCAGAGAATATATGAAATGCCACTAAATTTGAACATTTCTGTGAAGTGGACCATTTCCTAGCTCCTAAAGTTTACCAAAACTGACACAAGAGGAAATCATTTAAGGTCATCATGTCTGCCCTTGGCATACTCGGAACGCCCTGGCCTCAGAATGAAGCCTCTGTTGTCCATGGTAACTTGCAGAGAGGGGGCGGGGCTGAGGGAGTTTGGAACACTGACCTCACTGAGGGAGTGGGTGTGGCCATCTCTGCTGTGACTGAACAAAGGGCAGGGGAGCAGGGGGCCCAGGGCAGGGCCCTCAGAGCCCGGCAGGCCCAGTGGAGTGTCACAAGCATTTAGGCCCAGGCCAAAGGGCGCTTTCTTTGTCTGCACAGCTGCCCAAACTCTCACCTTTCCACTCAGGCCGCTCACTTACTTGAAGTGTGTGTGGAACCTGTCCGCACAGTACACCTCGCTGCACAGCTAGGCATAGGTCTGGGCATCGTAGCTTCCTGCCAGGTGACCGAGGCTCACAGGCAGATGGGTCCCTGGGACACACGCGGAGAGGCTCCTGCCCGGGCCACAGGCCGCCCACTGCCCCTGCCCCAGATCGGGGGCCGCAAAGCAGCCCTGTCTGAGTCCCCTGCCTCTAGAGGGAGTATTGGACCAACACTTGTAGAAAACGGGGTCCTTGAGGGCCACTCATTGGAGGGACACAATTAAATCTTTGCCGACTTTCTGCTGAAACTTACGAGCGTTCACACCTAAGCCTCTTACAAGGTCAGCTGTTTAGCTAAACATGAGCTCATGATCTAAATATACACAATAATGAAGAAAGCAGCTACAAGGGGAGACAATCAGCCAAAACAATCAATACCAGAATTAGATTCCCAAGGCCATCCATCAGATGTAGGAATAATCGGGTGCAAGGCAGAAAATATACATAAAACTGGAACTGAAACAAGGCACGAGGATGTTTTCAAAGACTGGTAGGATCTCTAAAACATTTTTAAAGATCATGTCATTGATAAATCTAAATACACAAAGGTTGTGTAATACAACAGATTAATCATTGAGAAGAGTGAAATTATGCTGTTTTGAAAACTATGGCAGGTCAGATTTTCTGCCTAATTATATAAGAAGATTTCTCTAAAAAATACACATTATTTCAAAGACATATTGGGTGTGAAATAAGTTAAGGGTATTTCAAATGGCTTGTCTGCAAAGAAAGGTGAGATGTAGGGGATCACAGAAAGTCGAGGGGAAAATAGGTCAATATATACATTGCTATACGGTGAACTAAGCCTTAGGCCGGCAACAATGGAGAGGACCTGACCCATAGAAACGTACAAGTAAGCTGGAATCTTCAAAAGTTCAAATCTTTATAAGTAAAAAGATTTATTAAAATGAATAACCAAGTGTTTTAATTGACATCAGAAGATGAAAACAATAAACCCTGAGAACATAGAAAAAAGTTAAATAAAGATATGAGCAGAACTTAATACAACAGAAAACGTATAAAATTCAGGTGATTTAGTACGTCCAAAGAATCTTCTTTGAAAAGATTTAAAAGACACACCTTGATTAAGGAAAACAAAAACATAAGTAAAGAATATACAGAAAGAGTCAGGACAATGTTAGAGCAGAGAATATATGAAATGCCAGTAAATTTGAACATTTCTGTCAAGTGGACCATTTCCTAGCTCCTAAAGTTTACCAAAACTGACACAAGAGGAAATCATTTAAGGTCATCATGTCTGCCCTTGGCATTCTCGGAACGCCCTGGCCTCAGAATGCAGCCTCTGTAGTCCATTGTAACCTGCGGAGAGGGGGCGGGGCTGAGGGAGGTTGGAACACTGCCCTCACTGAGGGAGTGGGTGTGGCCATCTCTGCTGTGACTGAACAAAGGGCAGGGGAGCAGGGGGCCCAGGGCAGGGCCCTCAGAGCCCGGCAGGCCCAGTGGAGTGTCACAAGCATTTAGGCCCAGGCCAAAGGGCGCTTTCTTTGTCTGCACAGCTGCCCAAACTCTCACCTTTCCACTCAGGCCGCCCACTTACTTGAAGTGTGTGTGGAACCTGTCCGCGCAGTACACCTCGCTGCACAGCTTGGCATAAATCTGGGCATCGTAGCTTCCTGCCAGGTGACCGAGGCTCAAAGGCAGATGGGTCCCTGGGACACACGCGGAGAGGCTCCTGCCCGGGCCACAGGCCGCCCACTGCCCCTGCCCCAGATCGGGGGCCGCAAAGCAGCCCTGTCTGAGTCCCCTGCCTCTAGAGGGAGTATTGGACCAACACTTGTAGAAAACGGGGTCCTTGAGGGCCACTCATTGGAGGGACACTATTAAATATTTGCCGACTTTCTGCTGAAACTTACGAGCGTTCACACCTAAGCCTCTTACAAGGTCAGCTGTTTAGCTAAACATGAGCTCATGATCTAAATATACACAATAATGAAGAAAGCAGCTACAAGGGGAGACAATCAGCCAAAACAATCAATACCAGAATTAGATTCCCAAGGCCATCCATCAGATGTAGGAATAATCGGGTGCAAGGCAGAAAATATACATAAAACTGGAACTGAAACAAGGCACGAGGATGTTTTCAAAGACTGGTAGGATCTCTCAAACATTTTTAAAGGACATGTCATTGATAAAGCTAAATACACCAAGGTTGTGTAATACAACAGATTAATCATTGAGAAGACTGAAATTATGCTGTTTTGAAAACTATGGCAGGTCAGATTTTCTGCCTAATTATATAAGAAGATTTCTCTAAAAAATACACATTATTTCAAAGACATATTGGCTGTGAAATAAGGTAAGGGTGTTTCAAATGGCTTGTCTGCAAAGAAAGGTGAGATGTAGTGGATCACAGAAAGTCGAGGGGAAAATAGGTCAATATATACATTGCTATATGGTGAACTAAGCCTTAGGCCGGCAACAATGGAGAGGACCTGACCCTTAGAAAAGTACAAGTAAGCTGGAATCTTCAAAAGTTCAAATCTTTATAAGTAAAAAGATTTATTAAAATGAATAACCAAGTGTTTTAATTGACATCAGAAGATGAAAACAATAAACCCTGAGAACATAGAAAAAAGTTAAATAAAGATAGGAGCAGAACTTAATACAACAGAAAACGTATAAAATTCAGGTGATTTAGTAAGTCCAAAGAATCTTCTTTGAAAAGATTTAAAAGACACACTTTGGTTAAGGAAAACAAAAACATAAGTAAAGAATATACAGAAAGAGTCAGGACAATGTTAGAGCAGAGAATATATGAAATGCCAGTAAATTTGAACATTTCTGTCAAGTGGACCATTTCCTAGCTCCTAAAGTTTACCAAAACTGACACAAGAGGAAATCATTTAAGGTCATCATGTCTGCCCTTGGCATTCTCGGAACGCCCTGGCCTCAGAATGCAGCCTCTGTAGTCCATGGTAACCTGCGGAGAGGGGGCGGGGCTGAGGGAGGTTGGAACACTGCCCTCACTGAGGGAGTGGGTGTGGCCATCTCTGCTGTGACTGAACAAAGGGCAGGGGAGCAGGGGGCCCAGGGCAGGGCCCTCAGAGCCCGGCAGGCCCAGTGGCGTGTCACAAGCATTTAGGCCCAGGCCAAAGGGCGCTTTCTTTGTCTGCACAGCTGCCCAAACTCTCACCTTTCCACTCAGGCCGCCCACTTACTTGAAGTGTGTGTGGAACCTGTCCGCGCAGTACACCTTGCTGCACAGCTAAGCATAGGTCTGGGCATCGTAGCCTCCTGCCAGATGATCGAGGTTCACAGGCAGATGAGTCCCTGGGACACACGCGGAGAGGCTCCTGCCCGGGCCACAGGCCGCCCACTGCCCCTGCCCCAGATCGGGGGCGGCAAAGCAGCCCTGTCTGAGTCCCCTGCCTCTAGAGGGAGTATTGGACCAACACTTGTAGAAAACGGGGTCCTTGCGGGCCACTCATTGGAGGGACACAAATAAATCATTGCCGACTTTCTGCTGAAACTTACGAGCGTTCACACCGAAACCTCTTACAAGGTCAGCTGTTTAGCTAAACATGAGCTCATGATCTAAATTTACACAATAATGAAGAAAGCAGCTACAAGGGGAGACAATCAGGCAAAACAATCAATACCAGTATTAGATTCCCAAGGCCATCCATCAGATGTAGGAATAATCGGGTGCAAGGCAGAAAATATACATAAAACTGGAACTGAAACAAGGCACGAGGATGTTTTCAAAGACTGGTAGGATCTCTCAAACATTTTTAAAGGACATGTCATTGATAAAGCTAAATACACCAAGGTTGTGTAATACAACAGATTAATCATTGAGAAGAGTGAAATTATGCTGTTTTGAAAACTATGGCAGGTCAGATTTTCTGCCTAATTATATAAGAAGATTTCTCTAAAAAATACACATTATTTCAAAGACATATTGGCTGTGAAATAAGGTAAGGGTGTTTCAAATGGCTTGTCTGCAAAGAAAGGTGAGATGTAGTGGATCACAGAAAGTCGAGGGGAAAATAGGTCAATATGTACATTGCTATATGGTGAACTAAGCCTTAGGCCGGCAACAATGGAGAGGACCTGACCCTTAGAAACGTACAAGTAAGCTGGAATCTTCAAAAGTTCAAATCTTTATAAGTAAAAAGATTTATTAAAATGAATAACCAAGTGTTTTAATTGACATCAGAAGATGAAAACAATAAACCCTGAGAACATAGAAAAAAGTTAAATAAAGATAGGAGCAGAACTTAATACAACAGAAAACGTATAAAATTCAGGTGATTTAGTAAGTCCAAAGAATCTTCTTTGAAAAGATTTAAAAGACACACTTTGATTAAGGAAAACAAAAACATAAGTAAAGAATATACAGAAAGAGTCAGGACAATGTTAGAGCAGAGAATATATGAAATGCCAGTAAATTTGAACATTTCTGTCAAGTGGACCATTTCCTAGCTCCTAAAGTTTACCAAAACTGACACAAGAGGAAATCATTTAAGGTCATCATGTCTGCCATTGGCATTCTCGGAACGCCCTGGCCTCAGAATGAAGCCTCTGTAGTCCATGGTAACTTGCAGAGAGGGGGCGGGGCTGAGGGAGTTTGGAACACTGACCTCACTGAGGGAGTGGGTGTGGCCATCTCTGCTGTGACTGAACAAAGGGCAGGGGAGCAGGGGGCCCAGGGCAGGGCCCTCAGAGCCCGGCAGGCCCAGTGGAGTGTCACAAGCATTTAGGCCCAGGCCAAAGGGCGCTTTCTTTGTCTGCACAGCTGCCCAAACTCTCACCTTTCCACTCAGGCCGCCCACTTACTTGAAGTGTGTGTGGAACCTGTCCGTGCAGTACACCTCGCTGCACAGCTAGGCATAGGTCTGGGCATCGTAGCTTCCTGCCAGGTGACCGAGGCTCACAGGCAGATGGGTCCCTGGGGCACACGCGGAGAGGCTCCTGCCCGGGCCACAGGCCTCCCACTGCCCCTGCCCCAGATCGGGGGCCGCAAAGCAGCCCTGTCTGAGTCCCCTGCCTCTAGAGGGAGTATTGGACCAACACTTGTAGAAAACGGGGTCCTTGAGGGCCACTCATTGGAGGGACACAATTAAATCTTTGCCGACTTTCTGCTGAAACTTACGAGCGTTCACACCTAAGCCTCTTACAAGGTCAGCTGTTTAGCTAAACATGAGCTCATGATCTAAATATACACAATAATGAAGAAAGCAGCTACAAGGGGAGACAATCAGCCAAAACAATCAATACCAGAATTAGATTCCCAAGGCCATCCATCAGATGTAGGAATAATCGGGTGCAAGGCAGAAAATATACATAAAACTGGAACTGAAACAAGGCACGAGGATGTTTTCAAAGACTGGTAGGATCTCTAAAACATTTTTAAAGATCATGTCATTGATAAATCTAAATACACAAAGGTTGTGTAATACAACAGATTAATCATTGAGAAGAGTGAAATTATGCTGTTTTGAAAACTATGGCAGGTCAGATTTTCTGCCTAATTATATAAGAAGATTTCTCTAAAAAATACACATTATTTCAAAGACATATTGGGTGTGAAATAAGTTAAGGGTATTTCAAATGGCTTGTCTGCAAAGAAAGGTTAGATGTAGGGGATCACAGAAAGTCGAGGGGAAAATAGGTCAATATATACATTGCTATATGGTGAACTAAGCCTTAGGCCGGCAACAATGGAGAGGACCTGACCCTTAGAAACGTACAAGTAAGCTGGAATCTTCAAAAGTTCAAATCTTTATAAGTAAAAAGATTTATTAAAATGAATAACCAAGTGTTTTAATTGACATCAGAAGATGAAAACAATAAACCCTGAGAACATAGAAAAAAGTTAAATAAAGATATGAGCAGAACTTAATACAACAGAAAACGTATAAAATTCAGGTGATTTAGTAAGTCCAAAGAATCTTCTTTGAAAAGATTTAAAAGACACACCTTGATTAAGGAAAACAAAAACATAAGTAAAGAATATACAGAAAGAGTCAGGACAATGTTAGAGCAGAGAATATATGAAATGCCAGTAAATTTGAACATTTCTGTCAAGTGGACCATTTCCTAGCTCCTAAAGTTTACCAAAACTGACACAAGAGGAAATCATTTAAGGTCATCATGTCTGCCCTTGGCATTCTCGGAACGCCCTGGCCTCAGAATGCAGCCTCTGTAGTCCATGGTAACCTGCGGAGAGGGGGCGGGGCTGAGGGAGGTTGGAACACTGCCCTCACTGTGGGAGTGGGTGTGGCCATCTCTGCTGTGACTGAACAAAGGGCAGGGGAGCAGGGGGCCCAGGGCAGGGCCCTCAGAGCCCGGCAGGCCCAGTGGAGTGTCACAAGCATTTAGGCCCAGGCCAAAGGGCGCTTTCTTTGTCTGCACAGCTGCCCAAACTTTCACCTTTCCACTCAGGCCGCCCACTTACTTGAAGTGTGTGTGGAACCTGTCCGCGCAGTACACCTCGCTGCACAGCTAGGCATAGGTCTGGGCATCGTAGCTTCCTGCCAGGTGACCGAGGCTCACAGGCAGATGAGTCCCTGGGACACACGCGGAGAGGCTCCTGCCCGGGCCACAGGCCGCCCACTGCCCCTGCCCCAGATCGGGGGCCGCAAAGCAGCCCTGTCTGAGTCCCCTGCCTCTAGAGGGAGTATTGGACCAACACTTGTAGAAAACGGGGTCCTTGAGGGCCACTCATTGGAGGGACACTATTAAATCTTTGCCGACTTTCTGCTGAAACTTACGAGCGTTCACACCTAAGCCTCTTACAAGGTCAGCTGTTTAGCTAAACATGAGCTCATGATCTAAATATACACAATAATGAAGAAAGCAGCTACAAGGGGAGACAATCAGCCAAAACAATCAATACCAGAATTAGATTCCCAAGGCCATCCATCAGATGTAGGAATAATCGGGTGCAAGGCAGAAAATATACATAAAACTGGAACTGAAACAAGGCACGAGGATGTTTTCAGAGACTGGTAGGATCTCTAAAACATTTTTAAAGATCATGTCATTGATAAATCTAAATACACAAAGGTTGTGTAATACAACAGATTAATCATTGAGAAGAGTGAAATTATGCTGTTTTGAAAACTATGGCAGGTCAGATTTTCTGCCTAATTATATAAGAAGATTTCTCTAAAAAATACACATTATTTCAAAGACATATTGGGTGTGAAATAAGTTAAGGGTATTTCAAATGGCTTGTCTGCAAAGAAAGGTTAGATGTAGGGGATCACAGAAAGTCGAGGGGAAAATAGGTCAATATATACATTGCTATATGGTGAACTAAGCCTTAGGCCGGCAACAATGGAGAGGACCTGACCCTTAGAAACGTACAAGTAAGCTGGAATCTTCAAAAGTTCAAATCTTTGTAAGTAAAAGATTTATTAAAATGAATAACCAAGTGTTTTAATTGACATCAGAAGATGAAAACAATAAACCCTGAGAACATAGAAAAAAGTTAAATAAAGATAGGAGCAGAACTTAATACAACAGAAAACGTATAAAATTCAGGTGATTTAGTAAGTCCAAAGAATCTTCTTTGAAAAGATTTAAAAGACACACTTTGGTTAAGGAAAACAAAAACATAAGTAAAGAATATACAGAAAGAGTCAGGACAATGTTAGAGCAGAGAATATATGAAATGCCAGTAAATTTGAACATTTCTGTCAAGTGGACCATTTCCTAGCTCCTAAAGTTTACCAAAACTGACACAAGAGGAAATCATTTAAGGTCATCATGTCTGCCCTTGGCATTCTCGGAACGCCCTCGCCTCAGAATGCAGCCTCTGTAGTCCATGGTAACCTGCGGAGAGGGGGCGGGGCTGAGGGAGGTGGAACACTGCCCTCACTGAGGGAGTGGGTGTGGCCATCTCTGCTGTGACTGAACAAATGGCAGGGGAGCAGGGGGCCCAGGGCAGGGCCCTCAGAGCCCGGCAGGCCCAGTGGCGTGTCACAAGCATTTAGGCCCAGGCCAAAGGGCGCTTTCTTTGTCTGCACAGCTGCCCAAACTCTCACCTTTCCACTCAGGCCGCCCACTTACTTGAAGTGTGTGTGGAACCTGTCCGCGCAGTACACCTTGCTGCACAGCTAAGCATAGGTCTGGGCATCGTAGCCTCCTGCCAGATGATCGAGGTTCACAGGCAGATGAGTCCCTGGGACACACGCGGAGAGGCTCCTGCCCGGGCCACAGGCCGCCCACTGCCCCTGCCCCAGATCGGGGGCGGCAAAGCAGCCCTGTCTGAGTCCCCTGCCTCTAGAGGGAGTATTGGACCAACACTTGTAGAAAACGGGGTCCTTGCGGGCCACTCATTGGAGGGACACAAATAAATCTTTGCCGACTTTCTGCTGAAACTTACGAGCGTTCACACCGAAACCTCTTACAAGGTCAGCTGTTTAGCTAAACATGAGCTCATGATCTAAATTTACACAATAATGAAGAAAGCAGCTACAAGGGGAGACAATCAGCCAAAACAATCAATACCAGTATTAGATTCCCAAGGCCATCCATCAGATGTAGGAATAATCGGGTGCAAGGCAGAAAATATACATAAAACTGGAACTGAAACAAGGCACGAGGATGTTTTCAAAGACTGGTAGGATCTCTCAAACATTTTTAAAGGACATGTCATTGATAAAGCTAAATACACCAAGGTTGTGTAATACAACAGATTAATCATTGAGAAGAGTGAAATTATGCTGTTTTGAAAACTATGGCAGGTCAGATTTTCTGCCTAATTATATAAGAAGATTTCTCTAAAAAATACACATTATTTCAAAGACATATTGGCTGTGAAATAAGGTAAGGGTGTTTCAAATGGCTTGTCTGCAAAGAAAGGTGAGATGTAGTGGATCACAGAAAGTCGAGGGGAAAATAGGTCAATATGTACATTGCTATATGGTGAACTAAGCCTTAGTCCGGCAACAATGGAGAGGACCTGACCCTTAGAAACGTACAAGTAAGCTGGAATCTTCAAAAGTTCAAATCTTTATAAGTAAAAAGATTTATTAAAATGAATAACCAAGTGTTTTAATTGACATCAGAAGATGAAAACAATAAACCGTGAGAACATAGAAAAAAGTTAAATAAAGATAGGAGCAGAACTTAATACAACAGAAAACGTATAAAATTCAGGTGATTTAGTAAGTCCAAAGAATCTTCTTTGAAAAGATTTAAAAGACACACTTTGATTAAGGAAAACAAAAACATAAGTAAAGAATATACAGAAAGATTCAGGACAATGTTAGAGCAGAGAATATATGAAATGCCAGTAAATTTGAACATTTCTGTCAAGTGGACCATTTCCTAGCTCCTAAAGTTTACCAAAACTGACACAAGAGGAAATCATTTAAGGTCATCATGTCTGCCATTGGCATTCTCGGAACGCCCTGGCCTCAGAATGAAGCCTCTGTAGTCCATGGTAACTTGCAGAGAGGGGGCGGGGCTGAGGGAGTTTGGAACACTGACCTCACTGAGGGAGTGGGTGTGGCCATCTCTGCTGTGACTGAACAAAGGGCAGGGGAGCAGGGGGCCCAGGGCAGGGCCCTCAGAGCCCGGCAGGCCCAGTGGAGTGTCACAAGCATTTAGGCCCAGGCCAAAGGGCGCTTTCTTTGTCTGCACAGCTGCCCAAACTCTCACCTTTCCACTCAGGCCGCCCACTTACTTGAAGTGTGTGTGGAACCTGTCCGTGCAGTACACCTCGCTGCACAGCTAGGCATAGGTCTGGGCATCGTAGCTTCCTGCCAGGTGACCGAGGCTCACAGGCAGATGGGTCCCTGGGGCACACGCGGAGAGGCTCCTGCCCGGGCCACAGGCCGCCCACTGCCCCTGCCCCAGATCGGGGGCCGCAAAGCAGCCCTGTCTGAGTCCCCTGCCTCTAGAGGGAGTATTGGACCAACACTTGTAGAAAACGGGGTCCTTGAGGGCCACTCATTGGAGGGACACAATTAAATCTTTGCCGACTTTCTGCTGAAACTTACGAGCGTTCACACCTAAGCCTCTTACAAGGTCAGCTGTTTAGCTAAACATGAGCTCATGATCTAAATATACACAATAATGAAGAAAGCAGCTACAAGGGGAGACAATCAGCCAAAACAATCAATACCAGAATTAGATTCCCAAGGCCATCCATCAGATGTAGGAATAATCGGGTGCAAGGCAGAAAATATACATAAAACTGGAACTGAAACAAGGCACGAGGATGTTTTCAAAGACTGGTAGGATCTCTAAAACATTTTTAAAGATCATGTCATTGATAAATCTAAATACACAAAGGTTGTGTAATACAACAGATTAATCATTGAGAAGAGTGAAATTATGCTGTTTTGAAAACTATGGCAGGTCAGATTTTCTGCCTAATTATATAAGAAGATTTCTCTAAAAAATACACATTATTTCAAAGACATATTGGCTGTGAAATAAGTTAAGGGTATTTCAAATGGCTTGTCTGCAAAGAAAGGTTAGATGTAGGGGATCACAGAAAGTCGAGGGGAAAATAGGTCAATATATACATTGCTATATGGTGAACTAAGCCTTAGACCGGCAACAATGGAGAGGACCTGACCCTTAGAAACGTACAAGTAAGCTGGAATCTTCAAAAGTTCAAATCTTTATAAGTAAAAAGATTTATTAAAATGAATAACCAAGTGTTTTAATTGACATCAGAAGATGAAAACAATAAACCCTGAGAACATAGAAAAAAGTTAAATAAAGATAGGAGCAGAACTTAATACAACAGAAAACGTATAAAATTCAGGTGATTTAGTAAGTCCAAAGAATCTTCTTTGAAAAGATTTAAAAGACACACTTTGATTAAGGAAAACAAAAACATAAGTAAAGAATATACAGAAAGAGTCAGGACAATGTTAGAGCAGAGAATATATGAAATGCCAGTAAATTTGAACATTTCTGTCAAGTGGACCATTTCCTAGCTCCTAAAGTTTACCAAAACTGACACAAGAGGAAATCTTTTAAGGTCATCATGTCTGCCCTTGGCATTCTCGGAACGCCCTGGCCTCAGAATGAAGCCTCTGTAGTAAATGGTAACTTGCAGAGAGGGGGCGGGGCTGAGGGAGTTTGGAACACTGACCTCACTGAGGGAGTGGGTGTGGCCATCTCTGCTGTGACTGAACAAAGGGCAGGGGAGCAGGGGGCCAAGGGCAGGGCCGTCAGAGCCCAGCAGGCCCAGTGGAGTGTCACAAGCATTTAGGCCCAGGCCAAAGGGCGCTTTCTTTGTCTGCACAGCTGCCCAAACTCTCACCTTTCCACTCAGGCCGCCCACTTACTTGAAGTGTGTGTGGAACCTGTCCGCGCAGTACACCTCGCTGCACAGCTAGGCATAGGTCTGGGCATCGTAGCTTCCTGCCAGGTGACCGAGGCTCACAGGCAGATGGGTCCCTGGGACACACGCGGAGAGGCTCCTGCCCGGGCCACAGGCCTCCCACTGCCCCTGCCCCAGATCGGGGGCCGCAAAGCAGCCCTGTCTGAGTCCCCTGCCTCTAGAGGGAGTATTGGACCAACACTTGTAGAAAACGGGGTCCTTGAGGGCCACTCATTGGAGGGACACAATTAAATCTTTGCCGACTTTCTGCTGAAACTTACGAGCGTTCACACCTAAGCCTCTTACAAGGTCAGCTGTTTAGCTAAACATGAGCTCATGATCTAAATATACACAATAATGAAGAAAGCAGCTACAAGGGGAGACAATCAGCCAAAACAATCAATACCAGAATTAGATTCCCAAGGCCATCCATCAGATGTAGGAATAATCGGGTGCAAGGCAGAAAATATACATAAAACTGGAACTGAAACAAGGCACGAGGATGTTTTCAAAGACTGGTAGGATCTCTAAAACATTTTTAAAGATCATGTCATTGATAAATCTAAATACACAAAGGTTGTGTAATACAACAGATTAATCATTGAGAAGAGTGAAATTATGCTGTTTTGAAAACTATGGCAGGTCAGATTTTCTGCCTAATTATATAAGAAGATTTCTCTAAAAAATACACATTATTTCAAAGACATATTGGGTGTGAAATAAGTTAAGGGTATTTCAAATGGCTTGTCTGCAAAGAAAGGTTAGATGTAGGGGATCACAGAAAGGCGAGGGGAAAATAGGTCAATATATACATTGCTATATGGTGAACTAAGCCTTAGGCCGGCAACAATGGAGAGGACCTGACCCTTAGAAACGTACAAGTAAGCTGGAATCTTCAAAAGTTCAAATCTTTATAAGTAAAAAGATTTATTAAAATGAATAACCAAGTGTTTTAATTGACATCAGAAGATGAAAACAATAAACCCTGAGAACATAGAAAAAAGTTAAATAAAGATATGAGCAGAACTTAATAAAACAGAAAACATATAAAATTCAGGTGATTTAGTAAGTCCAAAGAATCTTCTTTGAAAAGATTTAAAAGACACACCTTGATTAAGGAAAACAAAAACATAAGTAAAGAATATACAGAAAGAGTCAGGACAATGTTAGAGCAGAGAATATATGAAATGCCAGTAAATTTGAACATTTCTGTCAAGTGGACCATTTCCTAGCTCCTAAAGTTTACCAAAACTGACACAAGAGGAAATCATTTAAGGTCATCATGTCTGCCCTTGGCATTCTCGGAACGCCCTGGCCTCAGAATGCAGCCTCTGTAGTCCATGGTAACCTGCGGAGAGGGGGCGGGGCTGAGGGAGGTTGGAACACTGCCCTCACTGAGGGAGTGTGTGTGGCCATCTCTGCTGTGACTGAACAAAGGGCAGGGGAGCAGGGGGCCCAGGGCAGGGCCCTCAGAGCCCGGCAGGCCCAGTGGAGTGTCACAAGCATTTAGGCCCAGGCCAAAGGGCGCTTTGTTTGTCTGCACAGCTGCCCAAACTCTCACCTTTCCACTCAGGCCGCCCACTTACTTGAAGTGTGTGTGGAACCTGTCTGCGCAGTACACCTCACTGCACAGCTAGGCATAGGTCTGGGCATCGTAGCTTCCTGCCAGGTGACCGAGGCTCACAGGCAGATGGGTCCCTGGGACACACGCAGAGAGGCTCCTGCCCGGGCCACAGGCCGCCCACTGCCCCTGCCCCAGATCGGGGGCCGCAAAGCAGCCCTGTCTGAGTCCCCTGCCTCTAGAGGAAATATTGGACCAACACTTGTAGAAAACGGGGTCCTTGAGGGCCACTCATTGGAGGGACACAAATAAATCTTTGCCGTCTTTCTTCTGAAACTTACGAGCGTTCACACCAAAGCCTCTTACAAGGTCAGCTGTTTAGCTAAACATGAGCTCATGATCTAAATATACACAATAATGAAGAAAGCAGCTACAAGGGGAGACAATCAGCCAAAACAATCAATACCAGAATTAGATTCCCAAGGCCATCCATCAGATGTAGGAATAATCGGGTGCAAGGCAGAAAATATACATAAAACTGGAACTGAAACAAGGCACGAGGATGTTTTCAAAGACTGGTAGGATCTCTCAAACATTTTTAAAGGACATGTCATTGATAAAGCTAAATACACAAAGGTTGTGAAATACAACAGATTAATCATTGAGAAGAGTGAAATTATGCTGTTTTGAAAACTATGGCAGGTCAGATTTTCTGCCTAATTATATAAGAAGATTTCTCTAAAAAATAAACATTATTTCAAAGCCTTATTGGCTGTGAAATAAGGTAAGGGTGTTTCAAATGGCTTGTCTGCAAAGAAAGGTGAGATGTAGTGGATCACAGAAAGTCGAGGGGAAAATAGGTCAATATATACATTGCTATATGGTGAACTAAGCCTTAGACCGGCAACAATGGAGAGGACCTGACCCTTAGAAACGTACAAGTAAGCTGGAATCTTCAAAAGTTCAAATCTTTATGAGTAAAAAGATTTATTAAAATGAATAACCAAGTGTTTTAATTGACATCAGAAGATGAAAACAATAAACCCTGAGAACATAGAAAAAAGTTAAATAAAGATAGGAGCAGACCTTAATACAACAGAAAACGTATAAAATTCAGGTGATTTAGTAAGTCCAAAGAATCTTCTTTGAAAAGATTTAAAAGACACACTTTGATTAAGGAAAACAAAAACATAAGTAAAGAATATACAGAAAGAGTCAGGACAATGTTAGAGCAGAGAATATATGAAATGCCAGTAAATTTGAACATTTCTGTCAAGTGGACCATTTCCTAGCTCCTAAAGTTTACCAAAACTGACACAAGAGGAAATCATTTAAGGTCATCATGTCTGCCCTTGGCATTCTCGGAACGCCCTGGCCTCAGAATGCAGCCTCTGTAGTCCTTGGTAACCTGCGGAGAGGGGGCGGGGCTGAGGGAGGTTGGAACACTGCCCTCACTGAGGGAGTGGGTGTGGCCATCTCTGCTGTGACTGAACAAAGGGCAGGGGAGCAGGGGGCCCAGGGCAGGGCCCTCAGAGCGCGGCAGGCCCAGTGGAGTGTCACAAGCATTTAGGCCCAGGCCAAAGGGCACTTTCTTTGTCTGCACAGCTGCCCAAACTCTCACCTTTCCACTCAGGCCACCCACTTACTTGAAGAGTGTGTGGAACCTGTCCGCACAGTACACCTCTCTGCACAGCTAAGCATAGGTCTGGGCATCGTAGCTTCCTGCCAGGTGACCGAGGCTCACAGGCAGATGGGTCCCTGGGACACACGCAGAGAAGATCCTGCCCGGGCCACAGGCCGCCCACTGCCCCTGCCCCAGATCGGGGGCGAAAAGCAGCCCTGTCTGTGTCCCCTGCCTCTAGAGGGAGTATTGGACCAACACTTGTAGAAAACGGGGTCCTTGAGGGCCACTCATTGAAGGGACACAATTAAATCTTTGCCGACTTTCTGCTGAAACTTACGAGCGTTCAAACCTAAGCCTCTTACAAGGTCAGCTGTTTAGCTAAACATGAGCTCATGATCTAAATATATACAATAATGAAGAAAGCAGCTACAAGGGGAGACAATCAGCCAAAACAATCAATACCAGAATTAGATTCCCAAGGCCATCCATCAGATGTAGGAATAATCGGGTGCAAGGCAGAAAATATACATAAAACTGGAACTGAAACAAGGCACGAGGATGTTTTCAAAGACTGGTAGGATCTCTCAAACATTTTTAAAGGACATGTCATTGATAAAGCTAAATACACAAAGGTTGTGTAATACAACAGATTAATCATTGAGAAGAGTGAAATTATGCTGTTTTGAAAACTATGGCAGGTCAGATTTTCTGCCTAATTATATAAAAAGATTTCTCTAAAAAATAAACATTATTTCAAATCCTTATTGGTTGTGAAATAAGTTAAGGGTATTTCAAATGGCTTGTCTGCAAAGAAAGGTGAGATGTAGTGGATCACAGAAAGTCGAGGGGAAAATAGGTCAATATATACATTGCTATATGGTGAACTAAGCCTTAGGCCGGCAACAGTGGAGAGAACCTGACCCTTAGAAACGTACAAGTAAGCTGGAATCTTCAAAAGTTCAAATCTTTATAAGTAAAAAGATTTATTAAAATGAATAACCGAGTGTTTTAATTGACATCAGAAGATGAAAACAATCAACCCTGAGAACATAGAAAAAAGTTAAATAAAGATATGAGCAGAACATAATACAGCAGAAAACGTATAAAATTCAGGTGATTTAGTAAGTCCAAAGAATCTTCTTTGAAAAGATTTAAAAGACACACTTTGATTAAGGAAAACAAAAACATAAGTAAAGAATATACAGAAAGAGTCAGGACAATGTTAGAGGAGAGAATATATGAAATGCCAGTAAATTTGAACATTTCTGTCAAGTGGACCATTTCCTAGCTCCTAAAGTTTACCAAAACTGACACAAGAGGAAATCATTTAAGGTCATCATGTCTGCCCTTGGCATTCTCGGAACGCCCTGGCCTCAGAATGCAGCCTCTGTAGTCCATGGTAACCTGCGGAGAGGGGGCGGGGCTGAGGGAGGTTGGAACACTGCCCTCACTGAGGGAGTGGGTGTGGCCATCTCTGCTGTGACTGAACAAAGGGCAGGGGAGCAGGGGGCCCAGGGAAGGGCCCTCAGAGCCCGGCAGGCCCAGTGGAGTGTCACAAGCATTTAGGCCCAGGCCAAAGGGCGCTTTCTTTGTCTGCACAGCTGCCCAAACTCTCACCTTTCCACTCAGGCCGCCCACTTACTTGAAGTGTGTGTGGAACCTGTCCGCGCAGTACACCTCGCTGCACAGCTAGGCATAGGTCTGGGCATCGTAGCTTCCTGCCAGGTGACCGAGGCTCACAGGCAGATGGGTCCCTGGGACACACGCGGAGAGGCTCCTGCCCGCGCCACATGCCGCCCACTGCCCCTCTCCCAGATCGGGGGCCTCAAAGCAGCCCTGTCTGAGTCCCCTGCCTCTAGAGGGAGTATTGGACCAACACTTGTAGAAAACGTGGTCCTTGAGGGCCACTCATTGGAGGGACACAATTAAATCTTTGCCGACTTTCTGCTGAAACTTATGAGCGTTCACACCTAAGCCTCTTACAATGTCAGCTGTTTAGCTAAACATGAGCTCATGATCTAAATATACACAATAATGAAGAAAGCAGCTACAAGGGGAGACAATCAGCCAAAACAATCAATACCAGAATTAGATTCCCAAGGCCATCCATCAGATGTAGGAATAATCGGGTGCAAGGCAGAAAATATACATAAAACTGGAACTGAAACAAGGCACGAGGATGTTTTCAAAGACTGGTAGGATCTCTCAAACATTTTTAAAGGACATGTCATTGATAAAGCTAAATACACAAAGGTTGTGTAGTACAACAGATTAATCATTGAGAAGAGTGAAATTATGCTGTTTTGAAAACTATGGCAGGTCAGATTTTCTGCCTAATTATATAAGAAGATTTCTCTAAAAAATAAACATTATTTCAAAGCCTTATTGGCTGTGAAATAAGTTAAGGGTATTTCAAATGGCTTGTCAGCAAAGAAAGGTGAGATGTAGTGGATCACAGAAAGTCGAGGGGAAAATAGGTCAATATATACATTGCTATATGGTGAACTAAGCCTTAGGCCGGCAACAGTGGAAAGAACCTGACCCTTAGAAACGTACAAGTAAGCTGGAATCTTCAAAAGTTCAAATCTTTATAAGTAAAAAGATTTATTAAAATGAATAACCAAGTGTTTTAATTGACATCAGAAGATGAAAACAATAAACCCTGAGAACATAGAAAAAAGTTAAATAAAGATAGGAGCAGAACTTAATACAACAGAAAACGTATAAAATTCAGGTGATTTAGTAAGTCCAAAGAATCTTCTCTGAAAAGATTTAAAAGACACAATTTGATTAAGGAAAACAAAAACATAAGTAAAGAATATACAGAAAGAGTCAGGACAATGTTAGAGCAGAGAATATATGAAATGCCAGTAAATTTGAACATTTCTGTCAAGTGGACCATTTCCTAGCTCCTAAAGTTTACCAAAACTGACACAAGAGGAAATCATTTAAGGTCATCATGTCTGCCCTTGGCATTCTCAGAACGCCCTGGCCTCAGAATGCAGCCTCTGTAGTCCATGGTAACCTGCGGAGAGGGGGCGGGGCTGAGGGAGGTTGGAACACTGCCCTCACTGAGGGAGTGGGTGTGGCCATCTCTGCTGTGACTGAACAAAGGGCAGGGGAGCAGGGGGCCCAGGGCAGGGCCCTCAGAGCCCGGCAGGCCCAGTGGAGTGTCACAAGCATTTAGGCCCAGGCCAAAGGGCGCTTTCTTTGTCTGCACAGCTGCCCAAACTCTCACCTTTCCACTCAGGCCGCCCACTTACTTGAAGTGTGTGTGGAACCTGTCCGCGCAGTACACCTCGCTGCACAGCTAGGCATAGGTCTGGGCATCGTAGCTTCCTGCCAGGTGACCGAGGGTCACAGGCAGATGGGTCCCTGGGACACACGCGGAGAGGCTCCTGCCCGGGCCACAGGCCGCCCACTGCCCCTGCCCCAGATCGGGGGCGAAAAGCAGCCCTGTCTGTGTCCCCTGCCTCTAGAGGGAGTATTGGACCAACACTTGTAGAAAACGGGGTCCTTGAGGGCCACTCATTGGAGGGACAAAATTAAATCTTTGCCGACTTTCTGCTGAAACTTACGAGCGTTCACACCTAAGCCTCTTACAAGGTCAGCTGTTTAGCTAAACATGAGCTCATGATCTAAATATACACAATAATGAAGAAAGCAGCTACAAGGGGAGACAATCAGCCAAAACAATCAATACCAGATTTAGATTCCCAAGGCCATCCATCAGATGTAGGAATAATCGGGTGCAAGGCAGAAAATATACATAAAACTGGAACTGAAACAAGGCACGAGGATGTTTTCAAAGACTGGTAGGATCTCTCAAACATTTTTAAAGGACATGTCATTGATAAAGCTAAATACACAAAGGTTGTGTAATACAACAGATTAATCATTGAGAAGAGTGAAATTATGCTGTTTTGAAAACTATGGCAGGTCAGATTTTCTGCCTAATTATATAAGAAGATTTCTCTAAAAAATAAACCTTATTTCAAAGCCTTATTGGTTGTGAAATAAGTTAAGGGTATTTCAAATGGCTTGTCTGCAAAGAAAGGTGAGATGTAGTGGATCACAGAAAGTCGAGGGGAAAATAGGTCAATATATACATTGCTATATGGTGAACTAAGCCTTAGGCCGGCAACAGTGGAGAGAACCTGACCCTTAGAAACGTACAAGTAAGCTGGAATCTTCAAAAGTTCAAATCTTTATAAGTAAAAAGATTTATTAAAATGAATAACCAAGTGTTTTAATTGACATCAGAAGATGAAAACAATAAACCCTGAGAACATAGAAAAAAGTTAAATAAAGATATGAGCAGAACTTAATACAACAGAAAACGTATAAAATTCAGGTGATTTAGTAAGTCCAAAGAATCTTCTTTGAAAAGATTTAAAAGACACACTTTGATTAAGGAAAACAAAAACATAAGTAAAGAATATACAGAAAGAGTCAGGACAATGTTAGAGCAGAGAATATATGAAATGCCAGTAAATTTGAACATTTCTGTCAAGTGGACCATTTCCTAGCTCCTAAAGTTTACCAAAACTGACACAAGAGGAAATCATTTAAGGTCATCATGTCTGCCCTTGGCATTCTCGGAACACCCTGGCCTCAGAATGCAGCCTCTGTAGTCCATGGTAACCTGCGGAGAGGGGGCGGGGCTGAGGGAGTTTGGAACACTGTCCTCACTGAGGGAGTGGGTGTGGCCATCTCTGCTGTGACTGAACAAAGGGCAGGGGAGCAGGGGGCCCAGGGCAGGGCCCTCAGAGCCCGGCAGGCCCAGTGGAGTGTCACAAGCATTTAGGCCCAGGCCAAAGGGCGCTTTCTTTGTCTGCACAGCTGCCCAAACTCTCACCTTTCCACTCAGGCCGCCCACTTACTTGAAGTGTGTGTGGAACCTGTCCACGCAGTACACCTCGCTGCACAGCTAGGCATAGGTCTGGGCATCGTAGCTTCCTGCCAGGTGACCGAGGCTCACAGGCAGATGGGTCCCTGGGACACACACAGAGAGGCTCCTTCCCGGGCCACAGGCCGCCCACTGCCCCTGCCCCAGATCGGGGGCCGCAAAGCAGCCCTGTCTGAGTCCCCTGCCTCTAGAGGGAGTATTGGACCAACACTTGTAGAAAACGGGGTCCTTGAGGGCCACTCATTGGAGGGACACAAATAATTCTTTGCCGTCTTTCTTCTGAAACTTATGAGCGTTCACCCCTAAGCCTCTTACAAGGTCAGCTGTTTAGCTAAACATGAGCTCATGATCTAAATATACACAATAATGAAGAAAGCAGCTACAAGGTGAGACAATCAGCCAAAACAATCAATACCAGAATTAGATTCCCAAGGCCATCCATCAGATGTAGGAATAATCGGGTGCAAGGCAGAAAATATACATAAAACTGGAACAGAAACAAGGCACGAGGATGTTTTCAAAGACTGGTAGGATCTCTCAAACATTTTTAAAGGACATGTCATTGATAAAGCTAAATACACAAAGGTTGTGTAATACAACAGATTAATCATTGAGAAGAGTGAAATTATGCTGTTTTGAAAACTATGGCAGGTCAGATTTTCTGCCTAATTATATAAGAAGATTTCTCTAAAAAATAAACATTATTTCAAAGCCTTATTGGCTGTGAAATAAGTTAAGGGTATTTCAAATGGCTTGTCTGCAAAGAAAGGTGAGATGTAGTGGATCACAGAAAGTCGAGGGGAAAATAGGTCAATATATACATTGCTATATGGTGAACTAAGCCTTAGGCCGGCAACAGTGGAGAGAACCTGACCCTTAGAAACGTACAAGTAAGCTGGAATCTTCAAAAGTTCTAATCTTTATAAGTAAAAAGATTTATTAAAATGAATAACCAAGTGTTTTAATTGACATCAGAAGATGAAAACAATAAACCCTGAGAACATAGAAAAAAGTTAAATAAAGATAGGAGCAGAACTTAATACAACAGAAAACGTATAAAATTCAGGTGATTTAGTAAGTCCAAAGAATCTTATCTGAAAAGATTTAAAAGACACACTTTGATTAAGGAAAACAAAAACATAAGTAAAGAATATACAGAAAGAGTCAGGACAATGTTAGAGCAGAGAATATATGAAATGCCAGTAAATTTGAACATTTCTGTCAAGTGGACCATTTCCTAGCTCCTAAAGTTTACCAAAACTGACACAAGAGGAAATCATTTAAGGTCATCATGTCTGCCCTTGGCATTCTCGGAACGCCCTGGCCTCAGAATGAAGCCTCTGTAGTCCATGGTAACCTGCGGAGAGGGGGCGGTGCTGAGGGAGGTTGGAACACTGCCCTCACTGAGGGAGTGGGTGTGGCCATCTCTGCTGTGACTGAACAAAGGGCAGGGGAGCAGGGGGCCCAGGGCAGGGCCCTCAGAGCCCGGCAGGCCCAGTGGAGTGTCACAAGCATTTAGGCCCAGGCCAAAGGGCGCTTTCTTTGTCTGCACAGCTGCCCAAACTCTCACCTTTCCTCTCAGGCCGCCCACTTACTTGAAGTGTGTGTAGAACCTGTCCGCGCAGTACACCTCGCTGCACAGCTAGGCATAGGTCTGGGCATCGTAGCTTCCTGCCAGGTGACCGAGGCTCACAGGCAGATGGGTCCCTGGGACACACGTGGAGAGGCTCCTGCCCGGGCCACAGGCCGCCCACTGCCCCTGCCCCAGATCGGGGGCCGCAAAGCAGCCCTGTCTGAGTCCCCTGCCTCTAGAGGGAGTATTGGACCAACACTTGTAGAAAACGGGGTCCTTGAGGGCCACTCATTGGAGGGACACAATTAAATCTTTGCCGACTTTCTGCTGAAACTTACGAGCGTTCACACCTAAGCCTCTTACAAGGTCAGCTGTTTAGCTAAACATGAGCTCATGATCTAAATATACACAATAATGAAGAAAGCAGCTACAAGGGGAGACAATCAGCCAAAACAATCAATACCAGAATTAGATTCCCAAGGCCATCCATCAGATGTAGGAATAATCGGGTGCAAGGCAGAAAATATACATAAAACTGGAACTGAAACAAGGCACGAGGATGTTTTCAAAGACTGGTAGGATCTCTAAAACATTTTTAAAGGACATGTCATTGATAAAGCTAAATACACAAAGGTTGTGTAATACAACAGATTAATCATTGAGAAGAGTGAAATTATGCTGTTTTGAAAACTATGGCAGGTCAGATTTTCTGCCTAATTATAGAAGAAGATTTCTCTAAAAAATAAACATTATTTCAAAGCCTTATTGGCTGTGAAATAAGTTAAGGGTATTTCAAATGGCTTGTCTGCAAAGAAAGGTGAGATGTAGTGGATCACAGAAAGTCGAGGGGAAAATAGGTCAATATATACATTGCTATACGGTGAACTAAGCCTTAGGCCGGCAACAGTGGAGAGAACCTGACCCTTAGAAACGTACAAGTAAGCTGGAATCTTCAAAAGTTCAAATCTTTATAAGTAAAAATATTTATTAAAATGAATAACCGAGTGTTTTAATTGACATCAGAAGATGAAAACAATCAACCCTGAGAACATAGAAAAAAGTTAAATAAAGATATGAGCAGAACTTAATACAACAGAAAACGTATAAAATTCAGGTGATTTAGTAAGTCCAAAGAATCTTCTTTGAAAAGATTTAAAAGACACACTTTGATTAAGGAAAACAAAAACATAAGTAAAGAATATACAGAAAGAGTCAGGACAATGTTAGAGCAGAGAATATATGAAATGCCAGTAAATTTGAACATTTCTGTCAAGTGGACCATTTCCTAGCTCCTAAAGTTTACCAAAACTGACACAAGAGGAAATCATTTAAGGTCATCATGTCTGCCCTTGGCATTCTCGGAACGCCCTGGCCTCAGAATGAAGCCTCTGTAGTCCATGGTAATTGCAGAGAGGGGGCGGGGCTGAGGGAGTTTGGAACACTGTCCTCACTGAGGGAGTGGGTGTGGCCATCTCTGCTGTGACTGAACAAAGGGCAGGGGAGCAGGGGGCCCAGGGCAGGGCCCTCAGAGCCCGGCAGGCCCAGTGGAGTGTCACAAGCATTTAGGCCCAGGCCAAAGGGCGCTTTCTTTGTCTGCACAGCTGCCCAAACTCTCACCTTTCCACTCAGGCCGCCCACTTACTTGAAGTGTGTGTGGAACCTGTCCGCGCAGTACACCTCGCTGCACAGCTAGGCATAGGTCTGGGCATCGTAGCTTCCTGCCAGGTGACCGAGGCTCACAGGCAGATGGGTCCCTGGGACACACGCGGAGAGGCTCATGCCCGGGCCACAGGCCGCCCACTGCCCCTGCCCCAGATCGGGGGCCGCAAAGCAGCCCTGTCTGAGTCCCCTGCCTCTAGAGGGAGTATTGGACCAACACTTGTAGAAAACGGGGTCCTTGAGGGCCACTCATTGGAGGGACACAATTAAATCTTTGCCGACTTTCTGCTGAAACTTACGAGCGTTCACACCTAAGCCTCTTACAAGGTCAGCTGTTTAGCTAAACATGAGCTCATGATCTAAATATACACAATAATGAAGAAAGCAGCTACAAGGGGAGACAATCAGCCAAAACAATCAATACCAGAATTTGATTCCCAAGGCCATCCATCAGATGTAGGAATAATCGGGTGCAAGGCAGAAAATATACATAAAACTGGAACTGAAACAAGGCACGAGGATGTTTTCAAAGACTGGTAGGATCTCTAAAACATTTTTAAAGATCATGTCATTGATAAATCTAAATACACAAAGGTTGTGTAATACAACAGATTAATCATTGAGAAGAGTGAAATTATGCTGTTTTGAAAACTATGGCAGGTCAGATTTTCTGCCTAATTATAGAAGAAGATTTCTCTAAAAAATACACATTATTTCAAAGACATATTGGGTGTGAAATAAGTTAAGGGTGTTTCAAATGGCTTGTCTGCAAAGAAAGGTTAGATGTAGGGGATAACAGAAAGTCGAGCGGAAAATAGGTCAATATATACATTGCTATATGGTGAACTAAGCCTTAGGCCGGCAACAATGGAGAGGACCTGACCCTTAGAAACGTACAAGTAAGCTGGAATCTTCAAAAGTTCAAATCTTTGTAAGTAAAAAGATTTATTAAAATGAATAACCAAGTGTTTTAATTGACATCAGAAGATGAAAACAATAAACCCTGAGAACATAGAAAAAAGTTAAATAAAGATAGGAGCAGAACTTAATACAACAGAAAACGTATAAAATTCAGGTGATTTAGTAAGTCCAAAGAATCTTCTTTGAAAAGATTTAAAAGACACACTTTGATTAAGGAAAACAAAAACATAAGTAAAGAATATACAGAAAGAGTCAGGACAATGTTAGAGCAGAGAATATATGAAATGCCAGTAAATTTGAACATTTCTGTCAAGTGGACCATTTCCTAGCTCCTAAAGTTTACCAAAACTGACACAAGAGGAAATCATTTAAGGTCATCATGTCTGCCCTTGGCATTCTCGGAACGCCCTGGCCTCAGAATGCAGGCTCTGTAGTCCTTGGTAACCTGCGGAGAGGGGGCGGGGCTGAGGGAGGTTGGAACACTGCCCTCACTGAGGGAGTGGGTGTGGCCATCTCTGCTGTGACTGAACAAAGGGCAGGGGAGCAGGGGGCCCAGGGCAGGGCCCTCAGAGCGCGGCAGGCCCAGTGGAGTGTCACAAGCATTTAGGCCCAGGCCAAAGGGCACTTTCTTTGTCTGCACAGCTGCCCAAACTCTCACCTTTCCACTCAGGCCACCCACTTACTTGAAGAGTGTGTGGAACCTGTCCGCACAGTACACCTCTCTGCACAGCTAAGCATAGGTCTGGGCATCGTAGCTTCCTGCCAGGTGACCGAGGCTCACAGGCAGATGGGTCCCTGGGACACACGCAGAGAAGATCCTGCCCGGGCCACAGGCCGCCCACTGCCCCTGCCCCAGATCGGGGGCGAAAAGCAGCCCTGTCTGTGTCCCCTGCCTCTAGAGGGAGTATTGGACCAACACTTGTAGAAAACGGGGTCCTTGAGGGCCACTCATTGAAGGGACACAATTAAATCTTTGCCGACTTTCTGCTGAAACTTACGAGCGTTCAAACCTAAGCCTCTTACAAGGTCAGCTGTTTAGCTAAACATGAGCTCATGATCTAAATATACACAATAATGAAGAAAGCAGCTACAAGGGGAGACAATCAGCCAAAACAATCAATACCAGAATTAGATTCCCAAGGCCATCCATCAGATGTAGGAATAATCGGGTGCAAGGCAGAAAATATACATAAAACTGGAACTGAAACAAGGCACGAGGATGTTTTCAAAGACTGGTAGGATCTCTCAAACATTTTTAAAGGACATGTCATTGATAAAGCTAAATACACAAAGGTTGTGTAATACAACAGATTAATCATTGAGAAGAGTGAAATTATGCTGTTTTGAAAACTATGGCAGGTCAGATTTTCTGCCTAATTATATAAAAAGATTTCTCTAAAAAATAAACATTATTTCAAAGCCTTATTGGTTGTGAAATAAGTTAAGGGTATTTCAAATGGCTTGTCTGCAAAGAAAGGTGAGATGTAGTGGATCACAGAAAGTCGAGGGGAAAATAGGTCAATATATACATTGCTATATGGTGAACTAAGCCTTAGGCCGGCAACAGTGGAGAGAACCTTACCCTTAGAAACGTACAAGTAAGCTGGAATCTTCAAAAGTTCAAATCTTTATAAGTGAAAAGATTTATTAAAATGAATAACTGAGTTTTTTAATTGACATCAGAAGATGAAAACAATCAAACCTGAGAACATAGAATAAAGTTAAATAAAGATATGAGCAGAACATAATACAGCAGAAAACGTATAAAATTCAGGTGATTTAGTAAGTCCAAAGAATCTTCTTTGAAAAGATTTAAAAGACACACTTTGATTAAGGAAAACAAAAACATAAGTAAAGAATATACAGAAAGAGTCAGGACAATGTTAGAGGAGAGAATATATGAAATGCCAGTAAATTTGAACATTTCTGTCAAGTGGACCATTTCCTAGCTCCTAAAGTTTACCAAAACTGACACAAGAGGAAATCATTTAAGGTCATCATGTCTGCCCTTGGCATTCTCGGAACGCCCTGGCCTCAGAATGCAGCCTCTGTAGTCCATGGTAACCTGCGGAGAGGGGGCGGGGCTGAGGGAGGTTGGAACACTGCCCTCACTGAGGGAGTGGGTGTGGCCATCTCTGCTGTGACTGAACAAAGGGCAGGGGAGCAGGGGGCCCAGGGAAGGGCCCTCAGAGCCCGGCAGGCCCAGTGGAGTGTCACAAGCATTTAGGCCCAGGCCAAAGGGCGCTTTCTTTGTCTGCACAGCTGCCCAAACTCTCACCTTTCCACTCAGGCCGCCCACTTACTTGAAGTGTGTGTGGAACCTGTCCGCGCAGTACACCTCGCTGCACAGCTAGGCATAGGTCTGGGCATCGTAGCTTCCTGCCAGGTGACCGAGGCTCACAGGCAGATGGGTCCCTGGGACACACGCGGAGAGGCTCCTGCCCGGGCCACAGGCCGCCCACTGCCCCTGCCCCAGATCGGGGGCGAAAAGCAGCCCTGTCTGTGTCCCCTGCCTCTAGAGGGAGTATTGGAGCAACACTTGTAGAAAACGGGGTCCTTGAGGGCCACTCATTGGAGGGACAAAATTAAATCTTTGCCGACTTTCTGCTGAAACTTACGAGCGTTCACACCTAAGCCTCTTACAAGGTCAGCTGTTTAGCTAAACATGAGCTCATGATCTAAATATACACAATAATGAAGAAAGCAGCTACAAGGGGAGACAATCAGCCAAAACAATCAATACCAGATTTAGATTCCCAAGGCCATCCATCAGATGTAGGAATAATCGGGTGCAAGGCAGAAAATATACATAAAACTGGAACTGAAACAAGGCACGAGGATGTTTTCAAAGACTGGTAGGATCTCTCAAACATTTTTAAAGGACATGTCATTGATAAAGCTAAATACACAAAGGTTGTGTAATACAACAGATTAATCATTGAGAAGAGTGAAATTATGCTGTTTTGAAAACTATGGCAGGTCAGATTTTCTGCCTAATTATATAAGAAGATTTCTCTAAAAAATAAACCTTATTTCAAAGCCTTATTGGTTGTGAAATAAGTTAAGGGTATTTCAAATGGCTTGTCTGCAAAGAAAGGTGAGATGTAGTGGATCACAGAAAGTCGAGGGGAAAATAGGTCAATATATACATTGCTATATGGTGAACTAAGCCTTAGGCCGGCAACAGTGGAGAGAACCTGACCCTTAGAAACGTACAAGTAAGCTGGAATCTTCAAAAGTTCAAATCTTTATAAGTAAAAAGATTTATTAAAATGAATAACCGAGTGTTTTAATTGACATCAGAAGATGAAAACAATCAACCCTGAGAACATAGAAAAAAGTTAAATAAAGATATGAGCAGAACTTAATACAACAGAAAACGTATAAAATTCAGGTGATTTAGTAAGTCCAAAGAATCTTCTTTGAAAAGATTTAAAAGACACACTTTGATTAAGGAAAACAAAAACATAAGTAAAGAATATACAGAAAGAGTCAGGACAATGTTAGAGCAGAGAATATATGAAATGCCAGTAAATTTGAACATTTCTGTCAAGTGGACCATTTCCTAGCTCCTAAAGTTTACCAAAACTGACACAAGAGGAAATCATTTAAGGTCATCATGTCTGCCCTTGGCATTCTCGGAACGCCCTGGCCTCAGAATGCAGCCTCTGTAGTCCATGGTAACCTGCGGAGAGGGGGCGGGGCTGAGGGAGGTTGGAACACTGCCCTCACTGAGGGAGTGGGTGTGGCCATCTCTGCTGTGACTGAACAAAGGGCAGGGGAGCAGGGGGCCCAGGGCAGGGCCCTCAGAGCCCGGCAGGCCCAGTGGAGTGTCACAAGCATTTAGGCCCAGGCCAAAGGGCGCTTTCTTTGTCTGCACAGCTGCCCAAACTCTCACCTTTCCACTCAGGCCGCCCACTTACTTGAAGTGTGTGTGGAACCTGTCCGCGCAGTACACCTCGCTGCACAGCTAGGCATAGGTCTGGGCATCGTAGCTTCCTGCCAGGTGACCGAGGCTCACAGGCAGATGGGTCCCTGGGACACACGCGGAGAGGCTCCTGCCCGGGCCACAGGCCGCCCACTGCCCCTGCCCCAGATCGGGGGCTGCAAAGCAGCCCTGTCTGAGTCCCCTGCCTCTAGAGGGAGTATTGGACCAACACTTGTAGAAAACGGGGTCCTTGAGGGCCACTCATTGGAGGGACACAATTAAATCTTTGCCGACTTTCTGCTGAAACTTACGAGCGTTCACACCTAAGCCTCTTACAAGGTCAGCTGTTTAGCTAAACATGAGCTCATGATCTAAATATACACAATAATGAAGAAAGCAGCTACAAGGGGAGACAATCAGCCAAAACAATCAATACCAGAATTAGATTCCCAAGGCCATCCATCAGATGTAGGAATAATCGGGTGCAAGGCAGAAAATATACATAAAACTGGAACTGAAACAAGGCACGAGGATGTTTTCAAAGACTGGTAGGATCTCTAAAACATTTTTAAAGATCATGTCATTGATAAATCTAAATACACAAAGGTTGTGTAATACAACAGATTAATCATTGAGAAGAGTGAAATTATGCTGTTTTGAAAACTATGGCAGGTCAGATTTTCTGCCTAATTATATAAGAAGATTTCTCTAAAAAATACACATTATATCAAAGACATATTGGGTGTGAAATAAGTTAAGGGTATTTCAAATGGCTTGTCTGCAAAGAAAGGTTAGATGTAGGGGATCACAGAAAGTCGAGGGGAAAATAGGTCAATATATACATTGCTATATGGTGAACTAAGCCTTAGGCCGGCAACAATGGAGAGGACCTGACCCTTAGAAACGTACAAGTAAGCTGGAATCTTCAAAAGTTCAAATCTTTATAAGTAAAAAGATTTATTAAAATGAATAACCGAGTGTTTTAATTGACATCAGAAGATGAAAACAATCAACCCTGAGAACATAGAAAAAAGTTAAATAAAGATAGGAGCAGAACTTAATACAACAGAAAACGTATAAAATTCAGGTGATTTAGTAAGTCCAAAGAATCTTCTTTGAAAAGATTTAAAAGACACACTTTGATTAAGGAAAACAAAAACATAAGTAAAGAATATACAGAAAGAGTCAGGACAATGTTAGAGCAGAGAATATATGAAATGCCAGTAAATTTGAACATTTCTGTCAAGTGGACCATTTCCTAGCTCATAAAGTTTACCAAAACTGACACAAGAGGAAATCATTTAAGGTCATCATGTCTGCCCTTGGCATTCTCGGAACGCCCTGGCCTCAGAATGCAGCCTCTGTAGTCCATGGTAACCTGCGGAGAGGGGGCGGGGCTGAGGGAGGTTGGAACACTGCCCTCACTGAGGGAGTGGGTGTGGCCATCTCTGCTGTGACTGAACAAAGGGCAGGGGAGCAGGGGGCCCAGGGCAGGGCCCTCAGAGCCTGGCAGGCCCAGTGGAGTGTCACAAGCATTTAGGCCCAGGCCAAAGGGCGCATTCTTTGTCTGCACAGCTGCCCAAACTCTCACCTTTCCACTCAGGCCGCCCACTTACTTGAAGTGTGTGTGGAACTTGTCCGCGCAGTACACCTCGCTGCACAGCTAGGCATAGGTCTGGGCATCGTAGCTTCCTGCCAGGTGACCGAGGCTCACAGGCAGATGGGTCCCTGGGACACACGCGGAGAGGCTCCTGCCCGGGCCACAGGCCGCCCACTGCCCCTGCCCCAGATCGGGGGCCGCAAAGCAGCCCTGTCTGAGTCCCCTGCCTCTAGAGGGAGTATTGGACCAACACTTGTAGAAAACGGGGTCCTTGAGGGCCACTCATTGGAGGGACACAATTAAATCTTTGCCGACTTTCTGCTGAAACTTACGAGCGTTCACACCTAAGCCTCTTACAAGGTCAGCTGTTTAGCTAAACATGAGCTCATGATCTAAATATACACAATAATGAAGAAAGCAGCTACAAGGGGAGACAATCAGCCAAAACCATCAATACCAGAATTAGATTCCCAAGGCCATCCATCAGATGTAGGAATAATCGGGTGCAAGGCAGAAAATATACATAAAACTGGAACTGAAACAAGGCACGAGGATGTTTTCAAAGACTGGTAGGATCTCTAAAACATTTTTAAAGATCATGTCATTGATAAATCTAAATACACAAAGGTTGTGTAATACAACAGATTAATCATTGAGAAGAGTGAAATTATGCTGTTTTGAAAACTATGGCAGGTCAGATTTTCTGCCTAATTATATAAGAAGATTTCTCTAAAAAATACACATTATTTCAAAGACATATTGGGTGTGAAATAAGTTAAGGGTATTTCAAATGGCTTGTCTGCAAAGAAAGGTTAGATGTAGGGGATCACAGAAAGTCGAGGGGAAAATAGGTCAATATATACATTGCTATATGGTGAACTAAGCCTTAGGCCGGCAACAATGGAGAGGACCTGACCCTTAGAAACGTACAAGTAAGCTGGAATCTTCAAAAGTTCAAATCTTTATAAGTAAAAAGATTTATTAAAATGAATAACCAAGTGTTTTAATTGACATCAGAAGATGAAAACAATAAACCCTGAGAACATAGAAAAAAGTTAAATAAAGATATGAGCAGAACTTAATACAACAGAAAACATATAAAATTCAGGTGATTTAGTAAGTCCAAAGAATCTTCTTTGAAAAGATTTAAAAGACACACCTTGATTAAGGAAAACAAAAACATAAGTAAAGAATATACAGAAAGAGTCAGGACAATGTTAGAGCAGAGAATATATGAAATGCCAGTAAATTTGAACATTTCTGTCAAGTGGACCATTTCCTAGCTCCTAAAGTTTACCAAAACTGACACAAGAGGAAATCATTTAAGGTCATCATGTCTGCCCTTGGCATTCTCGGAACGCCCTGGCCTCAGAATGCAGCCTCTGTAGTCCATGGTAACCTGCGGAGACGGGGCGGGGCTGAGGGAGGTTGGAACACTGCCCTCACTGAGGGAGTGGGTGTGGCCATCTCTGCTGTGACTGAACAAAGGGCAGGGGAGCAGGGGGCCCAGGGCAGGGCCCTCAGAGCCCGGCAGGCCCAGTGGAGTGTCACAAGCATTTAGGCCCAGGCCAAAGGGCGCTTTCTTTGTCTGCACAGCTGCCCAAACTCTCACCTTTCCACTCAGGCCGCCCACTTACTTGAAGTGTGTGTGGAATCTGTCTGCGCAGTACACCTCGCTGCACAGCTAGGCATAGGTCTGGGCATCGTAGCTTCCTGCCAGGTGACCGAGGCTCACAGGCAGATGGGTCCCTGGGACACACGCAGAGAGGCTCCTGCCCGGGCCACAGGCCGCCCACTGCCCCTGCCCCAGATCGGGGGCCGCAAAGCAGCCCTGTCTGAGTCCCCTGCCTCTAGAGGGAGTATTGGACCAACACTTGTAGAAAACGGGGTCCTTGAGGGCCACTCATTGGAAGGACACAAATAAATCTTTGCCGTCTTTCTTCTGAAATTTACGAGCGTTCACACCTAAGCCTCTTACAAGGTCAGCTGTTTAGCTAAACATGAGCTCATGATCTAAATTTACACAATAATGAAGAAAGCAGCTACAAGGGGAGACAATCAGCCAAAACAATCAATACCAGAATTAGATTCCCAAGGCCATCCATCAGATGTAGGAATAATCGGGTGCAAGGCAGAAAATATACATAAAACTGGAACTGAAACAAGGCACGAGGATGTTTTCAAAGACTGGTAGGATCTCTCAAACATTTTTAAAGGACATGTCATTGATAAAGCTAAATACACAAAGGTTGTGTAATACAACAGATTAATCATTGAGAAGAGTGAAATTATGCTGTTTTGAAAACTATGGCAGGTCAGATTTTCTGCCTAATTATATAAGAAGATTTCTCTAAAAAATACACATTATTTCAAAGCCTTATTGGCTGTGAAATAAGTTAAGGGTATTTCAAATGGCTTGTCTGCAAAGAAAGGTGAGATGTAGTGGATCACAGAAAGTCGAGGGGAAAATAGGTCAATATATACATTGCTATATGGTGAACTAAGCCTTAGGCCGGCAACAGTGGAGAGAACCTGACCCTTAGAAACGTACAAGTAAGCTGGAATCTTCAAAAGTTCTAATCTTTATAAGTAAAAAGATTTATTAAAATGAATAACCAAGTGTTTTAATTGACATCAGAAGATGAAAACAATAAACCCTGAGAACATAGAAAAAAGTTAAATAAAGATAGGAGCAGAACTTAATACAACAGAAAACATATAAAATTCAGGTGATTTAGTAAGTCCAAAGAATCTTATCTGAAAAGATTTAAAAGACACACTTTGATTAAGGAAAACAAAAACATAAGTAAAGAATATACAGAAAGAGTCAGGACAATGTTAGAGCAGAGAATATATGAAATGCCAGTAAATTTGAACATTTCTGTCAAGTGGACCATTTCCTAGCTCCTAAAGTTTACCAAAACTGACACAAGAGGAAATCATTTAAGGTCATCATGTCTGCCCTTGGCATTCTCGGAACGCCCTGGCCTCAGAATGAAGCCTCTGTAGTCCATGGTAACCTGCAGAGAGGGGGCGGGGCTGAGGGAGGTTGGAACACTGCCCTCACTGAGGGAGTGGGTGTGGCCATCTCTGCTGTGACTGAACAAAGGGCAGGGGAGCAGGGGGCCCAGGGCAGGGCCCTCAGAGCCCGGCAGGCCCAGTGGAGTGTCACAAGCATTTAGGCCCAGGCCAAAGGGCGCTTTCTTTGTCTGCACAGCTGCCCAAACTCTCACCTTTCCTCTCAGGCCGCCCACTTACTTGAAGTGTGTGTAGAACCTGTCCGCGCAGTACACCTCGCTGCACAGCTAGGCATAGGTCTGGGCATCGTAGCTTCCTGCCAGGTGACCGAGGCTCACAGGCAGATGGGTCCCTGGGACACACGTGGAGAGGCTCCTGCCCGGGCCACAGGCCGCCCACTGCCCCTGCCCCAGATCGGGGACCGCAAAGCAGCCCTGTCTGAGTCCCCTGCCTCTAGAGGGAGTATTGGACCAACACTTGTAGAAAACGGGGTCCTTGAGGGCCACTCATTGGAGGGACACAATTAAATCTTTGCCGACTTTCTGCTGAAACTTACGAGCGTTCACACCTAAGCCTCTTACAAGGTCAGCTGTTTAGCTAAACATGAGCTCATGATCTAAATATACACAATAATGAAGAAAGCAGCTACAAGGGGAGACAATCAGCCAAAACAATCAATACCAGAATTAGATTCCCAAGGCCATCCATCAGATGTAGGAATAATCGGGTGCAAGGCAGAAAATATACATAAAACTGGAACTGAAACAAGGCACGAGGATGTTTTCAAAGACTGGTAGGATCTCTAAAACATTTTTAAAGGACATGTCATTGATAAAGCTAAATACACAAAGGTTGTGTAATACAACAGATTAATCATTGAGAAGAGTGAAATTATGCTGTTTTGAAAACTATGGCAGGTCAGATTTTCTGCCTAATTATAGAAGAAGATTTCTCTAAAAAATAAACATTATTTCAAAGCCTTATTGGCTGTGAAATAAGTTAAGGGTATTTCAAATGGCTTGTCTGCAAAGAAAGGTGAGATGTAGGGGATCACAGAAAGTCAAGCGGAAAATAGGTCAATATATACATTGCTATATGGTGAACTAAGCCTTAGGCCGGCAACAGTGGAGAGAACCTGACCCTTAGAAACGTACAAGTAAGCTGGAATCTTCAAAAGTTCAAATCTTTATAAGTAAAAAGATTTATTAAAATGAATAACCGAGTGTTTTAATTGACATCAGAAGATGAAAACAATCAACCCTGAGAACATAGAAAAAAGTTAAATAAAGATATGAGCAGAACTTAATACAACAGAAAACGTATAAAATTCAGGTGATTTAGTAAGTCCAAAGAATCTTCTTTGAAAAGATTTAAAAGACACACTTTGATTAAGGAAAACAAAAACATAAGTAAAGAATATACAGAAAGAGTCAGGACAATGTTAGAGCAGAGAATATATGAAATGCCAGTAAATTTGAACATTTCTGTCAAGTGGACCATTTCCTAGCTCCTAAAGTTTACCAAAACTGACACAAGAGGAAATCATTTAAGGTCATCATGTCTGCCCTTGGCATTCTCGGAACGCCCTGGCCTCAGAATGCAGCCTCTGTAGTCCTTGGTAACCTGCGGAGAAGGGGCAGGGCTGAGGGAGGTTGGAACACTGCCCTCACTGAGGGAGTGGGTGTGGCCATCTCTGCTGTGACTGAACAAAGGGCAGGGGAGCAGGGGGCCCAGGGCAGGGCCCTCAGAGCGCGGCAGGCCCAGTGGAGTGTCACAAGCATTTAGGCCCAGGCCAAAGGGCACTTTCTTTGTCTGCACAGCTGCCCAAACTCTCACCTTTCCACTCAGGCCACCCACTTAATTGAAGAGTGTGTGGAACCTGTCCGCACAGTACACCTCTCTGCACAGCTAAGCATAGGTCTGGGCATCGTAGCTTCCTGCCAGGTGACCGAGGCTCACAGGCAGATGGGTCCCTGGGACACACGCAGAGAAGATCCTGCCCGGGCCACAGGCCGCCCACTGCCCCTGCCCCAGATCGGGGGCCGCAAAGCAGCCCTGTCTGTGTCCCCTGCCTCTAGAGGGAGTATTGGACCAACACTTGTAGAAAACGGGGTCCTTGAGGGCCACTCATTGAAGGGACACAATTAAATCTTTGCCGACTTTCTGCTGAAACTTACGAGCGTTCACACCTAAGCCTCTTACAAGGTCAGCTGTTTAGCTAAACATGAGCTCATGATCTAAATATACACAATAATGAAGAAAGCAGCTACAAGGGGAGACAATCAGCCAAAACAATCAATACCAGAATTAGATTCCCAAGGCCATCCATCAGATGTAGGAATAATCGGGTGCAAGGCAGAAAATATACATAAAACTGGAACTGAAACAAGGCACGAGGATGTTTTCAAAGACTGGTAGGATCTCTCAAACATTTTTAAAGGACATGTCATTGATAAAGCTAAATACACCAAGGTTGTGTAATACAACAGATTAATCATTGAGAAGAGTGAAATTATGCTGTTTTGAAAACTATGGCAGGTCAGATTTTCTGCCTAATTATATAAGAAGATTTCTCTAAAAAATACACATTATTTCAAAGACATATTGGCTGTGAAATAAGGTAAGGGTGTTTCAAATGGCTTGTCTGCAAAGAAAGGTGAGATGTAGTGGATCACAGAAAGTCGAGGGGAAAATAGGTCAATATATACATTGCTATATGGTGAACTAAGCCTTAGGCCGGCAACAGTGGAGAGAACCTGACCCTTAGAAACGTACAAGTAAGCTGGAATCTTCAAAAGTTCAAATCTTTATAAGTAAAAAGATTTATTAAAATGAATAACCGAGTGTTTTAATTGACATCAGAAGATGAAAACAATCAACCCTGAGAACATAGAAAAAAGTTAAATAAAGATATGAGCAGAACTTAATACAACAGAAAACGTATAAAATTCAGGTGATTTAGTAAGTCCAAAGAATCTTCTTTGAAAAGATTTAAAAGACACACTTTGATTAAGGAAAACAAAAACATAAGTAAAGAATATACAGAAAGAGTCAGGACAATGTTAGAGCAGAGAATATATGAAATGCCAGTAAATTTGAACATTTCTGTCAAGTGGACCATTTCCTAGCTCCTAAAGTTTACCAAAACTGACACAAGAGGAAATCATTTAAGGTCATCATGTCTGCCCTTGGCATTCTCGGAACGCCCTGGCCTCAGAATGCAGCCTCTGTAGTCCATGGTAACCTGCGGAGAGGGGGCGGGGCTGAGGGAGGTTGGAACACTGCCCTCACTGAGGGAGTGGGTGTGGCCATCTCTGCTGTGACTGAACAAAGGGCAGGGGAGCAGGGGGCCCACGGAAGGGCCCTCAGAGCCCGGCAGGCCCAGTGGAGTGTCACAAGCATTTAGGCCCAGGACAAAGGGCGCTTTCTTTGTCTGCACAGCTGCCCAAACTCTCACCTTTCCACTCAGGCCGCCCACTTACTTGAAGTGTGTGTGGAACCTGTCCGCGCAGTACACCTCGCTGCATAGGTAGGCATAGGTCTGCGCATCGTAGCTTCCTGCCAGGTGACCGAGGCTCACAGGCAGATGGGTCCCTGGGACACACGCAGAGAGGCTCCTGCCCAGGCCACAGGCCGCCCACTGCCCCTGCCCCAGATCGGGGGCCGTAAAGCAGCCCTGTCTGAGTCCCCTGCCTCTAGAGGGAGTATTGGACCAACACTTGTAGAAAACGGGGTCCTTGAGGGCCACTCATTGGAGGGACACAAATAAATCTTTGCCGTCTTTCTTCTGAAACATACGAGCGTTCACCCCTAAGCCTCTTACAAGGTCAGCTGTTTAGCTAAACATGAGCTCATGATCTAAATTTACACAATAATGAAGAAAGCAGCTACAAGGGGAGACAATCAGCCAAAACAATCAATACCAGAATTAGATTCCCAAGGCCATCCATCAGATGTAGGAATAATCGGGTGCAAGGCAGAAAATATACATAAAACTGGAACTGAAACAAGACACGAGGATGTTTTCAAAGACTGGTAGGATCTCTCAAACATTTTTAAAGGACATGTCATTGATAAAGCTAAATAAACAAAGGTTGTGTAATACAACAGATTAATCATTGAGAAGAGTGAAATTATGCTGTTTTGAAAACTATGGCAGGTCAGATTTTCTGCCTAATTATATAAGAAGATTTCTCTAAAAAATAAACATTATTTCAAAGCCTTATTGGCTGTGAAATAAGTTAAGGGTATTTCAAATGGCTTGTCTGCAAAGAAAGGTGAGATGTAGTGGATCACAGAAAGTCGAGGGGAAAATAGGTCAATATATACATTGCTATATGGTGAACTAAGCCTTAGGCCGGCAACAGTGGAGAGAACCTGACCCTTAGAAACGTACAAGTAAGCTGGAATCTTCAAAAGTTCAAATCTTTGTAAGTAAAAGATTTATTAAAATGAATAACCAAGTGTTTTAATTGACATCAGAAGATGAAAACAATAAACCCTGAGAACATAGAAAAAAGTTAAATAAAGATATGAGCAGAACTTAATACAACAGAAAACGTATAAAATTCAGGTGATTTAGTAAGTCCAAAGAATCTTCTCTGAAAAGATTTAAAAGACACACTTTGATTAAGGAAAACAAAAACATAAGTAAAGAATATACAGAAAGAGTCAGGACAATGTTAGAGCAGAGAATATATGAAATGCCAGTAAATTTGAACATTTCTGTCAAGTGGACCATTTCCTAGCTCCTAAAGTTTACCAAAACTGACACAAGAGGAAATCATTTAATGTCATCATGTCTGCCCTTGGCATTCTCGGAACGCCCTGGCCTCAGAATGCAGCCTCTGTAGTCCATGGTAACCTGCGGAGAGGGGGCAGGGCTGAGGGAGGTTGGAACACTGCCCTCACTGAGGGAGTGGGTGTGGCCATCTCTGCTGTGACTGAACAAAGGGCAGGGGAGCAGGGGGCCCAGGGCAGGGCCCTCAGAGCCTGGCAGGCCCAGTGGAGTGTCACAAGCATTTAGGCCCAGGCCAAAGGGCGCTTTCTTTGTCTGCACAGCTGCCCAAACTCTCACCTTTCCACTCAGGCCGCCCACTTACTTGAAGTGTGTGTGGAACCTGTCCGCGCAGTACACCTCGCTGCACAGCTAGGCATAGGTCTGGGCATCGTAGCTTCCTGCCAGGTGACCGAGGCTCACAGGCAGATGGGTCCCTGGGACACACGCGGAGAGGCTCCTGCCCGGGCCACAGGCCGCCCACTGCCCCTGCCCCAGATCGGGGGCCGCAAAGCAGCCCTGTCTGAGTCCCCTGCCTCTAGAGGGAGTATTGGACCAACACTTGTAGAAAACGGGGTCCTTGAGGGCCACTCATTGGAGGGACACAATTAAATCTTTGCCGACTTTCTGCTGAAACTTACGAGCGTTCACACCTAAGCCTCTTACAAGGTCAGCTGTTTAGCTAAACATGAGCTCATGATCTAACTATACACAATAATGAAGAAAGCAGCTACAAGGGGAGACAATCAGCCAAAACAATCAATACCAGAATTAGATTCCCAAGGCCATCCATCAGATGTAGGAATAATCGGGTGCAAGGCAGAAAATATACATAAAACTGGAACTGAAACAAGGCACGAGGATGTTTTCAAAGACTGGTAGGATCTCTAAAACATTTTTAAAGATCATGTCATTGATAAATCTAAATACACAAAGGTTGTGTAATACAACAGATTAATCATTGAGAAGAGTGAAATTATGCTGTTTTGAAAACTATGGCAGGTCAAATTTTCTGCCTAATTATATAAGAAGATTTCTCTAAAAAATACACATTATTTCAAAGACATATTGGGTGTGAAATAAGTTAAGGGTGTTTCAAATGGCTTGTCTGCAAAGAAAGGTTAGATGTAGGGGATCACAGAAAGTCGAGCGGAAAATAGGTCAATATATACATTGCTATATGGTGAACTAAGCCTTAGGCCGGCAACAATGGAGAGGACCTGACCCTTAGAAACGTACAAGTAAGCTGGAATCTTCAAAAGTTCAAATCTTTGTAAGTAAAAAGATTTATTAAAATGAATAACCAAGTGTTTTAATTGACATCAGAAGATGAAAACAATAAACCCTGAGAACATAGAAAAAAGTTAAATAAAGATAGGAGCAGAACTTAATACAACAGAAAACGTATAAAATTCAGGTGATTTAGTAAGTCCAAAGAATCTTCTTTGAAAAGATTTAAAAGACACACTTTGATTAAGGAAAACAAAAACATAAGTAAAGAATATACAGAAAGAGTCAGGACAATGTTAGAGCAGAGAATATATGAAATGCCAGTAAATTTGAACATTTCTGTCAAGTGGACCATTTCCTAGCTCCTAAAGTTTACCAAAACTGACACAAGAGGAAATCATTTAAGGTCATCATGTCTGCCCTTGGCATTCTCGGAACGCCCTGGCCTCAGAATGCAGCCTCTGTAGTCCTTGGTAACCTGCGGAGAAGGGGCAGGGCTGAGGGAGGTTGGAACACTGCCCTCACTGAGGGAGTGGGTGTGGCCATCTCTGCTGTGACTGAACAAAGGGCAGGGGAGCAGGGGGCCCAGGGCAGGGCCCTCAGAGCGCGGCAGGCCCAGTGGAGTATCACAAGCATTTAGGCCCAGGCCAAAGGGCACTTTCTTTGTCTGCACAGCTGCCCAAACTCTCACCTTTCCACTCAGGCCACCCACTTAATTGAAGAGTGTGTGGAACCTGTCCGCACAGTACACCTCTCTGCACAGCTAAGCATAGGTCTGGGCATCGTAGCTTCCTGCCAGGTGACCGAGGCTCACAGGCAGATGGGTCCCTGGGACACACGCAGAGAAGATCCTGCCCGGGCCACAGGCCGCCCACTGCCCCTGCCCCAGATCGGGGGCCGCAAAGCAGCCCTGTCTGTGTCCCCTGCCTCTAGAGGGAGTATTGGACCAACACTTGTAGAAAACGGGGTCCTTGAGGGCCACTCATTGAAGGGACACAATTAAATCTTTGCCGACTTTCTGCTGAAACTTACGAGCGTTCACACCTAAGCCTCTTACAAGGTCAGCTGTTTAGCTAAACATGAGCTCATGATCTAAATATACACAATAATGAAGAAAGCAGCTACAAGGGGAGACAATCAGCCAAAACAATCAATACCAGAATTAGATTCCCAAGGCCATCCATCAGATGTAGGAATAATCGGGTGCAAGGCAGAAAATATACATAAAACTGGAACTGAAACAAGGCACGAGGATGTTTTCAAAGACTGGTAGGATCTCTCAAACATTTTTAAAGGACATGTCATTGATAAAGCTAAATACACCAAGGTTGTGTAATACAACAGATTAATCATTGAGAAGAGTGAAATTATGCTGTTTTGAAAACTATGGCAGGTCAGATTTTCTGCCTAATTATATAAGAAGATTTCTCTAAAAAATACACATTATTTCAAAGACATATTGGCTGTGAAATAAGGTAAGGGTGTTTCAAATGGCTTGTCTGCAAAGAAAGGTGAGATGTAGTGGATCACAGAAAGTCGAGGGGAAAATAGGTCAATATATACATTGCTATATGGTGAACTAAGCCTTAGGCCGGCAACAGTGGAGAGAACCTGACCCTTAGAAACGTACAAGTAAGCTGGAATCTTCAAAAGTTCAAATCTTTATAAGTAAAAAGATTTATTAAAATGAATAACCGAGTGTTTTAATTGACATCAGAAGATGAAAACAATCAACCCTGAGAACATAGAAAAAAGTTAAATAAAGATATGAGCAGAACTTAATACAACAGAAAACGTATAAAATTCAGGTGATTTAGTAAGTCCAAAGAATCTTCTTTGAAAAGATTTAAAAGACACACTTTGATTAAGGAAAACAAAAACATAAGTAAAGAATATACAGAAAGAGTCAGGACAATGTTAGAGCAGAGAATATATGAAATGCCAGTAAATTTGAACATTTCTGTCAAGTGGACCATTTCCTAGCTCCTAAAGTTTACCAAAACTGACACAAGAGGAAATCATTTAAGGTCATCATGTCTGCCCTTGGCATTCTCGGAACGCCCTGGCCTCAGAATGCAGCCTCTGTAGTCCATGGTAACCTGCGGAGAGGGGGCGGGGCTGAGGGAGGTTGGAACACTGCCCTCACTGAGGGAGTGGGTGTGGCCATCTCTGCTGTGACTGAACAAAGGGCAGGGGAGCAGGGGGCCCACGGAAGGGCCCTCAGAGCCCAGGCAGGACCAGTGGAGTTTCACAAGCATTTAGGCCCAGGACAAAGGGCGCTTTCTTTGTCTGCACAGCTGCCCAATCTCTCACCTTTCCACTCAGGCCGCCCTCTTACTTGAAGTGTGTGTGGAACATGTCCGCACAGTACACCTCGCTGCACAGCTAAGCATAGGTCTGGGCATCGTAGCCTCCTGCCCCGTGACCGAGGCTCACAGGCAGATGGGTCCCTGGGACTCACGCGGAGAGGCTCCTGCCCGGGCCACAGGCCGCCCACTGCCCCTGCCCCAGATCGGGGGCCGCAAAGCAGCCCTGTCTGAGTCCCCTGCCTCTAGAGGGAGTATTGGACCAACACTTGTAGAAAACGGGGTCCTTGAGGGCCACTCATTGGAGGGACACAATTAAATCTTTGCCGACTTTCTGCTGAAACTTACGAGCGTTCACACCTAAGCCTCTTACAAGGTCAGCTGTTTAGCTAAACATGAGCTCATGATCTAAATATACACAATAATGAAGAAAGCAGCTACAAGGGGAGACAATCAGCCAAAACAATCAATACCAGAATTAGATTACCAAGGCCATCCATCAGATGAAGGAATAATCGGGTTCAAGGCAGAAAATATACATAAAACTGGAACTGAAACAAGGCACGAGGATGTTTTCAAAGACTGGTAGGATCTCTAAAACATTTTTAAAGATCATATCATTGATAAATCTAAATACACAAAGGTTGTGTAATACAACAGATTAATCATTGAGAAGAGTGAAATTATGCTGTTTTGAAAACTATGGCAGGTCAGATTTTCTGCCTAATTATATAAGAAGATTTCTCTAAAAAATACACATTATTTCAAAGCCTTATTGGCTGTGAAATAAGTTAAGGGTGTTTCAAATGGCTTGTCTGCAAAGAAAGGTTAGATGTAGGGTATCACAGAAAGTCGAGGGGAAAATAGGTCAATATATACATTGCTATATGGTGAACTAAGCCTTAGGCCGGCAACAATGGAGAGGACCTGACCCTTAGAAACGTACAAGTAAGCTGGAATCTTCAAAAGTTCAAATCTTTATAAGTAAAACGATTTATTAAAATGAATAACCAAGTGTTTTAATTGACATCAGAAGATGAAAACAATAAACCCTGAGAACATAGAAAAAAGTTAAATAAAGATAGGAGCAGAACTTAATACAACAGAAAACGTATAAAATTCAGGTGATTTAGTAAGTCCAAAGAATCTTCTTTGAAAAGATTTAAAAGACACACTTTGATTAAGGAAAACAAAAACATAAGTAAAGAATATACAGAAAGAGTCAGGACAATGTTAGAGCAGAGAATATATGAAATGCCAGTAAATTTGAACATTTCTGTCAAGTGGACCATTTCCTAGCTCCTAAAGTTTACCAAAACTGACACAAGAGGAAATCATTTAAGGTCATCATGTCTGCCCTTGGCATTCTCGGAACGCCCTGGCCTCAGAATGCAGCCTCTGTAGTCCATGGTAACCTGCGGAGAGGGGGCGGGGCTGAGGGAGGTTGGAACACTGCCCTCACTGAGGGAGTGGGTGTGGCCATCTCTGCTGTGACTGAACAAAGGGCAGGGGAGCAGGGGGCCCAGGGCAGGGCCCTCAGAGCCCGGCAGGCCCAGTGGAGTGTCACAAGCATTTAGGCCCAGGCCAAAGGGCGCTTTCTTTGTCTGCACAGCTGCCCAAACTCTCACCTTTCCACTCAGGCCGCCCACTTACTTGAAGTGTGTGTGGAACCTGTCCGCGCAGTACACCTCGCTGCACAGCTAGGCATAGATCTGGGCATCGTAGCTTCCTGCCAGGTGACCGAGGCTCACAGGCAGATGGGTCCCTGGGACACACGCGGAGAGGCTCCTGCCCGGGCCACAGGCCGCCCACTGCCCCTGCCCCAGATCGGGGGCCGCAAAGCAGCCCTGTCTGAGTCCCCTGCCTCTAGAGGGAGTATTGGACCAACACTTGTAGAAAACGGGGTCCTTGAGGGCCACTCATTGGAGGGACACTATTAAATCTTTGCCGACTTTCTGCTGAAACTTACGAGCGTTCACACCTAAGCCTCTTACAAGGTCAGCTGTTTAGCTAAACATGAGCTCATGATCTAAATATACACAATAATGAAGAAAGCAGCTACAAGGGGAGACAATCAGCCAAAACAATCAATACCAGAATTAGATTCCCAAGGCCATCCATCAGATGTAGGAATAATCGGGTGCAAGGCAGAAAATATACATAAAACTGGAACTGAAACAAGGCACGAGGATGTTTTCAAAGACTGGTAGGATCTCTAAAACATTTTTAAAGGACATGTCATTGATAAAGCTAAATACACAAAGGTTGTGTAATACAACAGATTAATCATTGAGAAGAGTGAAATTATGCTGTTTTGAAAACTATGGCTGGTCAGATTTTCTGCCTAATTATAGAAGAAGATTTCTCTAAAAAATACACATTATTTCAAAGCCTTATTGGCTGTGAAATAAGTTAAGGGTATTTCAAATGGCTTGTCTGCAAAGAAAGGTGAGATGTAGTGGATCACAGAAAGTCGAGGGGAAAATAGGTCAATATATACATTGCTATATGGTGAACTAAGCCTTAGGCCGGCAACAGTGGAGAGAACCTGACCCTTAGAAACGTACAAGTAAGATGGAATCTTCAAAAGTTCAAATCTTTATAAGTAAAAAGATTTATTAAAATGAATAACCGAGTGTTTTAATTGACATCAGAAGATGAAAACAATAAACCCTGAGAACATAGAAAAAAGTTAAATAAAGATAGGAGCAGAACTTAATACAACAGAAAACGTATAAAATTCAGGTGATTTAGTAAGTCCAAAGAATCTTCTTTGAAAAGATTTAAAAGACACACTTTGATTAAGGAAAACAAAAACATAAGTAAAGAATATACAGAAAGAGTCAGGACAATGTTAGAGCAGAGAATATATGAAATGCCAGTAAATTTGAACATTTCTGTCAAGTGGACCATTTCCTAGCTCCTAAAGTTTACCAAAACTGACACAAGAGGAAATCATTTAAGGTCATCATGTCTGCCCTTGGCATTCTCGGAACGCCCTGGCCTCAGAATGCAGCCTCTGTAGTCCATGGTAACCTGCGGAGAGGGGGCGGGGCTGAGGGAGGTTGGAACACTGCCCTCACAGAGGGAGTGGGTGTGGCCATCTCTGCTGTGACTGAACAAAGGGCAGGGGAGCAGGGGGCCCAGGGCAGGGCCCTCAGAGCCCGGCAGGCCCAGTGGAGTGTCACAAGCATTTAGGCCCAGGCCAAAGGGCGCTTTCTTTGTCTGCACAGCTGCCCAAACTCTCACCTTTCCACTCAGGCCGCCCACTTACTTGAAGTGTGTGTGGAACCTGTCCGCGCAGAACACCTCGCTGCACAGCTAGGCATAGGTCTGGGCATCGTAGCTTCCTGCCAGGTGACCGAGGCTCACAGGCAGATGGGTCCCTGGGACACACGCGGAGAGGCTCCTGCCCGGGCCACAGGCCGCCCACTGCCCCTGCCCCAGATCGGGGGCCGCAAAGCAGCCCTGTCTGAGTCCCCTGCCTCTAGAGGGAGTATTGGACCAACACTTGTAGAAAACGGGGTCCTTGAGGGCCACTCATTGGAGGGACACAATTAAATCTTTGCCGACTTTCTGCTGAAACTTACGAGCGTTCACACCTAAGCCTCTTACAAGGTCAGCTGTTTAGCTAAACATGAGCTCATGATCTAAATATACACAATAATGAAGAAAGCAGCTACAAGGGGAGACAATCAGCCAAAACAATCAATACCAGAATTAGATTCCCAAGGCCATCCATCAGATGTAGGAATAATCGGGTGCAAGGCAGAAAATATACATAAAACTGGAACTGAAACAAGGCACGAGGATGTTTTCAAAGACTGGTAGGATCTCTAAAACATTTTTAAAGGACATGTCATTGATAAAGCTATATACACAAAGGTTGTGTAATACAACAGATTAATCATTGAGAAGAGTGAAATTATGCTGTTTTGAAAACTATGGCAGGTCAGATTTTCTGCCTAATTATAGAAGAAGATTTCTCTAAAAAATACACATTATTTCAAAGCCTTATTGGCTGTGAAATAAGTTAACGGTATTTCAAATGGCTTGTCTGCAAAGAAAGGTGAGATGTAGTGGATCACAGAAAGTCGAGGGGAAAATAGGTCAATATATACATTGCTATATGGTGAACTAAGCCTTAGGCCGGCAACAGTGGAGAGAACCTGACCCTTAGAAACGTACAAGTAAGCTGGAATCTTCAAAAGTTCTAATCTTTATAAGTAAAAAGATTTATTAAAATGAATAACCGAGTGTTTTAATTGACATCAGAAGATGAAAACAATAAACCCTGAGAACATAGAAAAAAGTTAAATAAAGATAGGAGCAGAACTTAATACAACAGAAAACGTATAAAATTCAGGTGATTTAGTAAGTCCAAAGAATCTTCTTTGAAAAGATTTAAAAGACACACTTTGATTAAGGAAAACAAAAACATAAGTAAAGAATATACAGAAAGAGTCAGGACAATGTTAGAGCAGAGAATATATGAAATGCCAGTAAATTTGAACATTTCTGTCAAGTGGACCATTTCCTAGCTCCTAAAGTTTACCAAAACTGACACAAGAGGAAATCATTTAAGGTCATCATGTCTGCCCTTGGCATTCTCGGAACGCCCTGGCCTCAGAATGCAGCCTCTGTAGTCCATGGTAACCTGCGGAGAGGGGGCGTGGCAGAGGGAGGTTGGAACACTGCCCTCACTGAGGGAGTGGGTGTGGCCATCTCTGCTGTGACTGAACAAAGGGCAGGGGAGCAGGGGGCCCAGGGCAGGGCCCTCAGAGCCCGGCAGGCCCAGTGTAGTGTCACAAGCATTTAGGCCCAGGCCAAAGGGCGCTTTCTTTGTCTGCACAGCTGCCCAAACTCTCACCTTTCCACTCAGGCCGCCCACTTACTTGAAGTGTGTGTGGAACCTGTCCGCGCAGTACACCTCGCTGCACAGCTAGGCATAGGTCTGGGCATCGTAGCTTCCTGCCAGGTGACCGAGGCTCACAGGCCGATGGGTCCCTGGGACACACGCAGAGAGGCTCCTGCCCGGGCCACAGGCCGCCCACTGCCCCTGCCCCAGATCGGGGGCCGCAAAGCAGCCCTGTCTGAGTCCCCTGCCTCTAGAGGGAGTATTGGACCAACACTTGTAGAAAACGGGGTCCTTGAGGGCCACTCATTGGAGGGACACAAATAAATCTTTGACGTCTTTCTTCTGAAACTTACGAGCGTTCACACCTAAGCCTCTTACAAGGTCAGCTGTTTAGCTAAACATGAGCTCATGATCTAAATTTACACAATAATGAAGAAAGCAGCTACAAGGGGAGACAATCAGCCAAAACAATCAATACCAGAATTAGATTCCCAAGGCCATCCATCAGATGTAGGAATAATCGGGTGCAAGGCAGAAAATATACATAAAACTGGAACTGAAACAAGGCACGAGGATGTTTTCAAAGACTGGTAGGATCTCTCAAACATTTTTAAAGGACATGTCATTGATAAAGCTAAATACACAAAGGTTGTGTAATACAACAGATTAATCATTGAGAAGAGTGAAATTATGCTGTTTTGAAAACTATGGCAGGTCAGATTTTCTGCCTAATTATATAAGAAGATTTCTCTAAAAAATACACATTATTTCAAAGCCTTATTGGCTGTGAAATAAGTTAAGGGTATTTCAAATGGCTTGTCTGCAAAGAAAGGTGAGATGTAGTGGATCACAGAAAGTCGAGGGGAAAATAGGTCAATATATACATTGCTATATGGTGAACTAAGCCTTAGGCCGGCAACAGTGGAGAGAAACTGACCCTTAGAAACGTACAAGTAAGCTGGAATCTTCAAAAGTTCAAATCTTTATAAGTAAAAAGATTTATTAAAATGAATAACCAAGTGTTTTAATTGACATCAGAAGATGAAAACAATAAACCCTGAGAACACAGAAAAAAGTTAAATAAAGATATGAGCAGAACTTAATACAACAGAAAACGTATAAAATTCAGGTGATTTAGTAAGTCCAAAGAATCTTCTTTGAAAAGATTTAAAAGACACACTTTGATTAAGGAAAACAAAAACATAAGTAAAGAATATACAGAAAGAGTCAGGACAATGTTAGAGCAGAGAATATATGAAATGCCAGTAAATTTGAACATTTCTGTCAAGTGGACCATTTCCTAGCTCCTAAAGTTTACCAACACGGACACAAGAGGAAATCATTTAAGGTCATCATGTCTGCCCTTGGCATTCTCGGAACGCCCTGGCCTCAGAATGAAGCCTCTGTAGTCCATGGTAACCTGCAGAGAGGGGGCGGGGCTGAGGGAGGTTGGAACACTGCCCTCACTGAGGGAGTGGGTGTGGCCATCTCTGCTGTGACTGAACAAAGGGCAGGGGAGCAGGGGGCCCAGGGCAGGGCCCTCAGAGCCCGGCAGGCCCAGTGGAGTGTCACAAGCATTTAGGCCCAGGCCAAAGGGCGCTTTCTTTGTCTGCACAGCTGCCCAAACTCTCACCTTTCCACTCAGGCCGCCCACTTACTTGAAGTGTGTGTGGAACCTGTCCGCGCAGTACACCTCGCTGCACAGCTAGGCATAGGTCTGGGCATTGTAGCTTCCCGCCAGGTGACGGAGGCTCACAGGCAGATGGGTCCCTGGGACACACGCGGAGAGGCTCCTGCCCGGGCCACAGGCCGCCCACTGCCCCTGCCCCAGATCGGGGGCCGCAAAGCAGCCCTGTCTGAGTCCCCTGCCTCTAGAGGGAGTATTGGACCAACACTTGTAGAAAACGGGGTCCTTGAGGGCCACTCATTGGAGGGACACAATTAAATCTTTGCCGACTTTCTGCTGAAACTTACGAGCGTTCACACCTAAGCCTCTTACAAGGTCAGCTGTTTAGCTAAACATGAGCTCATGATCTAAATATACACAATAATGAAGAAAGCAGCTACAAGGGGAGACAATCAGCCAAAACAATCAATACCAGAATTAGATTCCCAAGGCCATCCATCAGATGTAGGAATAATCGGGTGCAAGGCAGAAAATATACATAAAACTGGAACTGAAACAAGGCACGAGGATGTTTTCAAAGACTGGTAGGATCTCTCAAACATTTTTAAAGATCATGTCATTGATAAATCTAAATACACAAAGGTTGTGTAATACAACAGATTAATCATTGAGAAGAGTGAAATTATGCTGTTTTGAAAACTATGGCAGGTCAGATTTTCTGCCTAATTATATAAGAAGATTTCTCTAAAAAATACACATTATTTCAAAGACATATTGGCTGTGAAATAAGTTAAGCGTGTTTCAAATGGCTTGTCTGCTTAAGAAAGGTTAGATGTAGGGGATCACAGAAAGTCGAGGGGAAAATAGGTCAATATATACATTGCTATATGGTGAACTAAGCCTTAGGCCGGCAACAATGGAGAGGACCTGACCCTTAGAAACGTACAAGTAAGCTGGAATCTTCAAAAGTTCAAATCTTTATAAGTAAAAAGATTTATTAAAATGAATAACCAAGTGTTTTAATTGACATCAGAAGATGAAAACAATAAACCCTGAGAACATAGAAAAAAGTTAAATAAAGATAGGAGCAGAACTTAATACAACAGAAAACGTATAAAATTCAGGTGATTTAGTAAGTCCAAAGAATCTTCTTTGAAAAGATTTAAAAGACACACTTTGATTAAGGAAAACAAAAACATAAGTAAAGAATATACAGAAAGAGTCAGGACAATGTTAGAGCAGAGAATATATGAAATGCCAGTAAATTTGAACATTTCTGTCAAGTGGACCATTTCCTAGCTCCTAAAGTTTACCAAAACTGACACAAGAGGAAATCATTTAAGGTCATCATGTCTGCCCTTGGCATTCTCGGAACACCCTGGCCTCAGAATGCAGCCTCTGTAGTCCATGGTAACCTGCGGAGAGGGGGCGGGGCAGAGGGAGGTTGGAACACTGCCCTCACTGAGGGAGTGGGTGTGGCCATCTCTGCTGTGACTGAACAAAGGGCAGGGGAGCAGGGGGCCCAGGGCAGGGCCCTCAGAGCCCGGCAGGCCCAGTGGAGTGTCACAAGCATTTAGGCCCAGTCCAAAGGGCGCTTTCTTTGTCTGCACAGCTGCCCAAACTCTCACCTTTCCACTCAGGCCGCCCACTTACTTGAGGTGTGTGTGGAACCTGTCCGCGCAGTACACCTCGCTGCACAGCTAGGAATAGGTCTGGGCATCGTAGCTTCCTGCCAGGTGACCGAGGCTCACAGGCAGGTGGGTCCCTGGGAAACACGCAGAGAGGCTCCTGCCCGGGTCACTGGCCGCCCACTGCCCCTGCCCCAGATCGGGGGCCGCAAAGCAGCCCTGTCTGAGTCCCCTGCCTCTAGAGGGAGTATTGGACCAACACTTGTAGAAAACGGGGACCTTGAGGGCCACTCATTGGAGGGACACAAATAAATCTTTGCCGTCTTTCTTCTGAAACTTACGAGCGTTCACACCTAAGCCTCTTACAAGGTCAGCTGTTTAGCTAAACATGAGCTCATGATCTAAATTTACACAATAATGAAGAAAGCAGCTACAAGGGGAGACAATCAGCCAAAACAATCAATACCAGAATTAGATTCCCAAGGCCATCCATCAGATGTAGGAATAATCGGGTGCAAGGCAGAAAATATACATAAAACTGGAACTGAAACAAGGCACGAGGATGTTTTCAAAGACTGGTAGGATCTCTAAAACATTTTTAAAGGACATGTCATTGATAAAGCTAAATACACAAAGGTTGTGTAATACAACAGATTAATCATTGAGAAGAGTGAAATTATGCTGTTTTGAAAACTATGGCAGGTGAGATTTTCTGCCTAATTATATAAGAAGATTTCGCTAAAAAATAAACATTATTTCAAAGCCTTATTGGCTGTGAAATAAGTTAAGGGTATTTCAAATGGCTTGTCTGCAAAGAAAGGTGAGATGTTGTGGATCACAGAAAGTCGAGGGGAAAATAGGTCAATATATACATTGCTATATGGTGAACTAAGCCTTAGGCCGGCAACAGTGGAGAGAACCTGACCCTTAGAAACGTACAAGTAAGCTGGAATCTTCAAAAGTTCAAATCTTTATAAGTAAAAAGATTTATTAAAATGAATAACCAAGTGTTTTAATTGACATCAGAAGATGAAAACAATAAACCCTGAGAACATAGAAAAAAGTTAAATAAAGATAGGAGCAGAACTTAATACAACAGAAAACGTATAAAATTCAGGTGATTTAGTAAGTCCAAAGAATCTTCTTTGAAAAGATTTAAAAGACACACTTTGATTAAGGAAAACAAAAACATAAGTAAAGAATATACAGAAAGAGTCAGGACAATGTTAGAGCAGAGAATATATGAAATGCCAGTAAATTTGAACATTTCTGTCAAGTGGACCATTTCCTAGCTCCTAAAGTTTACCAAAACTGACACAAGAGGAAATCATTTAAGGTCATCATGTCTGCCCTTGGCATTCTCGGAACACCCTGGCCTCAGAATGCAGCCTCTGTAGTCCATGGTAACCTGCGGAGAGGGGGCGGGGCAGAGGGAGGTTGGAACACTGCCCTCACTGAGGGAGTGGGTGTGGCCATCTCTGCTGTGACTGAACAAAGGGCAGGGGAGCAGGGGGCCCAGGGCAGGGCCCTCAGAGCCCGGCAGGCCCAGTGGAGTGTCACAAGCATTTAGGCCCAGTCTAAAGGGCGCTTTCTTTGTCTGCACAGCTGCCCAAACTCTCACCTTTCCACTCAGGCCGCCCACTTACTTGAAGTGTGTGTGGAACCTGTCCGCGCAGTACACCTCGCTGCACAGCTAGGAATAGGTCTGGGCATCGTAGCTTCCTGCCAGGTGACCGAGGCTCACAGGCAGATGGGTCCCTGGGACACACGCAGAGAGGCTCCTGCCCGGGTCACAGGCCGCCCACTGCCCCTGCCCCAGATCGGGGGCCGCAAAGCAGCCCTGTCTGAGTCCCCTGCCTCTAGAGGGAGTATTGGACCAACACTTGTAGAAAACGGGGTCCTTGAGGGCCACTCATTGGAGGGACACAAATAAATCTTTGCCGTCTTTCTTCTGAAACTTACGAGCGTTCACACCTAAGCCTCTTACAAGGTCAGCTGTTTAGCTAAACATGAGCTCATGATCTAAATTTACACAATAATGAAGAAAGCAGCTACAAGGGGAGACAATCAGCCAAAACAATCAATACCAGAATTAGATTCCCAAGGCCATCCATCAGATGTAGGAATAATCGGGTGCAAGGCAGAAAATATACATAAAACTGGAACTGAAACAAGGCACGAGGATGTTTTCAAAGACTGGTAGGATCTCTCAAACATTTTTAAAGGACATGTCATTGATAAAGCTAAATACACAAAGGTTGTGTAATACAACAGATTAATCATTGAGAAGAGTGAAATTATGCTGTTTTGAAAACTATGGCAGGTGAGATTTTCTGCCTAATTATATAAGAAGATTTCGCTAAAAAATAAACATTATTTCAAAGCCTTATTGGCTGTGAAATAAGTTAAGGGTATTTCAAATGGCTTGTCTGCAAAGAAAGGTGAGATGTTGTGGATCACAGAAAGTCGAGGGGAAAATAGGTCAATATATACATTGCTATATGGTGAACTAAGCCTTAGGCCGGCAACAGTGGAGAGAACCTGACCCTTAGAAACGTACAAGTAAGCTGGAATCTTCAAAAGTTCAAATCTTTATAAGTAAAAAGATTTATTAAAATGAATAACCAAGTGTTTTAATTGACATCAGAAGATGAAAACAATAAACCCTGAGAACATAGAAAAAAGTTAAATAAAGGTAGGAGCAGAACTTAATACAACAGAAAACGTATAAAATTCAGGTGATTTAGTAAGTCCAAAGAATCTTCTTTGAAAAGATTTAAAAGACACACTTTGATTAAGGAAAACAAAAACATAAGTAAAGAATATACAGAAAGAGTCAGGACAATGTTAGAGCAGAGAATATATGAAATGCCAGTAAATTTGAACATTTCTGTCAAGTGGACCATTTCCTAGCTCCTAAAGTTTACCAAAACTGACACAAGAGGAAATCATTTAAGGTCATCATGTCTGCCCTTGGCATTCTCGGAACACCCTGGCCTCAGAATGCAGCCTCTGTAGTCCATGGTAACCTGCGGAGAGGGGGCGGGGCAGAGGGAGGTTGGAACACTGCCCTCACTGAGGGAGTGGGTGTGGCCATCTCTGCTGTGACTGAACAAAGGGCAGGGGAGCAGGGGGCCCAGGGCAGGGCCCTCAGAGCCCGGCAGGCCCAGTGGAGTGTCACAAGCATTTAGGCCCAGTCTAAAGGGCGCTTTCTTTGTCTGCACAGCTGCCCAAACTCTCACCTTTCCACTCAGGCCGCCCACTTACTTGAAGTGTGTGTGGAACCTGTCCGCGCAGTACACCTCGCTGCACAGCTAGGAATAGGTCTGGGCATCGTAGCTTCCTGCCAGGTGACCGAGGCTCACAGGCAGATGGGTCCCTGGGACACACGCAGAGAGGCTCCTGCCCGGGTCACAGGCCGCCCACTGCCCCTGCCCCAGATCGGGGGCCGCAAAGCAGCCCTGTCTGAGTCCCCTGCCTCTAGAGGGAGTATTGGACCAACACTTGTAGAAAACGGGGTCCTTGAGGGCCACTCATTGGAGGGACACAAATAAATCTTTGCCGTCTTTCTTCTGAAACTTACGAGCGTTCACACCTAAGCCTCTTACAAGGTCAGCTGTTTAGCTAAACATGAGCTCATGATCTAAATTTACACAATAATGAAGAAAGCAGCTACAAGGGGAGACAATCAGCCAAAACAATCAATACCAGAATTAGATTCCCAAGGCCATCCATCAGATGTAGGAATAATCGGGTGCAAGGCAGAAAATATACATAAAACTGGAACTGAAACAAGGCACGAGGATGTTTTCAAAGACTGGTAGGATCTCTCAAACATTTTTAAAGGACATGTCATTGATAAAGCTAAATACACAAAGGTTGTGTAATACAACAGATTAATCATAGAGAAGAGTGAAATTATGCTGTTTTGAAAACTATGGCAGGTGAGATTTTCTGCCTAATTATATAAGAAGATTTCGCTAAAAAATAAACATTATTTCAAAGCCTTATTGGCTGTGAAATAAGTTAAGGGTATTTCAAATGGCTTGTCTGCAAAGAAAGGTGAGATGTTGTGGATCACAGAAAGTCGAGGGGAAAATAGGTCAATATATACATTGCTATATGGTGAACTAAGCCTTAGGCCGGCAACAGTGGAGAGAACGTGACCCTTAGAAACGTACAAGTAAGCTGGAATCTTCAAAAGTTCAAATCTTTATAAGTAAAAAGATTTATTAAAATGAATAACCAAGTGTTTTAATTGACATCAGAAGATGAAAACAATAAACTCTGAGAACACAGAAAAAAGTTAAATAAAGATATGAGCAGAACTTAATACAACAGAAAACGTATAAAATTCAGGTGATTTAGTAAGTCCAAAGAATCTTCTTTGAAAAGATTTAAAAGACACACTTTGATTAAGGAAAACAAAAACATAAGTAAAGAATATACAGAAAGAGTCAGGACAATGTTAGAGCAGAGAATATATGAAATGCCAGTAAATTTGAACATTTCTGTCAAGTGGACCATTTCCTAGCTCCTAAAGTTTACCAAAACTGACACAAGAGGAAATCATTTAAGGTCATCATGTCTGCCCTTGGCATTCTCGGAACGCCCTGGCCTCAGAATGAAGCCTCTGTAGTCCATGGTAACCTGCAGAGAGGGGGCGGGGCTGAGGGAGGTTGGAACACTGCCCTCACTGAGGGAGTGGGTGTGGCCATCTCTGCTGTGACTGAACAAAGGGCAGGGGAGCAGGGGGCCCAGGGCAGGGCCCTCAGAGCCCGGCAGGCCCAGTGGAGTGTCACAAGCATTTAGGCCCAGGCCAAAGGGCGCTTTCTTTGTCTGCACAGCTGCCCAAACTCTCACCTTTCCACTCAGGCCGCCCACTTACTTGAAGTGTGTGTGGAACCTGTCCGCGCAGTACACCTCGCTGCACAGCTAGGCATAGGTCTGGGCATCGTAGCTTCCTGCCAGGTGACCGAGGCTCACAGGCAGATGGGTCCCTGGGACACACGCAGAGAGGCTCCTGCCCGGGTCACAGGCCGCCCACTGCCCCTGCCCCAGATCGGGGGCCGCAAAGCAGCCCTGTCTGAGTCCTCGGCCTCTAGAGGGAGTATTGGACCAACACTTGTAGAAAACGGGGTCCTTGAGGGCCACTTATTGGAGGGACACCATTAAATCTATGCCGACTTTCTGCTGAAACTTACGAGCGTTCACACCTAAGCCTCTTACAAGGTCAGCTGTTTAGCTAAACATGAGCTCATGATCTAAATATACACAATAATGAATAAAGCAGCTACAAGGGGAGACAATCAGCCAAAACAATCAATACCAGAATTAGATTCCCAAGGCCATCCATCAGATGTAGGAATAATCGGGTGCAAGGCAGAAAATATACATAAAACTGGAACTGAAACAAGGCACGAGGATGTTTTCAAAGACTGGTAGGATCTCTCAAACATTTTTAAAGGACATGTCATTGATAAAGCTAAATACACAAAGGTTGTGTAATACAACAGATTAATCATTGAGAAGAGTGAAATTATGCTGTTTTGAAAACTATGGCAGGTCAGATTTTCTGCCTAATTATATAAGAAGATTTCTCTAAATAATACACATTATTTCAAAGACATATTGGCTGTGAAATAAGTTAAGGGTGTTTCAAATGGCTTGTCTGCAAAGAATGGTTAGATGTAGGGGATCACAGAAAGTCGAGGGGAAAATAGGTCAATATATACATTGCTATATGGTGAACTAAGCCTTAGGCCGGCAACAATGGAGAGGACCTGACCCTTAGAAACGTACAAGTAAGCTGGTATCTTCAAAAGTTCAAATCTTTATAAGTAAAAAGATTTATTAAAATGAATAACCAAGTGTTTTAATTGACATCAGAAGATGAAAACAATAAACCCTGAGAACATAGAAAAAAGTTAAATAAAGATATGAGCAGAACTTAATACAACAGAAAACCTGTAAAATTCAGGTGATTTAGTACGTCCAAAGAATCTTCTTTGAAAAGATTTAAAAGAAACACTTTGATTAAGGAAAACAAAAACATAAGTAAAGAATATACAGAAAGAGTCAGGACAATGTTAGAGCAGAGAATATATGAAATGCCAGTAAATTTGAACATTTCTGTCAAGTGGACCATTTCCTAGCTCCTAAAGTTTACCAAAACTGACACAAGAGGATATCATTTAAGGTCATCATGTCTGCCCTTGGCATTCTCGGAACGCCCTGGCCTCAGAATGCAGCCTCTGTTGTCCATGGTAACCTGCGGAGAGGGGGCGGGGCTGAGGGAGGTTGGAACACTGCCCTCACTGAGGGAGTGCGTGTGGCCAACTCTGCTGTGACTGAACAAAGGGCAGAGGAGCAGGGGGCCCAGGGCAGGGCCCTCAGAGCCCAGGCAGGACCAGTGGAGTTTCACAAGCATTTAGGCCCAGGCCAAAGGGCGCTTTCTTTGTCTGCACAGCTGCCCAAACTCTCACCTTTCCACTCAGGCCGCCCTCTTACTTGAAGTGTGTGTGGAACCTGTCCGCACAGTACACCTCGCTGCACAGCTAAGCATAGGTCTGGGCATCGTAGCCTCCTGCCAGGTGACCGAGGCTCACAGGCAGATGGGTCCCTGGGACACACGCGGAGAGGCTCCTGCCCGGGCCACAGGCCGCCCACTGCCCCTGCCCCAGATCGGGGGCCGCAAAGCAGCCCTGTCTGAGTCCCCTGCCTCTAGAGGGAGTATTGGACCAACACTTGTAGAAAACGGGGTCCTTGAGGGCCACTCATTGGAGGGACACAATTAAATCTTTGCCGACTTTCTGCTGAAACTTACGAGCGTTCACACCTAAGCCTCTTACAATGTCAGCTGTTTAGCTAAACATGAGATCATGATCTAAATATACACAATAATGAAGAAAGCAGCTACAAGGGGAGACAATCAGCCAAAACAATCAATACCAGAATTAGATTCCCAAGGCCATCCATCAGATGTAGGAATAATCGGGTGCAAGGCAGAAAATATACATAAAACTGGAACTGAAACAAGGCACGAGGATGTTTTCAAAGACTGGTAGGATCTCTCAAACATTTTTAAAGGACATGTCATTGATAAAGCTAAATACAAAGGTTGTGTAATACAACAGATTAATCATTGAGAAGAGTGAAATTATGCTGTTTTGAAAACTATGGCAGGTCAGATTTTCTGCCTAATTATATAGAAGATTTCTCTAAAAAATACACATTATTTCAAAGACATATTGGCTGTGAAATAAGTTAAGGGTGTTTCAAATGGCTTGTCTGCAAAGAAAGGTTAGATGTAGGGGATCACAGAAAGTCGAGGGGAAAATAGGTCAATATATACATTGCTATATGGTGAACTAAGCCTTAGGCCGGCAACAATGGAGAGGACCTGACCCTTAGAAACGTACAAGTAAGCTGGAATCTTCAAAAGTTCAAATCTTTATAAGTAAAAAGATTTATTAAAATGAATAACCAAGTGTTTTAATTGACATCAGAAGATGAAAACAATAAACCCTGAGAACATAGAAAAAAGTTAAATAAAGATAGGAGCAGAACTTAATACAACAGAAAACGTATAAAATTCAGGTGATTTAGTAAGTCCAAAGAATCTTCTTTGAAAAGATTTAAAAGACACACTTTGATTAAGGAAAACAAAAACATAAGTAAAGAATATACAGAAAGAGTCAGGACAATGTTAGAGCAGAGAATATATGAAATGCCAGTAAATTTGAACATTTCTGTCAAGTGGACCATTTCCTAGCTCCTAAAGTTTACCAAAACTGACACAAGAGGAAATCATTTAAGGTCATCATGTCTGCCCTTGGCATTCTCGGAACGCCCTGGCCTCAGAATGCAGCCTCTGTAGTCCATGGTAACCTGCGGAGAGGGGCGGGGCTGAGGGAGGTTGGAACACTGCCCTCACTGAGGGAGTGGGTGTGGCCATCTCTGCTGTGACTGAACAAACGGCAGGGGAGCAGGGGGCCCAGGGCAGGGCCCTCAGAGCCCGGCAGGCCCAGTGGAGTGTCACAAGCATTTAGGCCCAGGCCAAAGGGCGCTTTCTTTGTCTGCACAGCTGCCCAAACTCTCACCTTTCCACTCAGGCCGCCCACTTACTTGAAGTGTGTGTGGAACCTGTCCGCGCAGTACACCTCGCTGCACAGCTAGGCATAGGTCTGGGCATCGTAGCTTCCTGCCAGGTGACCGAGGCTCACAGGCAGATGGGTCCCTGGGACACACGCGGAGAGGCTCCTGCCCGGGCCACAGGCCGCCCACTGCCCCTGCCCCAGATCGGGGGCCGCAAAGCAGCCCTGTCTGAGTCCCCTGCCTCTAGAGGGAGTATTGGAGCAACACTTGTAGAAAACGGGGTCCTTGAGGGCCACTCATTGGAGGGACACAATTAAATCTTTGCCGACTTTCTGCTGAAACTTACGAGCGTTCACACATAAGCCTCTTACAAGGTCAGCTGTTTAGCTAAACATGAGATCATGATCTAAATATACACAATAATGAAGAAAGCAGCTACAAGGGGAGACAATCAGCCAAAACAATCAATACCAGAATTAGATTCCCAAGGCCATCCATCAGATGTAGGAATAATCGGGTGCAAGGCAGAAAATATACATAAAACTGGAACTGAAACAAGGCACGAGGATGTTTTCAAAGACTGGTAGGATCTCTCAAACATTTTTAAAGGACATGTCATTGATAAAGCTAAATACACAAAGGTTGTGTAATACAACAGATTAATCATTGAGAAGAGTGAAATTATGCTGTTTTGAAAACTATGGCAGGTCAGATTTTCTGCCTAATTATAGAAGAAGATTTCTCTAAAAAATACACATTATTTCAAAGCCTTATTGGCTGTGAAATAAGTTAAGGGTATTTCAAATGGCTTGTCTGCAAAGAAAGGTGAGATGTAGTGGATCACAGAAAGTCGAGGGGAAAATAGGTCAATATATACATTGCTATATGGTGAACTAAGCCTTAGGCCGGCAACAGTGGAGAGAACCTGACCCTTAGAAACGTACAAGTAAGCTGGAATCTTCAAAAGTTCTAATCTTTATAAGTAAAAAGATTTATTAAAATGAATAACCAAGTGTTTTAATTGACATCAGAAAATGAAAACAATAAACCCTGAGAACATAGAAAAAAGTTAAATAAAGATAGGAGCAGAACTTAATACAACAGAAAACGTATAAAATTCAGGTGATTTAGTAAGTCCAAAGAATCTTCTTTGAAAAGATTTAAAAGACACACTTTGATTAAGGAAAACAAAAACATAAGTAAAGAATATACAGAAAGAGTCAGGACAATGTTAGAGCAGAGAATATATGAAATGCCAGTAAATTTGAACATTTCTGTCAAGTGGACCATTTCCTAGCTCCTAAAGTTTACCAAAACTGACACAAGAGGAAATCATTTAAGGTCATCATGTCTGCCCTTGGCATTCTCGGAACGCCCTGGCCTCAGAATGCAGCCTCTGTAGTCCATGGTAACCTGCGGAGAGGGGGCGGGGCTGAGGGAAGTTGGAACACTGCCCTCACTGAGGGAGTCGGTGTGGCCATCTCTGCTGTGACTGAACAAAGGGCAGGGGAGCAGGGGGCCCAGGGCAGGGCCCTCAGAGCCCGGCAGGCCCAGTGGAGTGTCACAAGCATTTAGGCCCAGGCCAAAGGGCGCTTTCTTTGTCTGCACAGCTGCCCAAACTCTCACCTTTCCACTCAGGCCGCCCACTTACTTGAAGTGTGTGTGGAACCTGTCCGCGCAGTACACCTCGCTGCACAGCTAGGCATAGGTCTGGGCATCGTAGCTTCCTGCCAGGTGACCGAGGCTCACAGGCAGATGGGTCCCTGGGACACACGCAGAGAGGCTCCTGCCCGGGCCACAGGCCGCCCACTGCCCCTGCCCCAGATCGGGGGCCGCAAAGCAGCCCTGTCTGAGTCCCCGGCCTCTAGAGGGAGTATTGGACCAACACTTGTAGAAAACGGGGTTCTTGAGGGCCACTTATTGGAGGGACACCATTAAATCTATGCCGACTTTCTGCTGAAACTTACGAGCGTTCACACCTAAGCCTCTTACAAGGTCAGCTGTTTAGCTAAACATGAGCTCATGATCTAAATATACACAATAATGAATAAAGCAGCTACAAGGGGAGACAATCAGCCAAAACAATCAATACCAGAATTAGATTCCCAAGGCCATCCATCAGATGTAGGAATAATCGGGTGCAAGGCAGAAAATATACATAAAACTGGAACTGAAACAAGGCACGAGGATGTTTTCAAAGACTGGTAGGATCTCTAAAACATTTTTAAAGGACATGTCATTGATAAAGCTAAATACACAAAGGTTGTGTAATACAACAGATTAATCATTGAGAAGAGTGAAATTATGCTGTTTTGAAAACTATGGCAGGTCAGATTTTCTGCCTAATTATATAAGAAGATTTCTCTAAATAATACACATTATTTCAAAGACATATTGGCTGTGAAATAAGTTAAGGGTGTTTCAAATGGCTTGTCTGCAAAGAATGGTTAGATGTAGGGGATCACAGAAAGTCGAGGGGAAAATAGGTCAATATATACATTGCTATATGGTGAACTAAGCCTTAGGCCGGCAACAATGGAGAGGACCTGACCCTTAGAAACGTACAAGTAAGCTGGTATCTTCAAAAGTTCAAATCTTTATAAGTAAAAAGATTTATTAAAATGAATAACCAAGTGTTTTAATTGACATCAGAAGATGAAAACAATAAACCCTGAGAACATAGAAAAAAGTTAAATAAAGATATGAGCAGAACTTAATACAACAGAAAACGTATAAAATTCAGGTGATTTAGTAAGTCCAAAGAATCTTCTTTGAAAAGATTTAAAAGACACACTTTGATTAAGGAAAACAAAAACATAAGTAAAGAATATACAGAAAGAGTCAGGACAATGTTAGAGCAGAGAATATATGAAATGCCAGTAAATTTGAACATTTCTGTCAAGTGGACCATTTCCTAGCTCCTAAAGTTTACCAAAACTGACACAAGAGGAAATCATTTAAGGTCATCATGTCTGCCCTTGGCATTCTCGGAACGCCCTGGCCTCAGAATGCAGCCTCTGTAGTCCATGGTAACCTGTGGAGAGGGGGCGGGGCTGAGGGAGGTTGGAACACTGCCCTCACTGAGGGAGTGCGTGTGGCCAACTCTGCTGTGACTGAACAAAGGGCAGAGGAGCAGGGGGCCCAGGGCAGGGCCCTCAGAGCCCAGGCAGGACCAGTGGAGTTTCACAAGCATTTAGGCCCAGGCCAAAGGGCGCTTTCTTTGTCTGCACAGCTGCCCAAACTCTCACCTTTCCACTCAGGCCGCCCTCTTACTTGAAGTGTGTGTGGAACCTGTCCGCACAGTACACCTCGCTGCACAGCTAAGCATAGGTCTGGGCATCGTAGCCTCCTGCCAGGTGACCGAGGCTCACAGGCAGATGGGTCCCTGGGACACACGCGGAGAGGCTCCTGCCCGGGCCACAGGCCGCCCACTGCCCCTGCCCCAGATCGGGGGCCGCAAAGCAGCCCTGTCTGAGTCCCCTGCCTCTAGAGGGAGTATTGGACCAACACTTGTAGAAAACGGGGTCCTTGAGGGCCACTCATTGGAGGGACACAATTAAATCTTTGCCGACTTTCTGCTGAAACTTACGAGCGTTCACACCTAAGCCTCTTACAATGTCAGCTGTTTAGCTAAACATGAGATCATGATCTAAATATACACAATAATGAAGAAAGCAGCTACAAGGGGAGACAATCAGCCAAAACAATCAATACCAGAATTAGATTCCCAAGGCCATCCATCAGATGTAGGAATAATCGGGTGCAAGGCAGAAAATATACATAAAACTGGAACTGAAACAAGGCACGAGGATGTTTTCAAAGACTGGTAGGATCTCTCAAACATTTTTAAAGGACATGTCATTGATAAAGCTAAATACAAAGGTTGTGTAATACAACAGATTAATCATTGAGAAGAGTGAAATTATGCTGTTTTGAAAACTATGGCAGGTCAGATTTTCTGCCTAATTATATAGAAGATTTCTCTAAAAAATACACATTATTTCAAAGACATATTGGCTGTGAAATCAGTTAAGGGTGTTTCAAATGGCTTGTCTGGAAAGAAAGGTTAGATGTAGGGGATCACAGAAAGTCGAGGGGAAAATAGGTCAATATATACATTGCTATATGGTGAACTAAGCCTTAGGCCGGCAACAATGGAGAGGACCTGACCCTTAGAAACGTACAAGTAAGCTGGAATCTTCAAAAGTTCAAATCTTTATAAGTAAAAAGATTTATTAAAATGAATAACCAAGTGTTTTAATTGACATCAGAAGATGAAAACTATAAACCCTGAGAACATAGAAAAAAGTTAAATAAAGATATGAGCAGAACTTAATACAACAGAAAACGTATAAAATTCAGGTGATTTAGTAAGTCCAAAGAATCTTCTTTGAAAAGATTTAAAAGACACACTTTGATTAAGGAAAACAAAAACATAAGTAAAGAATATACAGAAAGAGTCAGGACAATGTTAGAGCAGAGAATATATGAAATGCCAGTAAATTTGAACATTTCTGTCAAGTGGACCATTTCCTAGCTCCTAAAGTTTACCAAAACTGACACAAGAGGAAATCATTTAAGGTCATCATGTCTGCCCTTGGCATTCTCGGAACGCCCTGGCCTCAGAATGCAGCCTCTGTAGTCCATGGTAACCTGTGGAGAGGGGGCGGGGCTGAGGGAGGTTGGAACACTGCCCTCACTGAGGGAGTGCGTGTGGCCATCTCTGCTGTGACTGAACAAAGGGCAGGGGAGCAGGGGGCCCAGTGCAGCGCCCTCAGAGCCCGGCAGGCCCAGTGGAGTGTCACAAGCATTTAGGCCCAGGCCAAAGGGCGCTTTCTTTGTCTGCACAGCTGCCCAAACTCTCACTTTTCCACTCAGGCCGCCCTCTTACTTGAAGTGTGTGTGGAACCTGTCCGCACAGTACACCTCGCTGCACAGCTAAGCATAGGTCTGGGCATCGTAGCCTCCTGCCAGGTGACCGAGGCTCACAGGCAGATGGGTCCCTGGGACACACGCGGAGAGGCTCCTGCCCGGGCCACAGGCCGCCCACTGCCCCTGCCCCAGATCGGGGGCCGCAAAGCAGCCCTGTCTGAGTCCCCTGCCTCTAGAGGGAGTATTGGACCAACACTTGTAGAAAACGGGGTCCTTGAGGGCCACTCATTGGAGGGACACAATTAAATCTTTGCCGACTTTCTGCTGAAACTTACGAGCGTTCACACCTAAGCCTCTTACAATGTCAGCTGTTTAGCTAAACATGAGATCATGATCTAAATATACACAATAATGAAGAAAGCAGCTACAAGGGGAGACAATCAGCCAAAACAATCAATACCAGAATTAGATTCCCAAGGCCATCCATCAGATGTAGGAATAATCGGGTGCAAGGCAGAAAATATACATAAAACTGGAACTGAAACAAGGCACGAGGATGTTTTCAAAGACTGGTAGGATCTCTCAAACATTTTTAAAGGACATGTCATTGATAAAGCTAAATACAAAGGTTGTGTAATACAACAGATTAATCATTGAGAAGAGTGAAATTATGCTGTTTTGAAAACTATGGCAGGTCAGATTTTCTGCCTAATTATATAAGAAGATTTCTCTAAAAAATACACATTATTTCAAAGACATATTGGCTGTGAAATAAGTTAAGGGTGTTTCAAATGGCTTGTCTGCAAAGAAAGGTTAGATGTAGGGGATCACAGAAAGTCGAGGGGAAAATAGGTCAATATATACATTGCTATATTGTGAACTAAGCCTTAGGCCGGCAACAATGGAGAGGACCTGACCCTTAGAAACGTACAAGTAAGCTGGAATCTTCAAAAGTTCAAATCTTTATAAGTAAAAAGATTTATTAAAATGAATAACCAAGTGTTTTAATTGACATCAGAAGATGAAAACAATAAACCCTGAGAACATAGAAAAAAGTTAAATAAAGATAGGAGCAGAACTTAATACAACAGAAAACGTATAAAATTCAGGTGATTTAGTAAGTCCAAAGAATCTTCTTTGAAAAGATTTAAAAGACACACTTTGATTAAGGAAAACAAAAACATAAGTAAAGAATATACAGAAAGAGTCAGGACAATGTTAGAGCAGAGAATATATGAAATGCCAGTAAATTTGAACATTTCTGTCAAGTGGACCATTTCCTAGCTCCTAAAGTTTACCAAAACTGACACAAGAGGAAATCATTTAAGGTCATCATGTCTGCCCTTGGCATTCTCGGAACGCCCTGGCCTCAGAATGCAGCCTCTGTAGTCCATGGTAACCTGCGGAGAGGGGCGGGGCTGAGGGAGGTTGGAACACTGCCCTCACTGAGGGAGTGGGTGTGGCCATCTCTGCTGTGACTGAACAAAGGGCAGGGGAGCAGGGGGCCCAGGGCAGGGCCCTCAGAGCCCGGCAGGCCCAGTGGAGTGTCACAAGCATTTAGGCCCAGGCCAAAGGGCGCTTTCTTTGTCTGCACAGCTGCCCAAACTCTCACCTTTCCACTCAGGCCGCCCACTTACTTGAAGTGTGTGTGGAACCTGTCCGCGCAGTACACCTCGCTGCACAGCTAGGCATAGGTCTGGGCATCGTAGCTTCCTGCCAGGTGACCGAGGCTCACAGGCAGATGGGTCCCTGGGACACACGCGGAGAGGCTCCTGCCCGGGCCACAGGCCGCCCACTGCCCCTGCCCCAGATCGGGGGCCGCAAATCAGCCCTGTCTGAGTCCCCTGCCTCTAGAGGGAGTATTGGAGCAACACTTGTAGAAAACGGGGTCCTTGAGGGCCACTCATTGGAGGGACACAATTAAATCTTTGCCGACTTTCTGCTGAAACTTACGAGCGTTCACACATAAGCCTCTTACAAGGTCAGCTGTTTAGCTAAACATGAGATCATGATCTAAATATACACAATAATGAAGAAAGCAGCTACAAGGGGAGACAATCAGCCAAAACAATCAATACCAGAATTAGATTCCCAAGGCCATCCATCAGATGTAGGAATAATCGGGTGCAAGGCAGAAAATATACATAAAACTGGAACTGAAACAAGGCACGAGGATGTTTTCAAAGACTGGTAGGATCTCTCAAACATTTTTAAAGGACATGTCATTGATAAAGCTAAATACACAAAGGTTGTGTAATACAACAGATTAATCATTGAGAAGAGTGAAATTATGCTGTTTTGAAAACTATGGCAGGTCAGATTTTCTGCCTAATTATAGAAGAAGATTTCTCTAAAAAATACACATTATTTCAAAGCCTTATTGGCTGTGAAATAAGTTAAGGGTATTTCAAATGGCTTGTCTGCAAAGAAAGGTGAGATGTAGTGGATCACAGAAAGTCGAGGGGAAAATAGGTCAATATATACATTGCTATATGGTGAACTAAGCCTTAGGCCGGCAACAGTGGAGAGAACCTGACCCTTAGAAACGTACAAGTAAGCTGGAATCTTCAAAAGTTCTAATCTTTATAAGTAAAAAGATTTATTAAAATGAATAACCAAGTGTTTTAATTGACATCAGAAAATGAAAACAATAAACCCTGAGAACATAGAAAAAAGTTAAATAAAGATAGGAGCAGAACTTAATACAACAGAAAACGTATAAAATTCAGGTGATTTAGTAAGTCCAAAGAATCTTCTTTGAAAAGATTTAAAAGACACACTTTGATTAAGGAAAACAAAAACATAAGTAAAGAATATACAGAAAGAGTCAGGACAATGTTAGAGCAGAGAATATACGAAATGCCAGTAAATTTGAACATTTCTGTCAAGTGGACCATTTCCTAGCTCCTAAAGTTTACCAAAACTGACACAAGAGGAAATCATTTAAGGTCATCATGTCTGCCCTTGGCATTCTCGGAACGCCCTGGCCTCAGAATGCAGCCTCTGTAGTCCATGGTAACCTGCGGAGAGGGGGCGGGGCTGAGGGAAATTGGAACACTGCCCTCACTGAGGGAGTGGGTGTGGCCATCTCTGCTGTGACTGAACAAAGGGCAGGGGAGCAGGGGGCCCAGGGCAGGGCCCTCAGAGCCCGGCAGGCCCAGTGGAGTGTCACAAGCATTTAGGCCCAGGCCAAAGGGCGCTTTCTTTGTCTGCACAGCTGCCCAAACTCTCACCTTTCCACTCAGGCCGCCCACTTACTTGAAGTGTGTGTGGAACCTGTCCGCGCAGTACACCTCGCTGCACAGCTAGGCATAGGTCTGGGCATCGTAGCTTCCTGCCAGGTGACCGAGGCTCACAGGTAGATGGGTCCCTGGGACACACGCAGAGAGGCTCCTGCCCGGGCCACAGGCCGCCCACTGCCCCTGCCCCAGATCGGGGGCAGCAAAGCAGCCCTGTCTGAGTCCCCGGCCTCTAGAGGGAGTATTGGACCAACACTTGTAGAAAACGGGGTCCTTGAGGGCCACTTATTGGAGGGACACCATTAAATCTATGCCGACTTTCTGCTGAAACTTACGAGCGTTCACACCTAAGCCTCTTACAAGGTCAGCTGTTTAGCTAAACATGAGCTCATGATCTAAATATACACAATAATGAATAAAGCAGCTACAAGGGGAGACAATCAGCCAAAACAATCAATACCAGAATTAGATTCCCAAGGCCATCCATCAGATGTAGGAATAATCGGGTGCAAGGCAGAAAATATACATAAAACTGGAACTGAAACAAGGCACAAGGATGTTTTCAAAGACTGGTAGGATCTCTAAAACATTTTTCAAGGACATTTCATTGATAAAGCTAAATACTCCAAGGTTGTGTAATACAACAGATTAATCATTGAGAAGAGTGAAATTATGCTGTTTTGAAAACTATGGCAGGTAAGATTTTCTGCCTAATTATATAAGAAGATTTCTCTAAAAATACACTTTATTTCAAAGAGTTATTGGCTGTGAAATAAGTTAAGGGTGTTTCAAATGGCTTGTCTGCAAAGAATGGTTAGATGTAGGGGATCACAGAAAGTCGAGGGGAAAATAGGTCAATATATACATTGCTATATGGTGAACTAAGCCTTAGGCCGGCAACAATGGAGAGGACCTGACCCTTAGAAACGTACAAGTAAGCTGGTATCTTCAAAAGTTCAAATCTTTATAAGTAAAAAGATTTATTAAAATGAATAACCAAGTGTTTTAATTGACATCAGAAGATGAAAACAATAAACCCTGAGAACATAGAAAAAAGTTAAATAAAGATATGAGCAGAACTTAATACAACAGAAAACGTATAAAATTCAGGTGATTTAGTAAGTCCAAAGAATCTTCTTTGAAAAGATTTAAAAGACACACTTTGATTAAGGAAAACAAAAACATAAGTAAAGAATATACAGAAAGAGTCAGGACAATGTTAGAGCAGAGAATATATGAAATGCCAGTAAATTTGAACATTTCTGTCAAGTGGACCATTTCCTAGCTCCTAAAGTTTACCAAAACTGACACAAGAGGAAATCATTTAAGGTCATCATGTCTGCCCTTGGCATTCTCGGAACGCCCTGGCCTCAGAATGCAGCCTCTGTAGTCCATGGTAACCTGTGGAGAGGGGGCGGGGCTGAGGGAGGTTGGAACACTGCCCTCACTGAGGGAGTGCGTGTGGCCAACTCTGCTGTGACTGAACAAAGGGCAGAGGAGCAGGGGGCCCAGGGCAGGGCCCTCAGAGCCCAGGCAGGACCAGTGGAGTTTCACAAGCATTTAGGCCCAGGCCAAAGGGCGCTTTCTTTGTCTGCACAGCTGCCCAAACTCTCACCTTTCCACTCAGGCCGCCCTCTTACTTGAAGTGTGTGTGGAACCTGTCCGCACAGTACACCTCGCTGCACAGCTAAGCATAGGTCTGGGCATCGTAGCCTCCTGCCAGGTGACCGAGGCTCACAGGCAGATGGGTCCCTGGGACACACGCGGAGAGGCTCCTGCCCGGGCCACAGGCCGCCCACTGCCCCTGCCCCAGATCGGGGGCCGCAAAGCAGCCCTGTCTGAGTCCCCTGCCTCTAGAGGGAGTATTGGACCAACACTTGTAGAAAACGGGGTCCTTGAGGGCCACTCATTGGAGGGACACAATTAAATCTTTGCCGACTTTCTGCTGAAACTTACGAGCGTTCACACCTAAGCCTCTTACAATGTCAGCTGTTTAGCTAAACATGAGATCATGATCTAAATATACACAATAATGAAGAAAGCAGCTACAAGGGGAGACAATCAGCCAAAACAATCAATACCAGAATTAGATTCCCAAGGCCATCCATCAGATGTAGGAATAATCGGGTGCAAGGCAGAAAATATACATAAAACTGGAACTGAAACAAGGCACGAGGATGTTTGCAAAGACTGGTAGGATCTCTCAAACATTTTTAAAGGACATGTCATTGATAAAGCTAAATACAAAGGTTGTGTAATACAACAGATTAATCATTGAGAAGAGTGAAATTATGCTGTTTTGAAAACTATGGCAGGTCAGATTTTCTGCCTAATTATATAGAAGATTTCTCTAAAAAATACACATTATTTCAAAGACATATTGGCTGTGAAATAAGTTAAGGGTGTTTCAAATGGCTTGTCTGCAAAGAAAGGTTAGATGTAGGGGATCACAGAAAGTCGAGGGGAAAATAGGTCAATATATACATTGCTATATGGTGAACTAAGCCTTAGGCCGGCAACAATGGAGAGGACCTGACCCTTAGAAACGTACAAGTAAGCTGGAATCTTCAAAAGTTCAAATCTTTATAAGTAAAAAGATTTATTAAAATGAATAACCAAGTGTTTTAATTGACATCAGAAGATGAAAACTATAAACCCTGAGAACATAGAAAAAAGTTAAATAAAGATATGAGCAGAACTTAATACAACAGAAAACGTATAAAATTCAGGTGATTTAGTAAGTCCAAAGAATCTTCTTTGAAAAGATTTAAAAGACACACTTTGATTAAGGAAAACAAAAACATAAGTAAAGAATATACAGAAAGAGTCAGGACAATGTTAGAGCAGAGAATATATGAAATGCCAGTAAATTTGAACATTTCTGTCAAGTGGACCATTTCCTAGCTCCTAAAGTTTACCAAAACTGACACAAGAGGAAATCATTTAAGGTCATCATGTCTGCCCTTGGCATTCTCGGAACGCCCTGGCCTCAGAATGCAGCCTCTGTAGTCCATGGTAACCTGTGGAGAGGGGGCGGGGCTGAGGGAGGTTGGAACACTGCCCTCACTGAGGGAGTGGGTGTGGCCATCTCTGCTGTGACTGAACAAAGGGCAGGGGAGCAGGGGGCCCAGGGCAGCGCCCTCAGAGCGCGGCAGGCCCAGTGGAGTGTCACAAGCATTTAGGCCCAGGCCAAAGGGCGCTTTCTTTGTCTGCACAGCTGCCCAAACTCTCACTTTTCCACTCAGGCCGCCCTCTTACTTGAAGTGTGTGTGGAACCTGTCCGCACAGTACACCTCGCTGCACAGCTAAGCATAGGTCTGGGCATCGTAGCCTCCTGCCAGGTGACCGAGGCTCACAGGCAGATGGGTCCCTGGGACACACGCGCAGAGGCTCCTGCCCGGGCCACTGGCCGCCCACTGCCCCTGCACCAGATCGGGGGCCGCAAAGCAGCCCTGTCTGAGTCCCCTGCCTCTAGAGGGAGTATTGGACCAACACTTGTAGAAAACGGGGTCCTTGAGGCCCACTCATTGGAGGGACACAATTAAATCTTTGCCGACTTTCTGCTGAAACTTACGAGCGTTCACACATAAGCCTCTTACAAGGTCAGCTGTTTAGCTAAACATGAGATCATGATCTAAATATACACAATAATGAAGAAAGCAGCTACAAGGGGAGACAATCAGCCAAAACAATCAATACCAGAATTAGATTCCCAAGGCCATCCATCAGATGTAGGAATAATCGGGTGCAAGGCAGAAAATATACATAAAACTGAAACTGAAACAAGGCACGAGGATGTTTTCAAAGACTGGTAGGATCTCTCAAACATTTTTAAAGGACATGTCATTGATAAAGCTAAATACACAAAGGTTGTGTAATACAACAGATTAATCATTGAGAAGAGTGAAATTATGCTGTTTTGAAAACTATGGCAGGTCAGATTTTCTGCCTAATTATAGAAGAAGATTTCTCTAAAAAATACACATTATTTCAAAGCCTTATTGGCTGTGAAATAAGTTAAGGGTATTTCAAATGGCTTGTCTGCAAAGAAAGGTGAGATGTAGTGGATCACAGAAAGTCGAGGGGAAAATAGGTCAATATATACATTGCTATATGGTGAACTAAGCCTTAGGCCGGCAACAGTGGAGAGAACCTGACCCTTAGAAACGTACAAGTAAGCTGGAATCTTCAAAAGTTCAAATCTTTATAAGTAAAAAGATTTATTAAAATGAATAACCAAGTGTTTTAATTGACATCAGAAGATGAAAACAATAAACCCTGAGAACATAGAAAAAAGTTAAATAAAGATATGAGCAGAACTTAATACAACAGAAAACGTATAAAATTCAGGTGATTTAGTAAGTCCAAAGAATCTTCTTTGAAAAGATTTAAAAGACACACTTTGATTAAGGAAAACAAAAACATAAGTAAAGAATATACAGAAAGAGTCAGGACAATGTTAGAGCAGAGAATATATGAAATGCCAGTAAATTTGAACATTTCTGTCAAGTGGACCATTTCCTAGCTCCTAAAGTTTACCAAAACTGACACAAGAGGAAATCATTTAAGGTCATCATGTCTGCCCTTGGCATTCTCGGAACGCCCTGGCCTCAGAATGCAGCCTCTGTAGTCCTTGGTAACCTGCGGAGAGGGGGCGGGGCTGAGGGAGGTTGGAACACTGCCCTCACTGAGGGAGTGGGTGTGGCCATCTCTGCTGTGACTGAACAAAGGGCAGGGGAGCAGGGGGCCCAGGGCAGGGCCCTCAGAGCCCGGCAGGCCCAGTGGAGTGTCACAAGCATTTAGGCCCAGGCCAAAGGGCGCTTTCTTTGTCTGCACAGCTGCCCAAACTCTCACCTTTCCTCTCAGGCCGCCCACTTACTTGAAGTGTGTGTAGAACCTGTCCGCGCAGTACACCTCGCTGCACAGCTAGGCATAGGTCTGGGCATCGTAGCTTCCTGCCAGGTGACCGAGGCTCACAGGCAGATGGGTCCCTGGGACACACGCGGAGAGGCTCCTGCCCGGGCCACAGGCCGCCCACTGCCCCTGCCCCAGATCGGGGGCCGCAAAGCAGCCCTGTCTGAGTCCCCTGCCTCTAGAGGGAGTATTGGACCAACACTTGTAGAAAACGGGGTCCTTGAGGGCCACTCATTGGAGGGACACAATTAAATCTTTGCCGACTTTCTGCTGAAACTTATGAGCGTTCACACCTAAGCCTCTTACAAGGTCAGCTGTTTAGCTAAACATGAGCTCATGATCTAAATATACACAATAATGAAGAAAGCAGCTACAAGGGGAGACAATCAGCCATAACAATCAATACCAGAATTAGATTCCCAAGGCCATCCATCAGATGTAGGAATAATCGGGTGCAAGGCAGAAAATATACATAAAACTGGAACTGAAACAAGGCACGAGGATGTTTTCAAAGACTGGTAGGATCTCTAAAACATTTTTAAAGATCATGTCATTGATAAATCTAAATACACAAAGGTTGTGTAATACAACAGATTAATCATTGAGAAGAGTGAAATTATGCTGTTTTGAAAACTATGGCAGGTCAGATTTTCTGCCTAATTATATAAGAAGATTTCTCTAAAAAATACACATTATTTCAAAGACATATTGGGTGTGAAATAAGTTAAGGGTGTTTCAAATGGCTTGTCTGCAAAGAAAGGTTAGATATAGGGGATCACAGAAAGTCGAGCGGAAAATAGGTCAATATATACATTGCTAAATGGTGAACTAAGCCTTAGGCCGGCAACAATGGAGAGGACCTGACCCTTAGAAACGTACAAGTAAGCTGGAATCTTCAAAAGTTCAAATCTTTATAAGTAAAAAGATTTATTAAAATGAATAACCAAGTGTTTTAATTGACATCAGAAGATGAAAACAATAAACCCTGAGAACATAGAAAAAAGTTAAATAAAGATAGGAGCAGAACTTAATACAACAGAAAACGTATAAAATTCAGGTGATTTAGTAAGTCCAAAGAATCTTCTTTGAAAAGATTTAAAAGACACACTTTGATTAAGGAAAACAAAAACATAAGTAAAGAATATACAGAAAGAGTCAGGACAATGTTAGAGCAGAGAATATATGAAATGCCAGTAAATTTGAACATTTCTGTCAAGTGGACCATTTCCTAGCTCCTAAAGTTTACCAAAACTGACACAAGAGGAAATCATTTAAGGTCATCATGTCTGCCCTTGGCATTCTCGGAACGCCCTGGCCTCAGAATGCAGCCTCTGTAGTCCTTGGTAACCAGCGGAGAGGGGGCGGGGCTGAGGGTGGTTGGAACACTGCCCTCACTGAGGGAGTGGGTGTGGCCATCTCTGCTGTGACTGAACAAAGGGCAGGGGAGCAGGGGGCCCAGGTCAGGGCCCTCAGAGCGCGGCAGGCCCAGTGGAGTGTCCCAAGCATTTAGGCCCAGGCCAAAGGGCACTTTCTTTGTCTGCACAGCTGCCCAAACTCTCACCTTTCCACTCAGGCCACCCACTTACTTGAAGAGTGTGTGGAACCTGTCCGCACAGTACACCTCTCTGCACAGCTAAGCATAGGTCTGGGCATCGTAGCTTCCTGCCAGGTGACCGAGGCTCACAGGCAGATGGGTCCCTGGGACACACGCAGAGAGGCTCCTGCCCGGGCCACAGGCCGCCCACTGCCCCTGCCCCAGATCGGGGGCGAAAAGCAGCCCTGTCTGTGTCCCCTGCCTCTAGAGGGAGTATTGGACCAACACTTGTAGAAAACGGGGTCCTTGAGGGCCACTCATTGAAGGGACACAATTAAATCTTTGCCGACTTTCTGCTGAAACTTACGAACGTTCACACCTAAGCCTCTTACAAGGTCAGCTGTTTAGCTAAACATGAGCTCATGATCTAAATATACACAATAATGAAGAAAGCAGCTACAAGGGGAGACAATCAGCCAAAACAATCAATACCAGAATTAGATTCCCAAGGCCATCCATCAGATGTAGGAATAATCGGGTGCAAGGCAGAAAATATACATAAAACTGGAACTGAAACAAGGCACGAGGATGTTTTCAAAGACTGGTAGGATCTCTCAAACATTTTTAAAGGACATGTCATTGATAAAGCTAAATACACAAAGGTTGTGTAATACAACAGATTAATCATTGAGAAGAGTGAAATTATGCTGTTTTGAAAACTATGGCAGGTCAGATTTTCTGCCTAATTATATAAAAAGATTTCTCTAAAAAATAAACATTATTTCAAAGCCTTATTGGTTGTGAAATAAGTTAAGGGTATTTCAAATGGCTTGTCTGCAAAGAAAGGTGAGATGTAGTGGATCACAGAAAGTCGAGGGGAAAATAGGTCAATATATACATTGCTATATGGTGAACTAAGCCTTAGGCCGGCAACAGTGGAGAGAACCTGACCCTTAGAAACGTACAAGTAAGCTGGAATCTTCAAAAGTTCAAATCTTTATAAGTAAAAAGATTTATTAAAATGAATAACCGAGTGTTTTAATTGACATCAGAAGATGAAAACAATCAACCCTGAGAACATAGAAAAAAGTTAAATAAAGATAGGAGCAGAACTTAATACAACAGAAAACGTATAAAATTCAGGTGATTTAGTAAGTCCAAAGAATCTTCTTTGAAAAGATTTAAAAGACACACTTTGATTAAGGAAAACAAAAACATAAGTAAAGAATATACAGAAAGAGTCAGGACAATGTTAGAGCAGAGAATATATGAAATGCCAGTAAATTTGAACATTTCTGTCAAGTGGACCATTTCCTAGCTCCTAAAGTTTACCAAAACTGACACAAGAGGAAATCATTTAAGGTCATCATGTCTGCCCTTGGCATTCTCGGAACGCCCTGGCCTCAGAATGCAGCCTCTGTAGTCCATGGTAACCTGCGGAGAGGGGCGGGGCTGAGGGAGGTTGGAACACTGCCCTCACTGAGGGAGTGGGTGTGGCCATCTCTGCTGTGACTGAACAAAGGGCAGGGGAGCAGGGGGCCCAGGGCAGGGCCCTCAGAGCCCGGCAGGCCCAGTGGAGTGTCACAAGCATTTAGGCCCAGGCCAAAGGGCGCTTTCTTTGTCTGCACAGCTGCCCAAACTCTCACCTTTCCACTCAGGCCGCCCACTTACTTGAAGTGTGTGTGGAACCTGTCCGCGCAGTACACCTCGCTGCACAGCTAGGCATAGGTCTGGGCATCGTAGCTTCCTGCCAGGTGACCGAGGCTCACAGGCAGATGGGTCCCTGGGACACACGCGGAGAGGCTCCTGCCCGGGCCACAGGCCGCCCACTGCCCCTGCCCCAGATCGGGGGCCGCAAAGCAGCCCTGTCTGAGTCCCCTGCCTCTAGAGGGAGTATTGGAGCAACACTTGTAGAAAACGGGGTCCTTGAGGGCCACTCATTGGAGGGACACAATTAAATCTTTGCCGACTTTCTGCTGAAACTTACGAGCGTTCACACATAAGCCTCTTACAAGGTCAGCTGTTTAGCTAAACATGAGATCATGATCTAAATATACACAATAATGAAGAAAGCAGCTACAAGGGGAGACAATCAGCCAAAACAATCAATACCAGAATTAGATTCCCAAGGCCATCCATCAGATGTAGGAATAATCGGGTGCAAGGCAGAAAATATACATAAAACTGGAACTGAAACAAGGCACGAGGATGTTTTCAAAGACTGGTAGGATCTCTCAAACATTTTTAAAGGACATGTCATTGATAAAGCTAAATACACAAAGGTTGTGTAATACAACAGATTAATCATTGAGAAGAGTGAAATTATGCTGTTTTGAAAACTATGGCAGGTCAGATTTTCTGCCTAATTATAGAAGAAGATTTCTCTAAAAAATACACATTATTTCAAAGCCTTATTGGCTGTGAAATAAGTTAAGGGTATTTCAAATGGCTTGTCTGCAAAGAAAGGTGAGATGTAGTGGATCACAGAAAGTCGAGGGGAAAATAGGTCAATATATACATTGCTATATGGTGAACTAAGCCTTAGGCCGGCAACAGTGGAGAGAACCTGACCCTTAGAAACGTACAAGTAAGCTGGAATCTTCAAAAGTTCAAATCTTTATAAGTAAAAAGATTTATTAAAATGAATAACCAAGTGTTTTAATTGACATCAGAAGATGAAAACAATAAACCCTGAGAACATAGAAAAAAGTTAAATAAAGATATGAGCAGAACTTAATACAACAGAAAACGTATAAAATTCAGGTGATTTAGTAAGTCCAAAGAATCTTCTTTGAAAAGATTTAAAAGACACACTTTGATTAAGGAAAACAAAAACATAAGTAAAGAATATACAGAAAGAGTCAGGACAATGTTAGAGCAGAGAATATATGAAATGCCAGTAAATTTGAACATTTCTGTCAAGTGGACCATTTCCTAGCTCCTAAAGTTTACCAAAACTGACACAAGAGGAAATCATTTAAGGTCATCATGTCTGCCCTTGGCATTCTCGGAACGCCCTGGCCTCAGAATGCAGCCTCTGTAGTCCTTGGTAACCTGCGGAGAGGGGGCGGGGCTGAGGGAGGTTGGAACACTGCCCTCACTGAGGGAGTGGGTGTGGCCATCTCTGCTGTGACTGAACAAAGGGCAGGGGAGCAGGGGGCCCAGGGCAGGGCCCTCAGAGCCCGGCAGGCCCAGTGGAGTGTCACAAGCATTTAGGCCCAGGCCAAAGGGCGCTTTCTTTGTCTGCACAGCTGCCCAAACTCTCACCTTTCCTCTCAGGCCGCCCACTTACTTGAAGTGTGTGTAGAACCTGTCCGCGCAGTACACCTCGCTGCACAGCTAGGCATAGGTCTGGGCATCGTAGCTTCCTGCCAGGTGACCGAGGCTCACAGGCAGATGGGTCCCTGGGACACACGCGGAGAGGCTCCTGCCCGGGCCACAGGCCGCCCACTGCCCCTGCCCCAGATCGGGGGCCGCAAAGCAGCCCTGTCTGAGTCCCCTGCCTCTAGAGGGAGTATTGGACCAACACTTGTAGAAAACGGGGTCCTTGAGGGCCACTCATTGGAGGGACACAATTAAATCTTTGCCGACTTTCTGCTGAAACTTATGAGCGTTCACACCTAAGCCTCTTACAAGGTCAGCTGTTTAGCTAAACATGAGCTCATGATCTAAATATACACAACAATGAAGAAAGCAGCTACAAGGGGAGACAATCAGCCATAACAATCAATACCAGAATTAGATTCCCAAGGCCATCCATCAGATGTAGGAATAATCGGGTGCAAGGCAGAAAATATACATAAAACTGGAACTGAAACAAGGCACGAGGATGTTTTCAAAGACTGGTAGGATCTCTAAAATATTTTTAAAGATCATGTCATTGATAAATCTAAATACACAAAGGTTGTGTAATACAACAGATTAATCATTGAGAAGAGTGAAATTATGCTGTTTTGAAAACTATGGCAGGTCAGATTTTCTGCCTAATTATATAAGAAGATTTCTCTAAAAAATACACATTATTTCAAAGACATATTGGGTGTGAAATAAGTTAAGGGTATTTCAAATGGCTTGTCTGCAAAGAAAGGTTAGATATAGGGGATCACAGAAAGTCGAGCGGAAAATAGGTCAATATATACATTGCTATATGGTGAACTAAGCCTTAGGCCGGCAACAATGGAGAGGACCTGACCCTTAGAAACGTACAAGTAAGCTGGAATCTTCAAAAGTTCAAATCTTTATAAGTAAAAAGATTTATTAAAATGAATAACCAAGTGTTTTAATTGACATCAGAAGATGAAAACAATAAACCCTGAGAACATAGAAAAAAGTTAAATAAAGATAGGAGCAGAACTTAATACAACAGAAAACGTATAAAATTCAGGTGATTTAGTAAGTCCAAAGAATCTTCTTTGAAAAGATTTAAAAGACACACTTTGATTAAGGAAAACAAAAACATAAGTAAAGAATATACAGAAAGAGTCAGGACAATGTTAGAGCAGAGAATATATGAAATGCCAGTAAATTTGAACATTTCTGTCAAGTGGACCATTTCCTAGCTCCTAAAGTTTACCAAAACTGACACAAGAGGAAATCATTTAAGGTCATCATGTCTGCCCTTGGCATTCTCGGAACGCCCTGGCCTCAGAATGCAGCCTCTGTAGTCCTTGGTAACCTGCGGAGAGGGGGCGGGGCTGAGGGAGGTTGGAACACTGCCCTCACTGAGGGAGTGGGTGTGGCCATCTCTGCTGTGACTGAACAAAGGGCAGGGGAGCAGGGGGCCCAGGTCAGGGCCCTCAGAGCGCGGCAGGCCCAGTGGAGTGTCCCAAGCATTTAGGCCCAGGCCAAAGGGCACTTTCTTTGTCTGCACAGCTGCCCAAACTCTCACCTTTCCACTCAGGCCACCCACTTACTTGAAGAGTGTGTGGAACCTGTCCGCACAGTACACCTCTCTGCACAGCTAAGCATAGGTCTGGGCATCGTAGCTTCCTGCCAGGTGACCGAGGCTCACAGGCAGATGGGTCCCTGGGACACACGCAGAGAGGCTCCTGCCCGGGCCACAGGCCGCCCACTGCCCCTGCCCCAGATCGGGGGAGAAAAGCAGCCCTGTCTGTGTCCCCTGCCTCTAGAGGGAGTATTGGACCAACACTTGTAGAAAACGGGGTCCTTGAGGGCCACTCATTGAAGGGACACAATTAAATCTTTGCCGACTTTCTGCTGAAACTTACGAACGTTCACACCTAAGCCTCTTACAAGGTCAGCTGTTTAGCTAAACATGAGCTCATGATCTAAATATACACAATAATGAAGAAAGCAGCTACAAGGGGAGACAATCAGCCAAAACAATCAATACCAGAATTAGATTCCCAAGGCCATCCATCAGATGTAGGAATAATCGGGTGCAAGGCAGAAAATATACATAAAACTGGAACTGAAACAAGGCACGAGGATGTTTTCAAAGACTGGTAGGATCTCTCAAACATTTTTAAAGGACATGTCATTGATAAAGCTAAATACACAAAGGTTGTGTAATACAACAGATTAATCATTGAGAAGAGTGAAATTATGCTGTTTTGAAAACTATGGCAGGTCAGATTTTCTGCCTAATTATATAAAAAGATTTCTCTAAAAAATAAACATTATTTCAAAGCCTTATTGGTTGTGAAATAAGTTAAGGGTATTTCAAATGGCTTGTCTGCAAAGAAAGGTGAGATGTAGTGGATCACAGAAAGTCGAGGGGAAAATAGGTCAATATATACATTGCTATATGGTGAACTAAGCCTTAGGCCGGCAACAGTGGAGAGAACCTGACCCTTAGAAACGTACAAGTAAGCTGGAATCTTCAAAAGTTCAAATCTTTATAAGTAAAAAGATTTATTAAAATGAATAACCGAGTGTTTTAATTGACATCAGAAGATGAAAACAATCAACCCTGAGAACATAGAAAAAAGTTAAATAAAGATATGAGCAGAACTTAATACAACAGAAAACGTATAAAATTCAGGTGATTTAGTAAGTCCAAAGAATCTTCTTTGAAAAGATTTAAAAGACACACTTTGATTAAGGAAAACAAAAACATAAGTAAAGAATATACAGAAAGAGTCAGGACAATGTTAGAGCAGAGAATATATGAAATGCCAGTAAATTTGAACATTTCTGTCAAGTGGACCATTTCCTAGCTCCTAAAGTTTACCAAAACTGACACAAGAGGAAATCATTTAAGGTCATCATGTCTGCCCTTGGCATTCTCGGAACGCCCTGGCCTCAGAATGCAGCCTCTGTAGTCCATGGTAACCTGCGGAGAGGGGGCGGGGCTGAGGGAGGTTGGAACACTGCCCTCACTGAGGGAGTGGGTGTGGCCATCTCTGCTGTGACTGAACAAAGGGCAGGGGAGCAGGGGGCCCAGGGCAGGGCCCTCAGAGCCTGGCAGGCCCAGTGGAGTGTCACAAGCATTTAGGCCCAGGCCAAAGGGTGCATTCTTTGTCTGCACAGCTGCCCAAACTCTCACCTTTCCACTCAGGCCGCCCACTTACTTGAAGTGTGTGTGGAACTTGTCCGCGCAGTACACCTCGCTGCACAGCTAGGCATAGGTCTGGGCATCGTAGCTTCCTGCCAGGTGACCGAGGCTCACAGGCAGATGGGTCCCTGGGACACACGCGGAGAGGCTCCTGCCCGGGCCACAGGCCGCCCACTGCCCCTGCCCCAGATCGGGGGCCGCAAAGCAGCCCTGTCTGAGTCCCCTGCCTCTAGAGGGAGTATTGGACCAACACTTGTAGAAAACGGGGTCCTTGAGGGCCACTCATTGGAGGGACACAATTAAATCTTTGCCGACTTTCTGCTGAAACTTACGAGCGTTCACACCTAAGCCTCTTACAAGGTCAGCTGTTTAGCTAAACATGAGCTCATGATCTAAATATACACAATAATGAAGAAAGCAGCTACAAGGGGAGACAATCAGCCAAAACCATCAATACCAGAATTAGATTCCCAAGGCCATCCATCAGATGTAGGAATAATCGGGTGCAAGGCAGAAAATATACATAAAACTGGAACTGAAACAAGGCACGAGGATGTTTTCAAAGACTGGTAGGATCTCTAAAACATTTTTAAAGATCATGTCATTGATAAATCTAAATACACAAAGGTTGTGTAATACAACAGATTAATCATTGAGAAGAGTGAAATTATGCTGTTTTGAAAACTATGGCAGGTCAGATTTTCTGCCTAATTATATAAGAAGATTTCTCTAAAAAATACACATTATTTCAAAGACATATTGGGTGTGAAATAAGTTAAGGGTATTTCAAATGGCTTGTCTGCAAAGAAAGGTTAGATGTAGGGGATCACAGAAAGTCGAGGGGAAAATAGGTCAATATATACATTGCTATATGGTGAACTAAGCCTTAGGCCGGCAACAATGGAGAGGACCTGACCCTTAGAAACGTACAAGTAAGCTGGAATCTTCAAAAGTTCAAATCTTTATAAGTAAAAAGATTTATTAAAATGAATAACCAAGTGTTTTAATTGACATCAGAAGATGAAAACAATAAACCCTGAGAACATAGAAAAAAGTTAAATAAAGATATGAGCAGAACTTAATACAACAGAAAACATATAAAATTCAGGTGATTTAGTAAGTCCAAAGAATCTTCTTTGAAAAGATTTAAAAGACACACCTTGATTAAGGAAAACAAAAACATAAGTAAAGAATATACAGAAAGAGTCAGGACAATGTTAGAGCAGAGAATATATGAAATGCCAGTAAATTTGAACATTTCTGTCAAGTGGACCATTTCCTAGCTCCTAAAGTTTACCAAAACTGACACAAGAGGAAATCATTTAAGGTCATCATGTCTGCCCTTGGCATTCTCGGAACGCCCTGGCCTCAGAATGCAGCCTCTGTAGTCCATGGTAACCTGCGGAGACGGGGCGGGGCTGAGGGAGGTTGGAACACTGCCCTCACTGAGGGAGTGGGTGTGGCCATCTCTGCTGTGACTGAACAAAGGGCAGGGGAGCAGGGGGCCCAGGGCAGGGCCCTCAGAGCCCGGCAGGCCCAGTGGAGTGTCACAAGCATTTAGGCCCAGGCCAAAGGGCGCTTTCTTTGTCTGCACAGCTGCCCAAACTCTCACCTTTCCACTCAGGCCGCCCACTTACTTGAAGTGTGTGTGGAATCTGTCTGCGCAGTACACCTCGCTGCACAGCTAGGCATAGGTCTGGGCATCGTAGCTTCCTGCCAGGTGACCGAGGCTCACAGGCAGATGGGTCCCTGGGACACACGCAGAGAGGCTCCTGCCCGGGCCACAGGCCGCCCACTGCCCCTGCCCCAGATCGGGGGCCGCAAAGCAGCCCTGTCTGAGTCCCCTGCCTCTAGAGGGAGTATTGGACCAACACTTGTAGAAAACGGGGTCCTTGAGGGCCACTCATTGGAAGGACACAAATAAATCTTTGCCGTCTTTCTTCTGAAATTTATGAGCGTTCACACCTAAGCCTCTTACAAGGTCAGCTGTTTAGCTAAACATGAGCTCATGATCTAAATTTACACAATAATGAAGAAAGCAGCTACAAGGGGAGACAATCAGCCAAAACAATCAATACCAGAATTAGATTCCCAAGGCCATCCATCAGATGTAGGAATAATCGGGTGCAAGGCAGAAAATATACATAAAACTGGAACTGAAACAAGGCACGAGGATGTTTTCAAAGACTGGTAGGATCTCTCAAACATTTTTAAAGGACATGTCATTGATAAAGCTAAATACACAAAGGTTGTGTAATACAACAGATTAATCATTGAGAAGAGTGAAATTATGCTGTTTTGAAAACTATGGCAGGTCAGATTTTCTGCCTAATTATATAAGAAGATTTCTCTAAAAAATAAACATTATTTCAAAGCCTTATTGGCTGTGAAATAAGTTAAGGGTATTTCAAATGGCTTGTCTGCAAAGAAAGGTGAGATGTAGTGGATCACAGAAAGTCGAGGGGAAAATAGGTCAATATATACATTGCTATATGGTGAACTAAGCCTTAGGCCGGCAACAGTGGAGAGAACCTGACCCTTAGAAACGTACAAGTAAGCTGGAATCTTCAAAAGTTCTAATCTTTATAAGTAAAAAGATTTATTAAAATGAATAACCAAGTGTTTTAATTGACATCAGAAGATGAAAACAATAAACCCTGAGAACATAGAAAAAAGTTAAATAAAGATAGGAGCAGAACTTAATACAACAGAAAACATATAAAATTCAGGTGATTTAGTAAGTCCAAAGAATCTTATCTGAAAAGATTTAAAAGACACACTTTGATTAAGGAAAACAAAAACATAAGTAAAGAATATACAGAAAGAGTCAGGACAATGTTAGAGCAGAGAATATATGAAATGCCAGTAAATTTGAACATTTCTGTCAAGTGGACCATTTCCTACCTCCTAAAGTTTACCAAAACTGACACAAGAGGAAATCATTTAAGGTCATCATGTCTGCCCTTGGCATTCTCGGAACGCCCTGGCCTCAGAATGAAGCCTCTGTAGTCCATGGTAACCTGCAGAGAGGGGGCGGGGCTGAGGGAGGTTGGAACACTGCCCTCACTGAGGGAGTGGGTGTGGCCATCTCTGCTGTGACTGAACAAAGGGCAGGGGAGCAGGGGGCCCAGGGCAGGGCCCTCAGAGCCCGGCAGGCCCAGTGGAGTGTCACAAGCATTTAGGCCCAGGCCAAAGGGCGCTTTCTTTGTCTGCACAGCTGCCCAAACTCTCACCTTTCCTCTCAGGCCGCCCACTTACTTGAAGTGTGTGTAGAACCTGTCCGCGCAGTACACCTCGCTGCACAGCTAGGCATAGGTCTGGGCATCGTAGCTTCCTGCCAGGTGACCGAGGCTCACAGGCAGATGGGTCCCTGGGACACACGCAGAGAAGATCCTGCCCGGGCCACAGGCCGCCCACTGCCCCTGCCCCAGATCGGGGGCCGCAAAGCAGCCCTGTCTGTGTCCCCTGCCTCTAGAGGGAGTATTGGACCAACACTTGTAGAAAACGGGGTCCTTGAGGGCCACTCATTGAAGGGACACAATTAAATCTTTGCCGACTTTCTGCTGAAACTTACGAGCGTTCACACCTAAGCCTCTTACAAGGTCAGCTGTTTAGCTAAACATGAGCTCATGATCTAAATATACACAATAATGAAGAAAGCAGCTACAAGGGGAGACAATCAGCCAAAACAATCAATACCAGAATTAGATTCCCAAGGCCATCCATCAGATGTAGGAATAATCGGGTGCAAGGCAGAAAATATACATAAAACTGGAACTGAAACAAGGCACGAGGATGTTTTCAAAGACTGGTAGGATCTCTCAAACATTTTTAAAGGACATGTCATTGATAAAGCTAAATACACCAAGGTTGTGTAATACAACAGATTAATCATTGAGAAGAGTGAAATTATGCTGTTTTGAAAACTATGGCAGGTCAGATTTTCTGCCTAATTATATAAGAAGATTTCTCTAAAAAATACACATTATTTCAAAGACATATTGGCTGTGAAATAAGGTAAGGGTGTTTCAAATGGCTTGTCTGCAAAGAAAGGTGAGATGTAGTGGATCACAGAAAGTCGAGGGGAAAATAGGTCAATATATACATTGCTATATGGTGAACTAAGCCTTAGGCCGGCAACAGTGGAGAGAACCTGACCCTTAGAAACGTACAAGTAAGCTGGAATCTTCAAAAGTTCAAATCTTTATAAGTAAAAAGATTTATTAAAATGAATAACCGAGTGTTTTAATTGACATCAGAAGATGAAAACAATCAACCCTGAGAACATAGAAAAAAGTTAAATAAAGATATGAGCAGAACTTAATACAACAGAAAACGTATAAAATTCAGGTGATTTAGTAAGTCCAAAGAATCTTCTTTGAAAAGATTTAAAAGACACACTTTGATTAAGGAAAACAAAAACATAAGTAAAGAATATACAGAAAGAGTCAGGACAATGTTAGAGCAGAGAATATATGAAATGCCAGTAAATTTGAACATTTCTGTCAAGTGGACCATTTCCTAGCTCCTAAAGTTTACCAAAACTGACACAAGAGGAAATCATTTAAGGTCATCATGTCTGCCCTTGGCATTCTCGGAACGCCCTGGCCTCAGAATGCAGCCTCTGTAGTCCATGGTAACCTGCGGAGAGGGGGCGGGGCTGAGGGAGGTTGGAACACTGCCCTCACTGAGGGAGTGGGTGTGGCCATCTCTGCTGTGACTGAACAAAGGGCAGGGGAGCAGGGGGCCCACGGAAGGGCCCTCAGAGCCCGGCAGGCCCAGTGGAGTGTCACAAGCATTTAGGCCCAGGACAAAGGGCGCTTTCTTTGTCTGCACAGCTGCCCAAACTCTCACCTTTCCACTCAGGCCGCCCACTTACTTGAAGTGTGTGTGGAACCTGTCCGCGCAGTACACCTCGCTGCATAGGTAGGCATAGGTCTGCGCATCGTAGCTTCCTGCCAGGTGACCGAGGCTCACAGGCAGATGGGTCCCTGGGACACACGCAGAGAGGCTCCTGCCCAGGCCACAGGCCGCCCACTGCCCCTGCCCCAGATCGGGGGCCGTAAAGCAGCCCTGTCTGAGTCCCCTGCCTCTAGAGGGAGTATTGGACCAACACTTGTAGAAAACGGGGTCCTTGAGGGCCACTCATTGGAGGGACACAAATAAATCTTTGCCGTCTTTCTTCTGAAACATACGAGCGTTCACCCCTAAGCCTCTTACAAGGTCAGCTGTTTAGCTAAACATGAGCTCATGATCTAAATTTACACAATAATGAAGAAAGCAGCTACAAGGGGAGACAATCAGCCAAAACAATCAATACCAGAATTAGATTCCCAAGGCCATCCATCAGATGTAGGAATAATCGGGTGCAAGGCAGAAAATATACATAAAACTGGAACTGAAACAAGACACGAGGATGTTTTCAAAGACTGGTAGGATCTCTCAAACATTTTTAAAGGACATGTCATTGATAAAGCTAAATAAACAAAGGTTGTGTAATACAACAGATTAATCATTGAGAAGAGTGAAATTATGCTGTTTTGAAAACTATGGCAGGTCAGATTTTCTGCCTAATTATATAAGAAGATTTCTCTAAAAAATAAACATTATTTCAAAGCCTTATTGGCTGTGAAATAAGTTAAGGGTATTTCAAATGGCTTGTCTGCAAAGAAAGGTGAGATGTAGTGGATCACAGAAAGTCGAGGGGAAAATAGGTCAATATATACATTGCTATATGGTGAACTAAGCCTTAGGCCGGCAACAGTGGAGAGAACCTGACCCTTAGAAACGTACAAGTAAGCTGGAATCTTCAAAAGTTCAAATCTTTGTAAGTAAAAGATTTATTAAAATGAATAACCAAGTGTTTTAATTGACATCAGAAGATGAAAACAATAAACCCTGAGAACATAGAAAAAAGTTAAATAAAGATATGAGCAGAACTTAATACAACAGAAAACGTATAAAATTCAGGTGATTTAGTAAGTCCAAAGAATCTTCTCTGAAAAGATTTAAAAGACACACTTTGATTAAGGAAAACAAAAACATAAGTAAAGAATATACAGAAAGAGTCAGGACAATGTTAGATCAGAGAATATATGAAATGCCAGTAAATTTGAACATTTCTGTCAAGTGGACCATTTCCTAGCTCCTAAAGTTTACCAAAACTGACACAAGAGGAAATCATTTAAGGTCATCATGTCTGCCCTTGGCATTCTCGGAACGCCCTGGCCTCAGAATGCAGCCTCTGTAGTCCATGGTAACCTGCGGAGAGGGGGCGGGGCTGAGGGAGGTTGGAACACTGCCCTCACTGAGGGAGTGGGTGTGGCCATCTCTGCTGTGACTGAACAAAGGGCAGGGGAGCAGGGGGCCCAGGGCAGGGCCCTCAGAGCCTGGCAGGCCCAGTGGAGTGTCACAAGCATTTAGGCCCAGGCCAAAGGGCGCTTTCTTTGTCTGCACAGCTGCCCAAACTCTCACCTTTCCACTCAGGCCGCCCACTTACTTGAAGTGTGTGTGGAACCTGTCCGCGCAGTACACCTCGCTGCACAGCTAGGCATAGGTCTGGGCATCGTAGCTTCCTGCCAGGTGACCGAGGCTCACAGGCAGATGGGTCCCTGGGACACACGTGGAGAGGCTCCTGCCCGGGCCACAGGCCGCCCACTGCCCCTGCCCCAGATCGGGGGCCGCAAAGCAGCCCTGTCTGAGTCCCCTGCCTCTAGAGGGAGTATTGGACCAACACTTGTAGAAAACGGGGTCCTTGAGGGCCACTCATTGGAGGGACACAATTAAATCTTTGCCGACTTTCTGCTGAAACTTACGAGCGTTCACACCTAAGCCTCTTACAAGGTCAGCTGTTTAGCTAAACATGAGCTCATGATCTAAATATACACAATAATGAAGAAAGCAGCTACAAGGGGAGACAATCAGCCAAAACCATCAATACCAGAATTAGATTCCCAAGGCCATCCATCAGATGTAGGAATAATCGGGTGCAAGGCAGAAAATATACATAAAACTGGAACTGAAACAAGGCACGAGGATGTTTTCAAAGACTGGTAGGATCTCTAAAACATTTTTAAAGATCATGTCATTGATAAATCTAAATACACAAAGGTTGTGTAATACAACAGATTAATCATTGAGAAGAGTGAAATTATGCTGTTTTGAAAACTATGGCAGGTCAGATTTTCTGCCTAATTATATAAGAAGATTTCTCTAAAAAATACACATTATTTCAAAGACATATTGGGTGTGAAATAAGTTAAGGGTATTTCAAATGGCTTGTCTGCAAAGAAAGGTTAGATGTAGGGGATCACAGAAAGTCGAGGGGAAAATAGGTCAATATGTACATTGCTATATGGTGAACTAAGCCTTAGGCCGGCAACAATGGAGAGGACCTGACCCTTAGAAACGTACAAGTAAGCTGGAATCTTCAAAAGTTCAAATCTTTATAAGTAAAAAGATTTATTAAAATGAATAACCAAGTGTTTTAATTGACATCAGAAGATGAAAACAATAAACCCTGAGAACATAGAAAAAAGTTAAATAAAGATATGAGCAGAACTTAATACAACAGAAAACATATAAAATTCAGGTGATTTAGTAAGTCCAAAGAATCTTCTTTGAAAAGATTTAAAAGACACACCTTGATTAAGGAAAACAAAAACATAAGTAAAGAATATACAGAAAGAGTCAGGACAATGTTAGAGCAGAGAATATATGAAATGCCAGTAAATTTGAACATTTCTGTCAAGTGGACCATTTCCTAGCTCCTAAAGTTTACCAAAACTGACACAAGAGGAAATCATTTAAGGTCATCATGTCTGCCCTTGGCATTCTCGGAACGCCCTGGCCTCAGAATGCAGCCTCTGTAGTCCATGGTAACCTGCGGAGACGGGGCGGGGCTGAGGGAGGTTGGAACACTGCCCTCACTGAGGGAGTGGGTGTGGCCATCTCTGCTGTGACTGAACAAAGGGCAGGGGAGCAGGGGGCCCAGGGCAGGGCCCTCAGAGCCCGGCAGGCCCAGTGGAGTGTCACAAGCATTTAGGCCCAGGCCAAAGGGCGCTTTCTTTGTCTGCACAGCTGCCCAAACTCTCACCTTTCCACTCAGGCCGCCCACTTACTTGAAGTGTGTGTGGAATCTGTCTGCGCAGTACACCTCGCTGCACAGCTAGGCATAGGTCTGGGCATCGTAGCTTCCTGCCAGGTGACCGAGGCTCACAGGCAGATGGGTCCCTGGGACACACGCAGAGAGGCTCCTGCCCGGGCCACAGGCCGCCCACTGCCCCTGCCCCAGATCGGGGGCCGCAAAGCAGCCCTGTCTGAGTCCCCTGCCTCTAGAGGGAGTATTGGACCAACACTTGTAGAAAACGGGGTCCTTGAGGGCCACTCATTGGAAGGACACAAATAAATCTTTGCCGTCTTTCTTCTGAAATTTACGAGCGTTCACACCTAAGCCTCTTACAAGGTCAGCTGTTTAGCTAAACATGAGCTCATGATCTAAATTTACACAATAATGAAGAAAGCAGCTACAAGGGGAGACAATCAGCCAAAACAATCAATACCAGAATTAGATTCCCAAGGCCATCCATCAGATGTAGGAATAATCGGGTGCAAGGCAGAAAATATACATAAAACTGGAACTGAAACAAGGCACGAGGATGTTTTCAAAGACTGGTAGGATCTCTCAAACATTTTTAAAGGACATGTCATTGATAAAGCTAAATACACAAAGGTTGTGTAATACAACAGATTAATCATTGAGAAGAGTGAAATTATGCTGTTTTGAAAACTATGGCAGGTCAGATTTTCTGCCTAATTATATAAGAAGATTTCTCTAAAAAATAAACATTATTTCAAAGCCTTATTGGCTGTGAAATAAGTTAAGGGTATTTCAAATGGCTTGTCTGCAAAGAAAGGTGAGATGTAGTGGATCACAGAAAGTCGAGGGGAAAATAGGTCAATATATACATTGCTATATGGTGAACTAAGCCTTAGGCCGGCAACAGTGGAGAGAACCTGACCCTTAGAAACGTACAAGTAAGCTGGAATCTTCAAAAGATCTAATCTTTATAAGTAAAAAGATTTATTAAAATGAATAACCAAGTGTTTTAATTGACATCAGAAGATGAAAACAATAAACCCTGAGAACATAGAAAAAAGTTAAATAAAGATAGGAGCAGAACTTAATACAACAGAAAACATATAAAATTCAGGTGATTTAGTAAGTCCAAAGAATCTTATCTGAAAAGATTTAAAAGACACACTTTGATTAAGGAAAACAAAAACATAAGTAAAGAATATACAGAAAGAGTCAGGACAATGTTAGAGCAGAGAATATATGAAATGCCAGTAAATTTGAACATTTCTGTCAAGTGGACCATTTCCTAGCTCCTAAAGTTTACCAAAACTGACACAAGAGGAAATCATTTAAGGTCATCATGTCTGCCCTTGGCATTCTCGGAACGCCCTGGCCTCAGAATGAAGCCTCTGTAGTCCATGGTAACCTGCAGAGAGGGGGCGGGGCTGAGGGAGGTTGGAACACTGCCCTCACTGAGGGAGTGGGTGTGGCCATCTCTGCTGTGACTGAACAAAGGGCAGGGGAGCAGGGGGCCCAGGGCAGGGCCCTCAGAGCCCGGCAGGCCCAGTGGAGTGTCACAAGCATTTAGGCCCAGGCCAAAGGGCGCTTTCTTTGTCTGCACAGCTGCCCAAACTCTCACCTTTCCTCTCAGGCCGCCCACTTACTTGAAGTGTGTGTAGAACCTGTCCGCGCAGTACACCTCGCTGCACAGCTAGGCATAGGTCTGGGCATCGTAGCTTCCTGCCAGGTGACCGAGGCTCACAGGCAGATGGGTCCCTGGGACACACGCAGAGAAGATCCTGCCCGGGCCACAGGCCGCCCACTGCCCCTGCCCCAGATCGGGGGCCGCAAAGCAGCCCTGTCTGTGTCCCCTGCCTCTAGAGGGAGTATTGGACCAACACTTGTAGAAAACGGGGTCCTTGAGGGCCACTCATTGAAGGGACACAATTAAATCTTTGCCGACTTTCTGCTGAAACTTACGAGCGTTCACACCTAAGCCTCTTACAAGGTCAGCTGTTTAGCTAAACATGAGCTCATGATCTAAATTTACACAATAATGAAGAAAGCAGCTACAAGGGGAGACAATCAGCCAAAACAATCAATACCAGAATTAGATTCCCAAGGCCATCCATCAGATGTAGGAATAATCGGGTGCAAGGCAGAAAATATACATAAAACTGGAACTGAAACAAGACACGAGGATGTTTTCAAAGACTGGTAGGATCTCTCAAACATTTTTAAAGGACATGTCATTGATAAAGCTAAATAAACAAAGGTTGTGTAATACAACAGATTAATCATTGAGAAGAGTGAAATTATGCTGTTTTGAAAACTATGGCAGGTCAGATTTTCTGCCTAATTATATAAGAAGATTTCTCTAAAAAATAAACATTATTTCAAAGCCTTATTGGCTGTGAAATAAGTTAAGGGTATTTCAAATGGCTTGTCTGCAAAGAAAGGTGAGATGTAGTGGATCACAGAAAGTCGAGGGGAAAATAGGTCAATATATACATTGCTATATGGTGAACTAAGCCTTAGGCCGGCAACAGTGGAGAGAACCTGACCCTTAGAAACGTACAAGTAAGCTGGAATCTTCAAAAGTTCAAATCTTTGTAAGTAAAAGATTTATTAAAATGAATAACCAAGTGTTTTAATTGACATCAGAAGATGAAAACAATAAACCCTGAGAACATAGAAAAAAGTTAAATAAAGATATGAGCAGAACTTAATACAACAGAAAACGTATAAAATTCAGGTGATTTAGTAAGTCCAAAGAATCTTCTCTGAAAAGATTTAAAAGACACACTTTGATTAAGGAAAACAAAAACATAAGTAAAGAATATACAGAAAGAGTCAGGACAATGTTAGATCAGAGAATATATGAAATGCCAGTAAATTTGAACATTTCTGTCAAGTGGACCATTTCCTAGCTCCTAAAGTTTACCAAAACTGACACAAGAGGAAATCATTTAATGTCATCATGTCTGCCCTTGGCATTCTCGGAACGCCCTGGCCTCAGAATGCAGCCTCTGTAGTCCATGGTAACCTGCGGAGAGGGGGCGGGGCTGAGGGAGGTTGGAACACTGCCCTCACTGAGGGAGTGGGTGTGGCCATCTCTGCTGTGACTGAACAAAGGGCAGGGGAGCAGGGGGCCCAGGGCAGGGCCCTCAGAGCCTGGCAGGCCCAGTGGAGTGTCACAAGCATTTAGGCCCAGGCCAAAGGGCGCTTTCTTTGTCTGCACAGCTGCCCAAACTCTCACCTTTCCACTCAGGCCGCCCACTTACTTGAAGTGTGTGTGGAACCTGTCCGCGCAGTACACCTCGCTGCACAGCTAGGCATAGGTCTGGGCATCGTAGCTTCCTGCCAGGTGACCGAGGCTCACAGGCAGATGGGTCCCTGGGACACACGTGGAGAGGCTCCTGCCCGGGCCACAGGCCGCCCACTGCCCCTGCCCCAGATCGGGGGCCGCAAAGCAGCCCTGTCTGAGTCCCCTGCCTCTAGAGGGAGTATTGGACCAACACTTGTAGAAAACGGGGTCCTTGAGGGCCACTCATTGGAGGGACACAATTAAATCTTTGCCGACTTTCTGCTGAAACTTACGAGCGTTCACACCTAAGCCTCTTACAAGGTCAGCTGTTTAGCTAAACATGAGCTCATGATCTAAATATACACAATAATGAAGAAAGCAGCTACAAGGGGAGACAATCAGCCAAAACAATCAATACCAGAATTAGATTCCCAAGGCCATCCATCAGATGTAGGAATAATCGGGTGCAAGGCAGAAAATATACATAAAACTGGAACTGAAACAAGGCACGAGGATGTTTTCAAAGACTGGTAGGATCTCTAAAACATTTTTAAAGATCATGTCATTGATAAATCTAAATACACAAAGGTTGTGTAATACAACATATTAATCATTGAGAAGAGTGAAATTATGCTGTTTTGAAAACTATGGCAGGTCAAATTTTCTGCCTAATTATATAAGAAGATTTCTCTAAAAAATACACATTATTTCAAAGACATATTGGGTGTGAAATAAGTTAAGGGTGTTTCAAATGGCTTGTCTGCAAAGAAAGGTTAGATGTAGGGGATCACAGAAAGTCGAGCGGAAAATAGGTCAATATATACATTGCTATATGGTGAACTAAGCCTTAGGCCGGCAACAATGGAGAGGACCTGACCCTTAGAAACGTACAAGTAAGCTGGAATCTTCAAAAGTTCAAATCTTTGTAAGTAAAAAGATTTATTAAAATGAATAACCAAGTGTTTTAATTGACATCAGAAGATGAAAACAATAAACCCTGAGAACATAGAAAAAAGTTAAATAAAGATAGGAGCAGAACTTAATACAACAGAAAACGTATAAAATTCAGGTGATTTAGTAAGTCCAAAGAATCTTCTTTGAAAAGATTTAAAAGACACACTTTGATTAAGGAAAACAAAAACATAAGTAAAGAATATACAGAAAGAGTCAGGACAATGTTAGAGCAGAGAATATATGAAATGCCAGTAAATTTGAACATTTCTGTCAAGTGGACCATTTCCTAGCTCCTAAAGTTTACCAAAACTGACACAAGAGGAAATCATTTAAGGTCATCATGTCTGCCCTTGGCATTCTCGGAACGCCCTGGCCTCAGAATGCAGCCTCTGTAGTCCTTGGTAACCTGCGGAGAAGGGGCAGGGCTGAGGGAGGTTGGAACACTGCCCTCACTGAGGGAGTGGGTGTGGCCATCTCTGCTGTGACTGAACAAAGGGCAGGGGAGCAGGGGGCCCAGGGCAGGGCCCTCAGAGCGCGGCAGGCCCAGTGGAGTATCACAAGCATTTAGGCCCAGGCCAAAGGGCACTTTCTTTGTCTGCACAGCTGCCCAAACTCTCACCTTTCCACTCAGGCCACCCACTTAATTGAAGAGTGTGTGGAACCTGTTCGCACAGTACACCTCTCTGCACAGCTAAGCATAGGTCTGGGCATCGTAGCTTCCTGCCAGGTGACCGAGGCTCACAGGCAGATGGGTCCCTGGGACACACGCAGAGAAGATCCTGCCCGGGCCACAGGCCGCCCACTGCCCCTGCCCCAGATCGGGGGCCGCAAAGCAGCCCTGTCTGTGTCCCCTGCCTCTAGAGGGAGTATTGGACCAACACTTGTAGAAAACGGGGTCCTTGAGGGCCACTCATTGAAGGGACACAATTAAATCTTTGCCGACTTTCTGCTGAAACTTACGAGCGTTCACACCTAAGCCTCTTACAAGGTCAGCTGTTTAGCTAAACATGAGCTCATGATCTAAATATACACAATAATGAAGAAAGCAGCTACAAGGGGAGACAATCAGCCAAAACAATCAATACCAGAATTAGATTCCCAAGGCCATCCATCAGATGTAGGAATAATCGGGTGCAAGGCAGAAAATATACATAAAACTGGAACTGAAACAAGGCACGAGGATGTTTTCAAAGACTGGTAGGATCTCTCAAACATTTTTAAAGGACATGTCATTGATAAAGCTAAATACACCAAGGTTGTGTAATACAACAGATTAATCATTGAGAAGAGTGAAATTATGCTGTTTTGAAAACTATGGCAGGTCAGATTTTCTGCCTAATTATATAAGAAGATTTCTCTAAAAAATACACATTATTTCAAAGACATATTGGCTGTGAAATAAGGTAAGGGTGTTTCAAATGGCTTGTCTGCAAAGAAAGGTGAGATGTAGTGGATCACAGAAAGTCGAGGGGAAAATAGGTCAATATATACATTGCTATATGGTGAACTAAGCCTTAGGCCGGCAACAGTGGAGAGAACCTGACCCTTAGAAACGTACAAGTAAGCTGGAATCTTCAAAAGTTCAAATCTTTATAAGTAAAAAGATTTATTAAAATGAATAACCGAGTGTTTTAATTGACATCAGAAGATGAAAACAATCAACCCTGAGAACATAGAAAAAAGTTAAATAAAGATATGAGCAGAACTTAATACAACAGAAAAAGTATAAAATTCAGGTGATTTAGTAAGTCCAAAGAATCTTCTTTGAAAAGATTTAAAAGACACACTTTGATTAAGGAAAACAAAAACATAAGTAAAGAATATACAGAAAGAGTCAGGACAATGTTAGAGCAGAGAATATATGAAATGCCAGTAAATTTGAACATTTCTGTCAAGTGGACCATTTCCTAGCTCCTAAAGTTTACCAAAACTGACACAAGAGGAAATCATTTAAGGTCATCATGTCTGCCCTTGGCATTCTCGGAACGCCCTGGCCTCAGAATGCAGCCTCTGTAGTCCATGGTAACCTGCGGAGAGGGGGCGGGGCTGAGGGAGGTTGGAACACTGCCCTCACTGAGGGAGTGGGTGTGGCCATCTCTGCTGTGACTGAACAAAGGGCAGGGGAGCAGGGGGCCCACGGAAGGGCCCTCAGAGCCCAGGCAGGACCAGTGGAGTTTCACAAGCATTTAGGCCCAGGACAAAGGGCGCTTTCTTTGTCTGCACAGCTGCCCAATCTCTCACCTTTCCACTCAGGCCGCCCTCTTACTTGAAGTGTGTGTGGAACATGTCCGCACAGTACACCTCGCTGCACAGCTAAGCATAGGTCTGGGCATCGTAGCCTCCTGCCCCGTGACCGAGGCTCACAGGCAGATGGGTCCCTGGGACTCACGCGGAGAGGCTCCTGCCCGGGCCACAGGCCGCCCACTGCCCCTGCCCCAGATCGGGGGCCGCAAAGCAGCCCTGTCTGAGTCCCCTGCCTCTAGAGGGAGTATTGGACCAACACTTGTAGAAAACGGGGTCCTTGAGGGCCACTCATTGGAGGGACACAATTAAATCTTTGCCGACTTTCTGCTGAAACTTACGAGCGTTCACACCTAAGCCTCTTACAAGGTCAGCTGTTTAGCTAAACATGAGCTCATGATCTAAATATACACAATAATGAAGAAAGCAGCTACAAGGGGAGACAATCAGCCAAAACAATCAATACCAGAATTAGATTACCAAGGCCATCCATCAGATGAAGGAATAATCGGGTTCAAGGCAGAAAATATACATAAAACTGGAACTGAAACAAGGCACGAGGATGTTTTCAAAGACTGGTAGGATCTCTAAAACATTTTTAAAGATCATATCATTGATAAATCTAAATACACAAAGGTTGTGTAATACAACAGATTAATCATTGAGAAGAGTGAAATTATGCTGTTTTGAAAACTATGGCAGGTCAGATTTTCTGCCTAATTATATAAGAAGATTTCTCTAAAAAATACACATTATTTCAAAGCCTTATTGGCTGTGAAATAAGTTAAGGGTGTTTCAAATGGCTTGTCTGCAAAGAAAGGTTAGATGTAGGGTATCACAGAAAGTCGAGGGGAAAATAGGTCAATATATACATTGCTATATGGTGAACTAAGCCTTAGGCCGGCAACAATGGAGAGGACCTGACCCTTAGAAACGTACAAGTAAGCTGGAATCTTCAAAAGTTCAAATCTTTATAAGTAAAACGATTTATTAAAATGAATAACCAAGTGTTTTAATTGACATCAGAAGATGAAAACAATAAACCCTGAGAACATAGAAAAAAGTTAAATAAAGATAGGAGCAGAACTTAATACAACAGAAAACGTATAAAATTCAGGTGATTTAGTAAGTCCAAAGAATCTTCTTTGAAAAGATTTAAAAGACACACTTTGATTAAGGAAAACAAAAACATAAGTAAAGAATATACAGAAAGAGTCAGGACAATGTTAGAGCAGAGAATATATGAAATGCCAGTAAATTTGAACATTTCTGTCAAGTGGACCATTTCCTAGCTCCTAAAGTTTACCAAAACTGACACAAGAGGAAATCATTTAAGGTCATCATGTCTGCCCTTGGCATTCTCGGAACGCCCTGGCCTCAGAATGCAGCCTCTGTAGTCCATGGTAACCTGCGGAGAGGGGGCGGGGCTGAGGGAGGTTGGAACACTGCCCTCACTGAGGGAGTGGGTGTGGCCATCTCTGCTGTGACTGAACAAAGGGCAGGGGAGCAGGGGGCCCAGGGCAGGGCCCTCAGAGCCCGGCAGGCCCAGTGGAGTGTCACAAGCATTTAGGCCCAGGCCAAAGGGCGCTTTCTTTGTCTGCACAGCTGCCCAAACTCTCACCTTTCCACTCAGGCCGCCCACTTACTTGAAGTGTGTGTGGAACCTGTCCGCGCAGTACACCTCGCTGCACAGCTAGGCATAGATCTGGGCATCGTAGCTTCCTGCCAGGTGACCGAGGCTCACAGGCAGATGGGTCCCTGGGACACACGCGGAGAGGCTCCTGCCCGGGCCACAGGCCGCCCACTGCCCCTGCCCCAGATCGGGGGCCGCAAAGCAGCCCTGTCTGAGTCCCCTGCCTCTAGAGGGAGTATTGGACCAACACTTGTAGAAAACGGGGTCCTTGAGGGCCACTCATTGGAGGGACACTATTAAATCTTTGCCGACTTTCTGCTGAAACTTACGAGCGTTCACACCTAAGCCTCTTACAAGGTCAGCTGTTTAGCTAAACATGAGCTCATGATCTAAATATACACAATAATGAAGAAAGCAGCTACAAGGGGAGACAATCAGCCAAAACAATCAATACCAGAATTAGATTCCCAAGGCCATCCATCAGATGTAGGAATAATCGGGTGCAAGGCAGAAAATATACATAAAACTGGAACTGAAACAAGGCACGAGGATGTTTTCAAAGACTGGTAGGATCTCTCAAACATTTTTAAAGGACATGTCATTGATAAAGCTAAATACACAAAGGTTGTGTAATACAACAGATTAATCATTGAGAAGAGTGAAATTATGCTGTTTTGAAAACTATGGCAGGTCAGATTTTCTGCCTAATTATATAAGAAGATTTCTCTAAAAAATACACATTATTTCAAAGCCTTATTGGCTGTGAAATAAGTTAAGGGTATTTCAAATGGCTTGTCTGCAAAGAAAGGTGAGATGTAGTGGATCACAGAAAGTCGAGGGGAAAATAGGTCAATATATACATTGCTATATGGTGAACTAAGCCTTAGGCCGGCAACAGTGGAGAGAACCTGACCCTTAGAAACGTACAAGTAAGATGGAATCTTCAAAAGTTCAAATCTTTATAAGTAAAAAGATTTATTAAAATGAATAACCGAGTGTTTTAATTGACATCAGAAGATGAAAACAATAAACCCTGAGAACATAGAAAAAAGTTAAATAAAGATAGGAGCAGAACTTAATACAACAGAAAACGTATAAAATTCAGGTGATTTAGTAAGTCCAAAGAATCTTCTTTGAAAAGATTTAAAAGACACACTTTGATTAAGGAAAACAAAAACATAAGTAAAGAATATACAGAAAGAGTCAGGACAATGTTAGAGCAGAGAATATATGAAATGCCAGTAAATTTGAACATTTCTGTCAAGTGGACCATTTCCTAGCTCCTAAAGTTTACCAAAACTGACACAAGAGGAAATCATTTAAGGTCATCATGTCTGCCCTTGGCATTCTCGGAACGCCCTGGCCTCAGAATGCAGCCTCTGTAGTCCATGGTAACCTGCGGAGAGGGGGCGGGCCTGAGGGAGGTTGGAACACTGCCCTCACAGAGGGAGTGGGTGTGGCCATCTCTGCTGTGACTGAACAAAGGGCAGGGGAGCAGGGGGCCCAGGGCAGGGCCCTCAGAGCCCGGCAGGCCCAGTGGAGTGTCACAAGCATTTAGGCCCAGGCCAAAGGGCGCTTTCTTTGTCTGCACAGCTGCCCAAACTCTCACCTTTCCACTCAGGCCGCCCACTTACTTGAAGTGTGTGTGGAACCTGTCCGCGCAGAACACCTCGCTGCACAGCTAGGCATAGGTCTGGGCATCGTAGCTTCCTGCCAGGTGACCGAGGCTCACAGGCAGATGGGTCCCTGGGACACACGCGGAGAGGCTCCTGCCCGGGCCACAGGCCGCCCACTGCCCCTGCCCCAGATCGGGGGCCGCAAAGCAGCCCTGTCTGAGTCCCCTGCCTCTAGAGGGAGTATTGGACCAACACTTGTAGAAAACGGGGTCCTTGAGGGCCACTCATTAGAGGGACACAATTAAATCTTTGCCGACTTTCTGCTGAAACTTACGAGCGTTCACACCTAAGCCTCTTACAAGGTCAGCTGTTTAGCTAAACATGAGCTCATGATCTAAATATACACAATAATGAAGAAAGCAGCTACAAGGGGAGACAATCAGCCAAAACAATCAATACCAGAATTAGATTCCCAAGGCCATCCATCAGATGTAGGAATAATCGGGTGCAAGGCAGAAAATATACATAAAACTGGAACTGAAACAAGGCACGAGGATGTTTTCAAAGACTGGTAGGATCTCTAAAACATTTTTAAAGGACATGTCATTGATAAAGCTAAATACACAAAGGTTGTGTAATACAACAGATTAATCATTGAGAAGAGTGAAATTATGCTGTTTTGAAAACTATGGCTGGTCAGATTTTCTGCCTAATTATAGAAGAAGATTTCTCTAAAAAATACACATTATTTCAAAGCCTTATTGGCTGTGAAATAAGTTAAGGGTATTTCAAATGGCTTGTCTGCAAAGAAAGGTGAGATGTAGTGGATCACAGAAAGTCGAGGGGAAAATAGGTCAATATATACATTGCTATATGGTGAACTAAGCCTTAGGCCGGCAACAGTGGAGAGAACCTGACCCTTAGAAACGTACAAGTAAGCTGGAATCTTCAAAAGTTCTAATCTTTATAAGTAAAAAGATTTATTAAAATGAATAACCGAGTGTTTTAATTGACATCAGAAGATGAAAACAATAAACCTTGAGAACATAGAAAAAAGTTAAATAAAGATAGGAGCAGAACTTAATACAACAGAAAACGTATAAAATTCAGGTGATTTAGTAAGTCCAAAGAATCTTCTTTGAAAAGATTTAAAAGACACACTTTGATTAAGGAAAACAAAAACATAAGTAAAGAATATACAGAAAGAGTCAGGACAATGTTAGAGCAGAGAATATATGAAATGCCAGTAAATTTGAACATTTCTGTCAAGTGGACCATTTCCTAGCTCCTAAAGTTTACCAAAACTGACACAAGAGGAAATCATTTAAGGTCATCATGTCTGCCCTTGGCATTCTCGGAACGCCCTGGCCTCAGAATGCAGCCTCTGTAGTCCATGGTAACCTGCGGAGAGGGGGCGGGGCTGAGGGAGGTTGGAACACTGCCCTCACTGAGGGAGTGGGTGTGGCCATCTCTGCTGTGACTGAACAAAGGGCAGGGGATCAGGGGGCCCAGGGCAGGGCCCTCAGAGCCCGGCAGGCCCAGTGGAGTGTCACAAGCATTTAGGCCCAGGCCAAAGGGCGCTTTCTTTGTCTGCACAGCTGCCCAAACTCTCACCTTTCCACTCAGGCCGCCCACTTACTTGAAGTGTGTGTGGAACCTGTCCGCGCAGTACACCTCGCTGCACAGCTAGGCATAGGTCTGGGCATCGTAGCTTCCTGCCAGGTGACCGAGGCTCACAGGCAGATGGGTCCCTGGGACACACGCGGAGAGGCTCCTGCCCGGGCCACAGGCCGCCCACTGCCCCTGCCCCAGATCGGGGGCCGCAAAGCAGCCCTGTCTGAGTCCCCTGCCTCTAGAGGGAGTATTGGACCAACACTTGTAGAAAACGGGGTCCTTGAGGGCCACTCATTGGAGGGACACAATTAAATCTTTGCCGACTTTCTGCTGAAACTTACGAGCGTTCACACCTAAGCCTCTTACAAGGTCAGCTGTTTAGCTAAACATGAGCTCATGATCTAAATATACACAATAATGAAGAAAGCAGCTACAAGGGGAGACAATCAGCCAAAACAATCAATACCAGAATTAGATTCCCAAGGCCATCCATCAGATGTAGGAATAATCGGGTGCAAGGCAGAAAATATACATAAAACTGGAACTGAAACAAGGCACGAGGATGTTTTCAAAGACTGGTAGGATCTCTAAAATATTTTTAAAGGACATGTCATTGATAAAGCTAAATACACAAAGGTTGTGTAATACAACAGATTAATCATTGAGAAGAGTGAAATTATGCTGTTTTGAAAACTATGGCAGGTCAGATTTTCTGCCTAATTATAGAAGAAGATTTCTCTAAAAAATACACATTATTTCAAAGCCTTATTGGCTGTGAAATAAGTTAACGGTATTTCAAATGGCTTGTCTGCAAAGAAAGGTGAGATGTAGTGGATCACAGAAAGTCGAGGGGAAAATAGGTCAATATATACATTGCTATATGGTGAACTAAGCCTTAGGCCGGCAACAGTGGAGAGAACCTGACCCTTAGAAACGTACAAGTAAGCTGGAATCTTCAAAAGTTCTAATCTTTATAAGTAAAAAGATTTATTAAAATGAATAACCGAGTGTTTTAATTGACATCAGAAGATGAAAACAATAAACCCTGAGAACATAGAAAAAAGTTAAATAAAGATAGGAGCAGAACTTAATACAACAGAAAACGTATAAAATTCAGGTGATTTAGTAAGTCCAAAGAATCTTCTTTGAAAAGATTTAAAAGACACACTTTGATTAAGGAAAACAAAAACATAAGTAAAGAATATACAGAAAGAGTCAGGACAATGTTAGAGCAGAGAATATATGAAATGCCAGTAAATTTGAACATTTCTGTCAAGTGGACCATTTCCTAGCTCCTAAAGTTTACCAAAACTGACACAAGAGGAAATCATTTAAGGTCATCATGTCTGCCCTTGGCATTCTCGGAACGCCCTGGCCTCAGAATGCAGCCTCTGTAGTCCATGGTAACCTGCGGAGAGGGGGCGGGGCTGAGGGAGGTTGGAACACTGCCCTCACTGAGGGAGTGGGTGTGGCCATCTCTGCTGTGACTGAACAAAGGGCAGGGGAGCAGGGGGCCCAGGGCAGGGCCCTCAGAGCCCGGCAGGCCCAGTGTAGTGTCACAAGCATTTAGGCCCAGGCCAAAGGGCGCTTTCTTTGTCTGCACAGCTGCCCAAACTCTCACCTTTCCACTCAGGCCGCCCACTTACTTGAAGTGTGTGTGGAACCTGTCCGCGCAGTACACCTCGCTGCACAGCTAGGCATAGGTCTGGGCATCGTAGCTTCCTGCCTGGTGACCGAGGCTCACAGGCCGATGGGTCCCTGGGACACACGCAGAGAGGCTCCTGCCCGGGCCACAGGCCGCCCACTGCCCCTGCCCCAGATCGGGGGCCGCAAAGCAGCCCTGTCTGAGTCCCCTGCCTCTAGAGGGAGTATTGGACCAACACTTGTAGAAAACGGGGTCCTTGAGGGCCACTCATTGGAGGGACACAAATAAATCTTTGACGTCTTTCTTCTGAAACTTATGAGCGTTCACACCTAAGCCTCTTACAAGGTCAGCTGTTTAGCTAAACATGAGCTCATGATCTAAATTTACACAATAATGAAGAAAGCAGCTACAAGGGGAGACAATCAGCCAAAACAATCAATACCAGAATTAGATTCCCAAGGCCATCCATCAGATGTAGGAATAATCGGGTGCAAGGCAGAAAATATACATAAAACTGGAACTGAAACAAGGCACGAGGATGTTTTCAAAGACTGGTAGGATCTCTCAAACATTTTTAAAGGACATGTCATTGATAAAGCTAAATACACAAAGGTTGTGTAATACAACAGATTAATCATTGAGAAGAGTGAAATTATGCTGTTTTGAAAACTATGGCAGGTCAGATTTTCTGCCTAATTATATAAGAAGATTTCTCTAAAAAATACACATTATTTCAAAGCCTTATTGGCTGTGAAATAAGTTAAGGGTATTTCAAATGGCTTGTCTGCAAAGAAAGGTGAGATGTAGTGGATCACAGAAAGTCGAGGGGAAAATAGGTCAATATATACATTGCTATATGGTGAACTAAGCCTTAGGCCGGCAACAGTGGAGAGAAACTGACCCTTAGAAACGTACAAGTAAGCTGGAATCTTCAAAAGTTCAAATCTTTATAAGTAAAAAGATTTATTAAAATGAATAACCAAGTGTTTTAATTGACATCAGAAGATGAAAACAATAAACCCTGAGAACACAGAAAAAAGTTAAATAAAGATATGAGCAGAACTTAATACAACAGAAAACGTATAAAATTCAGGTGATTTAGTAAGTCCAAAGAATCTTCTTTGAAAAGATTTAAAAGACACACTTTGATTAAGGAAAACAAAAACATAAGTAAAGAATATACAGAAAGAGTCAGGACAATGTTAGAGCAGAGAATATATGAAATGCCAGTAAATTTGAACATTTCTGTCAAGTGGACCATTTCCTAGCTCCTAAAGTTTACCAACACTGACACAAGAGGAAATCATTTAAGGTCATCATGTCTGCCCTTGGCATTCTCGGAACGCCCTGGCCTCAGAATGAAGCCTCTGTAGTCCATGGTAACCTGCAGAGAGGGGGCGGGGCTGAGGGAGGTTGGAACACTGCCCTCACTGAGGGAGTGGGTGTGGCCATCTCTGCTGTGACTGAACAAAGGGCAGGGGAGCAGGGGGCCCAGGGCAGGGCCCTCAGAGCCCGGCAGGCCCAGTGGAGTGTCACAAGCATTTAGGCCCAGGCCAAAGGGCGCTTTCTTTGTCTGCACAGCTGCCCAAACTCTCACCTTTCCACTCAGGCCGCCCACTTACTTGAAGTGTGTGTGGAACCTGTCCGCGCAGTACACCTCGCTGCACAGCTAGGCATAGGTCTGGGCATTGTAGCTTCCCGCCAGGTGACGGAGGCTCACAGGCAGATGGGTCCCTGGGACACACGCGGAGAGGCTCCTGCCCGGGCCACAGGCCGCCCACTGCCCCTGCCCCAGATCGGGGGCCGCAAAGCAGCCCTGTCTGAGTCCCCTGCCTCTAGAGGGAGTATTGGACCAACACTTGTAGAAAACGGGGTCCTTGAGGGCCACTCATTGGAGGGACACAATTAAATCTTTGCCGACTTTCTGCTGAAACTTACGAGCGTTCACACCTAAGCCTCTTACAAGGTCAGCTGTTTAGCTAAACATGAGCTCATGATCTAAATATACACAATAATGAAGAAAGCAGCTACAAGGGGAGACAATCAGCCAAAACAATCAATACCAGAATTAGATTCCCAAGGCCATCCATCAGATGTAGGAATAATCGGGTGCAAGGCAGAAAATATACATAAAACTGGAACTGAAACAAGGCACGAGGATGTTTTCAAAGACTGGTAGGATCTCTCAAACATTTTTAAAGATCATGTCATTGATAAATCTAAATACACAAAGGTTGTGTAATACAACAGATTAATCATTGAGAAGAGTGAAATTATGCTGTTTTGAAAACTATGGCAGGTCAGATTTTCTGCCTAATTATATAAGAAGATTACTCTAAAAAATACACATTATTTCAAAGACATATTGGCTGTGAAATAAGTTAAGCGTGTTTCAAATGGCTTGTCTGCTTAAGAAAGGTTAGATGTAGGGGATCACAGAAAGTCGAGGGGAAAATAGGTCAATATATACATTGCTATATGGTGAACTAAGCCTTAGGCCGGCAACAATGGAGAGGACCTGACCCTTAGAAACGTACAAGTAAGCTGGAATCTTCAAAAGTTCAAATCTTTATAAGTAAAAAGATTTATTAAAATGAATAACCAAGTGTTTTAATTGACATCAGAAGATGAAAACAATAAACCCTGAGAACATAGAAAAAAGTTAAATAAAGATAGGAGCAGAACTTAATACAACAGAAAACGTATAAAATTCAGGTGATTTAGTAAGTCCAAAGAATCTTCTTTGAAAAGATTTAAAAGACACACTTTGATTAAGGAAAACAAAAACATAAGTAAAGAATATACAGAAAGAGTCAGGACAATGTTAGAGCAGAGAATATATGAAATGCCAGTAAATTTGAACATTTCTGTCAAGTGGACCATTTCCTAGCTCCTAAAGTTTACCAAAACTGACACAAGAGGAAATCATTTAAGGTCATCATGTCTGCCCTTGGCATTCTCGGAACACCCTGGCCTCAGAATGCAGCCTCTGTAGTCCATGGTAACCTGCGGAGAGGGGGCGGGGCTGAGGGAGGTTGGAACACTGCCCTCACTGAGGGAGTGGGTGTGGCCATCTCTGCTGTGACTGAACAAAGGGCAGGGGAGCAGGGGGCCCAGGGCAGGGCCCTCAGAGCCCGGCAGGCCCAGTGGAGTGTCACAAGCATTTAGGCCCAGTCCAAAGGGCGCTTTCTTTGTCTGCACAGCTGCCCAAACTCTCACCTTTCCACTCAGGCCGCCCACTTACTTGAGGTGTGTGTGGAACCTGTCCGCGCAGTACACCTCGCTGCACAGCTAGGAATAGGTCTGGGCATCGTAGCTTCCTGCCAGGTGACCGAGGCTCACAGGCAGGTGGGTCCCTGGGACACACGCAGAGAGGCTCCTGCCCGGGTCACAGGCCGCCCACTGCCCCTGCCCCAGATCGGGGGCCGCAAAGCAGCCCTGTCTGAGTCCCCTGCCTCTAGAGGGAGTATTGGACCAACACTTGTAGAAAACGGGGACCTTGAGGGCCACTCATTGGAGGGACACAAATAAATCTTTGCCGTCTTTCTTCTGAAACTTACGAGCGTTCACACCTAAGCCTCTTACAAGGTCAGCTGTTTAGCTAAACATGAGCTCATGATCTAAATTTACACAATAATGAAGAAAGCAGCTACAAGGGGAGACAATCAGCCAAAACAATCAATACCAGAATTAGATTCCCAAGGCCATCCATCAGATGTAGGAATAATCGGGTGCAAGGCAGAAAATATACATAAAACTGGAACTGAAACAAGGCACGAGGATGTTTTCAAAGACTGGTAGGATCTCTCAAACATTTTTAAAGGACATGTCATTGATAAAGCTAAATACACAAAGGTTGTGTAATACAACAGATTAATCATTGAGAAGAGTGAAATTATGCTGTTTTGAAAACTATGGCAGGTGAGATTTTCTGCCTAATTATATAAGAAGATTTCGCTAAAAAATAAACATTATTTCAAAGCCTTATTGGCTGTGAAATAAGTTAAGGGTATTTCAAATGGCTTGTCTGCAAAGAAAGGTGAGATGTTGTGGATCACAGAAAGTCGAGGGGAAAATAGGTCAATATATACATTGCTATATGGTGAACTAAGCCTTAGGCCGGCAACAGTGGAGAGAACCTGACCCTTAGAAACGTACAAGTAAGCTGGAATCTTCAAAAGTTCAAATCTTTATAAGTAAAAAGATTTATTAAAATGAATAACCAAGTGTTTTAATTGACATCAGAAGATGAAAACAATAAACCCTGAGAACATAGAAAAAAGTTAAATAAAGATAGGAGCAGAACTTAATACAACAGAAAACGTATAAAATTCAGGTGATTTAGTAAGTCCAAAGAATCTTCTTTGAAAAGATTTAAAAGACACACTTTGATTAAGGAAAACAAAAACATAAGTAAAGAATATACAGAAAGAGTCAGGACAATGTTAGAGCAGAGAATATATGAAATGCCAGTAAATTTGAACATTTCTGTCAAGTGGACCATTTCCTAGCTCCTAAAGTTTACCAAAACTGACACAAGAGGAAATCATTTAAGGTCATCATGTCTGCCCTTGGCATTCTCGGAACGCCCTGGCCTCAGAATGAAGCCTCTGTAGTCCATGGTAACCTGCAGAGAGGGGGCGGGGCTGAGGGAGGTTGGAACACTGCCCTCACTGAGGGAGTGGGTGTGGCCATCTCTGCTGTGACTGAACAAAGGGCAGGGGAGCAGGGGGCCCAGGGCAGGGCCCTCAGAGCCCGGCAGGCCCAGTGGAGTGTCACAAGCATTTAGGCCCAGTCTAAAGGGCGCTTTCTTTGTCTGCACAGCTGCCCAAACTCTCACCTTTCCACTCAGGCCGCCCACTTACTTGAAGTGTCTGTGGAACCTGTCCGCGCAGTACACCTCGCTGCACAGCTAGGAATAGGTCTGGGCATCGTAGCTTCCTGCCAGGTGACCGAGGCTCACAGGCAGATGGGTCCCTGGGACACACGCAGAGAGGCTCCTGCACGGGTCACAGGCCGCCCACTGCCCCTGCCCCAGATCGGGGGCCGCAAAGCAGCCCTGTCTGAGTCCCCTGCCTCTAGAGGGAGTATTGGACCAACACTTGTAGAAAACGGGGTCCTTGAGGGCCACTCATTGGAGGGACACAAATAAATCTTTGCCGTCTTTCTTCTGAAACTTACGAGCGTTCACACCTAAGCCTCTTACAAGGTCAGCTGTTTAGCTAAACATGAGCTCATGATCTAAATTTACACAATAATGAAGAAAGCAGCTACAAGGGGAGACAATCAGCCAAAACAATCAATACCAGAATTAGATTCCCAAGGCCATCCATCAGATGTAGGAATAATCGGGTGCAAGGCAGAAAATATACATAAAACTGGAACTGAAACAAGGCACGAGGATGTTTTCAAAGACTGGTAGGATCTCTCAAACATTTTTAAAGGACATGTCATTGATAAAGCTAAATACACAAAGGTTGTGTAATACAACAGATTAATCATAGAGAAGAGTGAAATTATGCTGTTTTGAAAACTATGGCAGGTGAGATTTTCTGCCTAATTATATAAGAAGATTTCGCTAAAAAATAAACATTATTTCAAAGCCTTATTGGCTGTGAAATAAGTTAAGGGTATTTCAAATGGCTTGTCTGCAAAGAAAGGTGAGATGTTGTGGATCACAGAAAGTCGAGGGGAAAATAGGTCAATATATACATTGCTATATGGTGAACTAAGCCTTAGGCCGGCAACAGTGGAGAGAACCTGACCCTTAGAAACGTACAAGTAAGCTGGAATCTTCAAAAGTTCTAATCTTTATAAGTAAAAAGATTTATTAAAATGAATAACCAAGTGTTTTAATTGACATCAGAAGATGAAAACAATAAACCCTGAGAACACAGAAAAAAGTTAAATAAAGATATGAGCAGAACTTAATACAACAGAAAACGTATAAAATTCAGGTGATTTAGTAAGTCCAAAGAATCTTCTTTGAAAAGATTTAAAAGACACACTTTGATTAAGGAAAACAAAAACATAAGTAAAGAATATACAGAAAGAGTCAGGACAATGTTAGAGCAGAGAATATATGAAATGCCAGTAAATTTGAACATTTCTGTCAAGTGGACCATTACCTAGCTCCTAAAGTTTACCAAAACTGACACAAGAGGAAATCATTTAAGGTCATCATGTCTGCCCTTGGCATTCTCGGAACGCCCTGGCCTCAGAATGAAGCCTCTGTAGTCCATGGTAACCTGCAGAGAGGGGGCGGGGCTGAGGGAGGTTGGAACACTGCCCTCACTGAGGGAGTGGGTGTGGCCATCTCTGCTGTGACTGAACAAAGGGCAGGGGAGCAGGGGGCCCAGGGCAGGGCCCTCAGAGCCCGGCAGGCCCAGTGGAGTGTCACAAGCATTTAGGCCCAGGCCAAAGGGCGCTTTCTTTGTCTGCACAGCTGCCCAAACTCTCACCTTTCCACTCAGGCCGCCCACTTACTTGAAGTGTGTGTGGAACCTGTCCGCGCAGTACACCTCGCTGCACAGCTAGGCATAGGTCTGGGCATCGTAGCTTCCTGCCAGGTGACCGAGGCTCACAGGCAGATGGGTCCCTGGGCCACACGCAGAGAGGCTCCTGCCCGGGTCACAGGCCGCCCACTGCCCCTGCCCCAGATCGGGGGCCGCAAAGCAGCCCTGTCTGAGTCCTCGGCCTCTAGAGGGAGTATTGGACCAACACTTGTAGAAAACGGGGTCCTTGAGGGCCACTTATTGGAGGGACACCATTAAATCTATGCCGACTTTCTGCTGAAACTTACGAGCGTTCACACCTAAGCCTCTTACAAGGTCAGCTGTTTAGCTAAACATGAGCTCATTATCTAAATATACACAATAATGAATAAAGCAGCTACAAGGGGAGACAATCAGCCAAAACAATCAATACCAGAATTAGATTCCCAAGGCCATCCATCAGATGTAGGAATAATCGGGTGCAAGGCAGAAAATATACATAAAACTGGAACTGAAACAAGGCACGAGGATGTTTTCAAAGACTGGTAGGATCTCTCAAACATTTTTAAAGGACATGTCATTGATAAAGCTAAATACACAAAGGTTGTGTAATACAACAGATTAATCATTGAGAAGAGTGAAATTATGCTGTTTTGAAAACTATGGCAGGTCAGATTTTCTGCCTAATTATATAAGAAGATTTCTCTAAATAATACACATTATTTCAAAGACATATTGGCTGTGAAATAAGTTAAGGGTGTTTCAAATGGCTTGTCTGCAAAGAATGGTTAGATGTAGGGGATCACAGAAAGTCGAGGGGAAAATAGGTCAATATATACATTGCTATATGGTGAACTAAGCCTTAGGCCGGCAACAATGGAGAGGACCTGACCCTTAGAAACGTACAAGTAAGCTGGTATCTTCAAAAGTTCAAATCTTTATAAGTAAAAAGATTTATTAAAATGAATAACCAAGTGTTTTAATTGACATCAGAAGATGAAAACAATAAACCCTGAGAACATAGAAAAAAGTTAAATAAAGATATGAGCAGAACTTAATACAACAGAAAACCTGTAAAATTCAGGTGATTTAGTAAGTCCAAAGAATCTTCTTTGAAAAGATTTAAAAGAAACACTTTGATTAAGGAAAACAAAAACATAAGTAAAGAATATACAGAAAGAGTCAGGACAATGTTAGAGCAGAGAATATATGAAATGCCAGTAAATTTGAACATTTCTGTCAAGTGGACCATTTCCTAGCTCCTAAAGTTTACCAAAACTGACACAAGAGGAAATCATTTAAGGTCATCATGTCTGCCCTTGGCATTCTCGGAACGCCCTGGCCTCAGAATGCAGCCTCTGTTGTCCATGGTAACCTGCGGAGAGGGGGCGGGGCTGAGGGAGGTTGGAACACTGCCCTCACTGAGGGAGTGCGTGTGGCCAACTCTGCTGTGACTGAACAAAGGGCAGAGGAGCAGGGGGCCCAGGGCAGGGCCCTCAGAGCCCAGGCAGGACCAGTGGAGTTTCACAAGCATTTAGGCCCAGGCCAAAGGGCGCTTTCTTTGTCTGCACAGCTGCCCAAACTCTCACCTTTCCACTCAGGCCGCCCTCTTACTTGAAGTGTGTGTGGAACCTGTCCGCACAGTACACCTCGCTGCACAGCTAAGCATAGGTCTGGGCATCGTAGCCTCCTGCCAGGTGACCGAGGCTCACAGGCAGATGGGTCCCTGGGACACACGCGGAGAGGCTCCTGCCCGGGCCACAGGCCGCCCACTGCCCCTGCCCCAGATCGGGGGCCGCAAAGCAGCCCTGTCTGAGTCCCCTGCCTCTAGAGGGAGTATTGGACCAACACTTGTAGAAAACGGGGTCCTTGAGGGCCACTCATTGGAGGGACACAATTAAATCTTTGCCGACTTTCTGCTGAAACTTACGAGCGTTCACACCTAAGCCTCTTACAATGTCAGCTGTTTAGCTAAACATGAGATCATGATCTAAATATACACAATAATGAAGAAAGCAGCTACAAGGGGAGACAATCAGCCAAAACAATCAATACCAGAATTAGATTCCCAAGGCCATCCATCAGATGTAGGAATAATCGGGTGCAAGGCAGAAAATATACATAAAACTGGAACTGAAACAAGGCACGAGGATGTTTTCAAAGACTGGTAGGATCTCTCAAACATTTTTAAAGGACATGTCATTGATAAAGCTAAATACAAAGGTTGTGTAATACAACAGATTAATCATTGAGAAGAGTGAAATTATGCTGTTTTGAAAACTATGGCAGGTCAGATTTTCTGCCTAATTATATAGAAGATTTCTCTAAAAAATACACATTATTTCAAAGACATATTGGCTGTGAAATAAGTTAAGGGTGTTTCAAATGGCTTGTCTGCAAAGAAAGGTTAGATGTAGGGGATCACAGAAAGTCGAGGGGAAAATAGGTCAATATATACATTGCTATATGGTGAACTAAGCCTTAGGCCGGCAACAATGGAGAGGACCTGACCCTTAGAAACGTACAAGTAAGCTGGAATCTTCAAAAGTTCAAATCTTTATAAGTAAAAAGATTTATTAAAATGAATAACCAAGTGTTTTAATTGACATCAGAAGATGAAAACAATAAACCCTGAGAACATAGAAAAAAGTTAAATAAAGATATGAGCAGAACTTAATACAACAGAAAACGTATAAAATTCAGGTGATTTAGTAAGTCCAAAGAATCTTCTTTGAAAAGATTTAAAAGACACACTTTGATTAAGGAAAACAAAAACATAAGTAAAGAATATACAGAAAGAGTCAGGACAATGTTAGAGCAGAGAATATATGAAATGCCAGTAAATTTGAACATTTCTGTCAAGTGGACCATTTCCTAGCTCCTAAAGTTTACCAAAACTGACACAAGAGGAAATCATTTAAGGTCATCATGTCTGCCCTTGGCATTCTCGGAACGCCCTGGCCTCAGAATGCAGCCTCTGTAGTCCATGGTAACCTGTGGAGAGGGGGCGGGGCTGAGGGAGGTTGGAACACTGCCCTCACTGAGGGAGTGGGTGTGGCCATCTCTGCTGTGACTGAACAAAGGGCAGGGGAGCAGGGGGCCCAGGGCAGCGCCCTCAGAGCCCGGCAGGCCCAGTGGAGTGTCACAAGCATTTAGGCCCAGGCCAAAGGGCGCTTTCTTTGTCTGCACAGCTGCCCAAACTCTCACTTTTCCACTCAGGCCGCCCTCTTACTTGAAGTGTGTGTGGAACCTGTCCGCACAGTACACCTCGCTGCACAGCTAAGCATAGGTCTGGGCATCGTAGCCTCCTGCCAGGTGACCGAGGCTCACAGGCAGATGGGTCCCTGGGACACACGCGGAGAGGCTCCTGCCCGGGCCACAGGCCGCCCACTGCCCCTGCCCCAGATCGGGGGCCGCAAAGCAGCCCTGTCTGAGTCCCCTGCCTCTAGAGGGAGTATTGGAACAACACTTGTAGAAAACGGGGTCCTTGAGGGCCACTCATTGGAGGGACACAATTAAATCTTTGCCGACTTTCTGCTGAAACTTACGAGCGTTCACACCTAAGCCTCTTACAATGTCAGCTGTTTAGCTAAACATGAGATCATGATCTAAATATACACAATAATGAAGAAAGCAGCTACAAGGGGAGACAATCAGCCAAAACAATCAATACCAGAATTAGATTCCCAAGGCCATCCATCAGATGTAGGAATAATCGGGTGCAAGGCAGAAAATATACATAAAACTGGAACTGAAACAAGGCACGAGGATGTTTTCAAAGACTGGTAGGATCTCTCAAACATTTTTAAAGGACATGTCATTGATAAAGCTAAATACAAAGGTTGTGTAATACAACAGATTAATCATTGAGAAGAGTGAAATTATGCTGTTTTGAAAACTATGGCAGGTCAGATTTTCTGCCTAATTATATAAGAAGATTTCTCTAAAAAATACACATTATTTCAAAGACATATTGGCTGTGAAATAAGTTAAGGGTGTTTCAAATGGCTTGTCTGCAAAGAAAGGTTAGATGTAGGGGATCACAGAAAGTCGAGGGGAAAATAGGTCAATATATACATTGCTATATTGTGAACTAAGCCTTAGGCCGGCAACAATGGAGAGGACCTGACCCTTAGAAACGTACAAGTAAGCTGGAATCTTCAAAAGTTCAAATCTTTATAAGTAAAAAGATTTATTAAAATGAATAACCAAGTGTTTTAATTGACATCAGAAGATGAAAACAATAAACCCTGAGAACATAGAAAAAAGTTAAATAAAGATAGGAGCAGAACTTAATACAACAGAAAACGTATAAAATTCAGGTGATTTAGTAAGTCCAAAGAATCTTCTTTGAAAAGATTTAAAAGACACACTTTGATTAAGGAAAACAAAAACATAAGTAAAGAATATACAGAAAGAGTCAGGACAATGTTAGAGCAGAGAATATATGAAATGCCAGTAAATTTGAACATTTCTGTCAAGTGGACCATTTCCTAGCTCCTAAAGTTTACCAAAACTGACACAAGAAGAAATCATTTAAGGTCATCATGTCTGCCCTTGGCATTCTCGGAACGCCCTGGCCTCAGAATGCAGCCTCTGTAGTCCATGGTAACCTGCGGAGAGGGGCGGGGCTGAGGGAGGTTGGAACACTGCCCTCACTGAGGGAGTGGGTGTGGCCATCTCTGCTGTGACTGAACAAAGGGCAGGGGAGCAGGGGGCCCAGGGCAGGGCCCTCAGAGCCCGGCAGGCCCAGTGGAGTGTCACAAGCATTTAGGCCCAGGCCAAAGGGCGCTTTCTTTGTCTGCACAGCTGCCCAAACTCTCACCTTTCCACTCAGGCCGCCCACTTACTTGAAGTGTGTGTGGAACCTGTCCGCGCAGTACACCTCGCTGCACAGCTAGGCATAGGTCTGGGCATCGTAGCTTCCTGCCAGGTGACCGAGGCTCACAGGCAGATGGGTCCCTGGGACACACGCGGAGAGGCTCCTGCCCGGGCCACAGGCCGCCCACTGCCCCTGCCCCAGATCGGGGGCCGCAAAGCAGCCCTGTCTGAGTCCCCTGCCTCTAGAGGGAGTATTGGAGCAACACTTGTAGAAAACGGGGTCCTTGAGGGCCACTCATTGGAGGGACACAATTAAATCTTTGCCGACTTTCTGCTGAAACTTACGAGCGTTCACACATAAGCCTCTTACAAGGTCAGCTGTTTAGCTAAACATGAGATCATGATCTAAATATACACAATAATGAAGAAAGCAGCTACAAGGGGAGACAATCAGCCAAAACAATCAATACCAGAATTAGATTCCCAAGGCCATCCATCAGATGTAGGAATAATCGGGTGCAAGGCAGAAAATATACATAAAACTGGAACTGAAACAAGGCACGAGGATGTTTTCAAAGACTGGTAGGATCTCTCAAACATTTTTAAAGGACATGTCATTGATAAAGCTAAATACACAAAGGTTGTGTAATACAACAGATTAATCATTGAGAAGAGTGAAATTATGCTGTTTTGAAAACTATGGCAGGTCAGATTTTCTGCCTAATTATAGAAGAAGATTTCTCTAAAAAATACACATTATTTCAAAGCCTTATTGGCTGTGAAATAAGTTAAGGGTATTTCAAATGGCTTGTCTGCAAAGAAAGGTGAGATGTAGTGGATCACAGAAAGTCGAGGGGAAAATAGGTCAATATATACATTGCTATATGGTGAACTAAGCCTTAGGCCGGCAACAGTGGAGAGAACCTGACCCTTAGAAACGTACAAGTAAGCTGGAATCTTCAAAAGTTCTAATCTTTATAAGTAAAAAGATTTATTAAAATGAATAACCAAGTGTTTTAATTGACATCAGAAAATGAAAACAATAAACCCTGAGAACATAGAAAAAAGTTAAATAAAGATAGGAGCAGAACTTAATACAACAGAAAACGTATAAAATTCAGGTGATTTAGTAAGTCCAAAGAATCTTCTTTGAAAAGATTTAAAAGACACACTTTGATTAAGGAAAACAAAAACATAAGTAAAGAATATACAGAAAGAGTCAGGACAATGTTAGAGCAGAGAATATATGAAATGCCAGTAAATTTGAACATTTCTGTCAAGTGGACCATTTCCTAGCTCCTAAAGTTTACCAAAACTGACACAAGAGGAAATCATTTAAGGTCATCATGTCTGCCCTTGGCATTCTCGGAACGCCCTGGCCTCAGAATGCAGCCTCTGTAGTCCATGGTAACCTGCGGAGAGGGGGCGGGGCTGAGGGAAGTTGGAACACTGCCCTCACTGAGGGAGTGGGTGTGGCCATCTCTGCTGTGACTGAACAAAGGGCAGGGGAGCAGGGGGCCCAGGGCAGGGCCCTCAGAGCCCGGCAGGCCCAGTGGAGTGTCACAAGCATTTAGGCCCAGGCCAAAGGGCGCTTTCTTTGTCTGCACAGCTGCCCAAACTCTCACCTTTCCACTCAGGCCGCCCACTTACTTGAAGTGTGTGTGGAACCTGTCCGCGCAGTACACCTCGCTGCACAGCTAGGCATAGGTCTGGGCATCGTAGCTTCCTGCCAGGTGACCGAGGCTCACAGGCAGATGGGTCCCTGGGACACACGCAGAGAGGCTCCTGCCCGGGCCACAGGCCGCCCACTGCCCCTGCCCCAGATCGGGGGCCGCAAAGCAGCCCTGTCTGAGTCCCCGGCCTCTAGAGGGAGTATTGGACCAACACTTGTAGAAAACGGGGTCCTTGAGGGCCACTTATTGGAGGGACACCATTAAATCTATGCCGACTTTCTGCTGAAACTTACGAGCGTTCACACCTAAGCCTCTTACAAGGTCAGCTGTTTAGCTAAACATGAGCTCATGATCTAAATATACACAATAATGAATAAAGCAGCTACAAGGGGAGACAATCAGCCAAAACAATCAATACCAGAATTAGATTCCCAAGGCCATCCATCAGATGTAGGAATAATCGGGTGCAAGGCAGAAAATATACATAAAACTGGAACTGAAACAAGGCACGAGGATGTTTTCAAAGACTGGTAGGATCTCTAAAACATTTTTAAAGGACATGTCATTGATAAAGCTAAATACACAAAGGTTGTGTAATACAACAGATTAATCATTGAGAAGAGTGAAATTATGCTGTTTTGAAAACTATGGCAGGTCAGATTTTCTGCCTAATTATATAAGAAGATTTCTCTAAATAATACACATTATTTCAAAGACATATTGGCTGTGAAATAAGTTAAGGGTGTTTCAAATGGCTTGTCTGCAAAGAATGGTTAGATGTAGGGGATCACAGAAAGTCGAGGGGAAAATAGGTCAATATATACATTGCTATATGGTGAACTAAGCCTTAGGCCGGCAACAATGGAGAGGACCTGACCCTTAGAAACGTACAAGTAAGCTGGTATCTTCAAAAGTTCAAATCTTTATAAGTAAAAAGATTTATTAAAATGAATAACCAAGTGTTTTAATTGACATCAGAAGATGAAAACAATAAACCCTGAGAACATAGAAAAAAGTTAAATAAAGATATGAGCAGAACTTAATACAACAGAAAACGTATAAAATTCAGGTGATTTAGTAAGTCCAAAGAATCTTCTTTGAAAAGATTTAAAAGACACACTTTGATTAAGGAAAACAAAAACATAAGTAAAGAATATACAGAAAGAGTCAGGACAATGTTAGAGCAGAGAATATATGAAATGCCAGTAAATTTGAACATTTCTGTCAAGTGGACCATTTCCTAGCTCCTAAAGTTTACCAAAACTGACACAAGAGGAAATCATTTAAGGTCATCATGTCTGCCCTTGGCATTCTCGGAACGCCCTGGCCTCAGAATGCAGCCTCTGTAGTCCATGGTAACCTGTGGAGAGGGGGCGGGGCTGAGGGAGGTTGGAACACTGCCCTCACTGAGGGAGTGCGTGTGGCCAACTCTGCTGTGACTGAACAAAGGGCAGAGGAGCAGGGGGCCCAGGGCAGGGCCCTCAGAGCCCAGGCAGGACCAGTGGAGTTTCACAAGCATTTAGGCCCAGGCCAAAGGGCGCTTTCTTTGTCTGCACAGCTGCCCAAACTCTCACCTTTCCACTCAGGCCGCCCTCTTACTTGAAGTGTGTGTGGAACCTGTCCGCACAGTACACCTCGCTGCACAGCTAAGCATAGGTCTGGGCATCGTAGCCTCCTGCCAGGTGACCGAGGCTCACAGGCAGATGGGTCCCTGGGACACACGCGGAGAGGCTCCTGCCCGGGCCACAGGCCGCCCACTGCCCCTGCCCCAGATCGGGGGCCGCAAAGCAGCCCTGTCTGAGTCCCCTGCCTCTAGAGGGAGTATTGGACCAACACTTGTAGAAAACGGGGTCCTTGAGGGCCACTCATTGGAGGGACACAATTAAATCTTTGCCGACTTTCTGCTGAAACTTACGAGCGTTCACACCTAAGCCTCTTACAATGTCAGCTGTTTAGCTAAACATGAGATCATGATCTAAATATACACAATAATGAAGAAAGCAGCTACAAGGGGAGACAATCAGCCAAAACAATCAATACCAGAATTAGATTCCCAAGGCCATCCATCAGATGTAGGAATAATCGGGTGCAAGGCAGAAAATATACATAAAACTGGAACTGAAACAAGGCACGAGGATGTTTTCAAAGACTGGTAGGATCTCTCAAACATTTTTAAAGGACATGTCATTGATAAAGCTAAATACAAAGGTTGTGTAATACAACAGATTAATCATTGAGAAGAGTGAAATTATGCTGTTTTGAAAACTATGGCAGGTCAGATTTTCTGCCTAATTATATAAGAAGATTTCTCTAAAAAATACACATTATTTCAAAGACATATTGGCTGTGAAATAAGTTAAGGGTGTTTCAAATGGCTTGTCTGCAAAGAAAGGTTAGATGTAGGGGATCACAGAAAGTCGAGGGGAAAATAGGTCAATATATACATTGCTATATTGTGAACTAAGCCTTAGGCCGGCAACAATGGAGAGGACCTGACCCTTAGAAACGTACAAGTAAGCTGGAATCTTCAAAAGTTCAAATCTTTATAAGTAAAAAGATTTATTAAAATGAATAACCAAGTGTTTTAATTGACATCAGAAGATGAAAACAATAAACCCTGAGAACATAGAAAAAAGTTAAATAAAGATAGGAGCAGAACTTAATACAACAGAAAACGTATAAAATTCAGGTGATTTAGTAAGTCCAAAGAATCTTCTTTGAAAAGATTTAAAAGACACACTTTGATTAAGGAAAACAAAAACATAAGTAAAGAATATACAGAAAGAGTCAGGACAATGTTAGAGCAGAGAATATATGAAATGCCAGTAAATTTGAACATTTCTGTCAAGTGGACCATTTCCTAGCTCCTAAAGTTTACCAAAACTGACACAAGAGGAAATCATTTAAGGTCATCATGTCTGCCCTTGGCATTCTCGGAACGCCCTGGCCTCAGAATGCAGCCTCTGTAGTCCATGGTAACCTGCAGAGAGGGGCGGGGCTGAGGGAGGTTGGAACACTGCCCTCACTGAGGGAGTGGGTGTGGCCATCTCTGCTGTGACTGAATAAAGGGCAGGGGAGCAGGGGGCCCAGGGCAGGGCCCTCAGAGCCCGGCAGGCCCAGTGGAGTGTCACAAGCATTTAGGCCCAGGCCAAAGGGCGCTTTCTTTGTCTGCACAGCTGCCCAAACTCTCACCTTTCCACTCAGGCCGCCCACTTACTTGAAGTGTGTGTGGAACCTGTCCGCGCAGTACACCTCGCTGCACAGCTAGGCATAGGTCTGGGCATCGTAGCTTCCTGCCAGGTGACCGAGGCTCACAGGCAGATGGGTCCCTGGGACACACGCGGAGAGGCTCCTGCCCGGGCCACAGGCCGCCCACTGCCCCTGCCCCAGATCGGGGGCCGCAAAGCAGCCCTGTCTGAGTCCCCTGCCTCTAGAGGGAGTATTGGAGCAACACTTGTAGAAAACGGGGTCCTTGAGGGCCACTCATTGGAGGGACACAATTAAATCTTTGCCGACTTTCTGCTGAAACTTACGAGCGTTCACACATAAGCCTCTTACAAGGTCAGCTGTTTAGCTAAACATGAGATCATGATCTAAATATACACAATAATGAAGAAAGCAGCTACAAGGGGAGACAATCAGCCAAAACAATCAATACCAGATTTAGATTCCCAAGGCCATCCATCAGATGTAGGAATAATCGGGTGCAAGGCAGAAAATATACATAAAACTGGAACTGAAACAAGGCACGAGGATGTTTTCAAAGACTGGTAGGATCTCTCAAACATTTTTAAAGGACATGTCATTGATAAAGCTAAATACACAAAGGTTGTGTAATACAACAGATTAATCATTGAGAAGAGTGAAATTATGCTGTTTTGAAAACTATGGCAGGTCAGATTTTCTGCCTAATTATAGAAGAAGATTTCTCTAAAAAATACACATTATTTCAAAGCCTTATTGGCTGTGAAATAAGTTAAGGGTATTTCAAATGGCTTGTCTGCAAAGAAAGGTGAGATGTAGTGGATCACAGAAAGTCGAGGGGAAAATAGGTCAATATATACATTGCTATATGGTGAACTAAGCCTTAGGCCGGCAACAGTGGAGAGAACCTGACCCTTAGAAACGTACAAGTAAGCTGGAATCTTCAAAAGTTCTAATCTTTATAAGTAAAAAGATTTATTAAAATGAATAACCAAGTGTTTTAATTGACATCAGAAAATGAAAACAATAAACCCTGAGAACATAGAAAAAAGTTAAATAAAGATAGGAGCAGAACTTAATACAACAGAAAACGTATAAAATTCAGGTGATTTAGTAAGTCCAAAGAATCTTCTTTGAAAAGATTTAAAAGACACACTTTGATTAAGGAAAACAAAAACATAAGTAAAGAATATACAGAAAGAGTCAGGACAATGTTAGAGCAGAGAATATATGAAATGCCAGTAAATTTGAACATTTCTGTCAAGTGGACCATTTCCTAGCTCCTAAAGTTTACCAAAACTGACACAAGAGGAAATCATTTAAGGTCATCATGTCTGCCCTTGGCATTCTCGGAACGCCCTGGCCTCAGAATGCAGCCTCTGTAGTCCATGGTAACCTGCGGAGAGGGGGCGGGGCTGAGGGAAGTTGGAACACTGCCCTCACTGAGGGAGTGGGTGTGGCCATCTCTGCTGTGACTGAACAAAGGGCAGGGGAGCAGGGGGCCCAGGGCAGGGCCCTCAGAGCCCGGCAGGCCCAGTGGAGTGTCACAAGCATTTAGGCCCAGGCCAAAGGGCGCTTTCTTTGTCTGCACAGCTGCCCAAACTCTCACCTTTCCACTCAGGCCGCCCACTTACTTGAAGTGTGTGTGGAACCTGTCCGCGCAGTACACCTCGCTGCACAGCTAGGCATAGGTCTGGGCATCGTAGCTTCCTGCCAGGTGACCGAGGCTCACAGGCAGATGGGTCCCTGGGACACACGCAGAGAGGCTCCTGCCCGGGCCACAGGCCGCCCACTGCCCCTGCCCCAGATCGGGGGCCGCAAAGCAGCCCTGTCTGAGTCCCCGGCCTCTAGAGGGAGTATTGGACCAACACTTGTAGAAAACGGGGTCCTTGAGGGCCACTCATTGGAGGGACACAATTAAATCTTTGCCGACTTTCTGCTGAAACTTACGAGCGTTCACACCTAAGCCTCTTACAAGGTCAGCTGTTTAGCTAAACATGAGCTCATGATCTAAATATACACAATAATGAATAAAGCAGCTACAAGGGGAGACAATCAGCCAAAACAATCAATACCAGAATTAGATTCCCAAGGCCATCCATCAGATGTAGGAATAATCGGGTGCAAGGCAGAAAATATACATAAAACTGGAACTGAAACAAGGCACGAGGATGTTTTCAAAGACTGGTAGGATCTCTAAAACATTTTTAAAGGACATGTCATTGATAAAGCTAAATACACAAAGGTTGTGTAATACAACAGATTAATCATTGAGAAGAGTGAAATTATGCTGTTTTGAAAACTATGGCAGGTCAGATTTTCTGCCTAATTATATAAGAAGATTTCTCTAAATAATACACATTATTTCAAAGACATATTGGCTGTGAAATAAGTTAAGGGTGTTTCAAATGGCTTGTCTGCAAAGAATGGTTAGATGTAGGGGATCACAGAAAGTCGAGGGGAAAATAGGTCAATATATACATTGCTATATGGTGAACTAAGCCTTAGGCCGGCAACAATGGAGAGGACCTGACCCTTAGAAACGTACAAGTAAGCTGGTATCTTCAAAAGTTCAAATCTTTATAAGTAAAAAGATTTATTAAAATGAATAACCAAGTGTTTTAATTGACATCAGAAGATGAAAACAATAAACCCTGAGAACATAGAAAAAAGTTAAATAAAGATATGAGCAGAACTTAATACAACAGAAAACGTATAAAATTCAGGTGATTTAGTAAGTCCAAAGAATCTTCTTTGAAAAGATTTAAAAGACACACTTTGATTAAGGAAAACAAAAACATAAGTAAAGAATATACAGAAAGAGTCAGGACAATGTTAGAGCAGAGAATATATGAAATGCCAGTAAATTTGAACATTTCTGTCAAGTGGACCATTTCCTAGCTCCTAAAGTTTACCAAAACTGACACAAGAGGAAATCATTTAAGGTCATCATGTCTGCCCTTGGCATTCTCGGAACGCCCTGGCCTCAGAATGCAGCCTCTGTAGTCCATGGTAACCTGTGGAGAGGGGGCGGGGCTGAGGGAGGTTGGAACACTGCCCTCACTGAGGGAGTGCGTGTGGCCAACTCTGCTGTGACTGAACAAAGGGCAGAGGAGCAGGGGGCCCAGGGCAGTGCCCTCAGAGCCCAGGCAGGACCAGTGGAGTTTCACAAGCATTTAGGCCCAGGCCAAAGGGCGCTTTCTTTGTCTGCACAGCTGCCCAAACTCTCACCTTTCCACTCAGGCCGCCCTCTTACTTGAAGTGTGTGTGGAACCTGTCTGCACAGTACACCTCGCTGCACAGCTAAGCATAGGTCTGGGCATCGTAGCCTCCTGCCAGGTGACCGAGGCTCACAGGCAGATGGGTCCCTGGGACACACGCGGAGAGGCTCCTGCCCGGGCCACAGGCCGCCCACTGCCCCTGCCCCAGATCGGGGGCCGCAAAGCAGCCCTGTCTGAGTCCCCTGCCTCTAGAGGGAGTATTGGACCAACACTTGTAGAAAACGGGGTCCTTGAGGGCCACTCATTGGAGGGACACAATTAAATCTTTGCCGACTTTCTGCTGAAACTTACGAGCGTTCACACCTAAGCCTCTTACAATGTCAGCTGTTTAGCTAAACATGAGATCATGATCTAAATATACACAATAATGAAGAAAGCAGCTACAAGGGGAGACAATCAGCCAAAACAATCAATACCAGAATTAGATTCCCAAGGCCATCCATCAGATGTAGGAATAATCGGGTGCAAGGCAGAAAATATACATAAAACTGGAACTGAAACAAGGCACGAGGATGTTTTCAAAGACTGGTAGGATCTCTCAAACATTTTTAAAGGACATGTCATTGATAAAGCTAAATACAAAGGTTGTGTAATACAACAGATTAATCATTGAGAAGAGTGAAATTATGCTGTTTTGAAAACTATGGCAGGTCAGATTTTCTGCCTAATTATATAGAAGATTTCTCTAAAAAATACACATTATTTCAAAGACATATTGGCTGTGAAATAAGTTAAGGGTGTTTCAAATGGCTTGTCTGCAAAGAAAGGTTAGATGTAGGGGATCACAGAAAGTCGAGGGGAAAATAGGTCAATATATACATTGCTATATGGTGAACTAAGCCTTAGGCCGGCAACACTGGAGAGGACCTGACCCTTAGAAACGTACAAGTAAGCTGGAATCTTCAAAAGTTCAAATCTTTATAAGTAAAAAGATTTATTAAAATGAATAACCAAGTGTTTTAATTGACATCAGAAGATGAAAACTATAAACCCTGAGAACATAGAAAAAAGTTAAATAAAGATATGAGCAGAACTTAATACAACAGAAAACGTATAAAATTCAGGTGATTTAGTAAGTCCAAAGAATCTTCTTTGAAAAGATTTAAAAGACACACTTTGATTAAGGAAAACAAAAACATAAGTAAAGAATATACAGAAAGAGTCAGGACAATGTTAGAGCAGAGAATATATGAAATGCCAGTAAATTTGAACATTTCTGTCAAGTGGACCATTTACTAGCTCCTAAAGTTTACCAAAACTGACACAAGAGGAAATCATTTAAGGTCATCATGTCTGCCCTTGGCATTCTCGGAACGCCCTGGCCTCAGAATGCAGCCTCTGTAGTCCATGGTAACCTGCGGAGAGGGGGCGGGGCTGAGGGAGGTTGGAACACTGCCCTCACTGAGGGAGTGGGTGTGGCCATCTCTGCTGTGACTGAACAAAGGGCAGGGGAGCAGGGGGCCCAGGGCAGCGCCCTCAGAGCCCGGCAGGCCCAGTGGAGTGTCACAAGCATTTAGGCCCAGGCCAAAGGGCGCTTTCTTTGTCTGCACAGCTGCCCAAACTCTCACTTTTCCACTCAGGCCGCCCTCTTACTTGAAGTGTGTGTGGAACCTGTCCGCACAGTACACCTCGCTGCACAGCTAAGCATAGGTCTGGGCATCGTAGCCTCCTGCCAGGTGACCGAGGCTCACAGGCAGATGGGTCCCTGGGACACACGCGGAGAGGCTCCTGCCCGGGCCACTGGCCGCCCACTGCCCCTGCACCAGATCGGGGGCCGCAAAGCAGCCCTGTCTGAGTCCCCTGCCTCTAGAGGGAGTATTGGACCAACACTTGTAGAAAACGGGGTCCTTGAGGGCCACTCATTGGAGGGACACAATTAAATCTTTGCCGACTTTCTGCTGAAACTTACGAGCGTTCACACCTAAGCCTCTTACAATGTCAGCTGTTTAGCTAAACATGAGATCATGATCTAAATATACACAATAATGAAGAAAGCAGCTACAAGGGGAGACAATCAGCCAAAACAATCAATACCAGAATTAGATTCCCAAGGCCATCCATCAGATGTAGGAATAATCGGGTGCAAGGCAGAAAATATACATAAAACTGGAACTGAAACAAGGCACGAGGATGTTTTCAAAGACTGGTAGGATCTCTCAAACATTTTTAAAGGACATGTCATTGATAAAGCTAAATACAAAGGTTGTGTAATACAACAGATTAATCATTGAGAAGAGTGAAATTATGCTGTTTTGAAAACTATGGCAGGTCAGATTTTCTGCCTAATTATATAAGAAGATTTCTCTAAAAAATACACATTATTTCAAAGACATATTGGCTGTGAAATAAGTTAAGGGTGTTTCAAATGGCTTGTCTGCAAAGAAAGGTTAGATGTAGGGGATCACAGAAAGTCGAGGGGAAAATAGGTCAATATATACATTGCTATATTGTGAACTAAGCCTTAGGCCGGCAACAATGGAGAGGACCTGACCCTTAGAAACGTACAAGTAAGCTGGAATCTTCAAAAGTTCAAATCTTTATAAGTAAAAAGATTTATTAAAATGAATAACCAAGTGTTTTAATTGACATCAGAAGATGAAAACAATAAACCCTGAGAACATAGAAAAAAGTTAAATAAAGATATGAGCAGAACTTAATACAACAGAAAACGTATAAAATTCAGGTGATTTAGTAAGTCCAAAGAATCTTCTTTGAAAAGATTTAAAAGACACACTTTGATTAAGGAAAACAAAAACATAAGTAAAGAATATACAGAAAGAGTCAGGACAATGTTAGAGCAGAGAATATATGAAATGCCAGTAAATTTGAACATTTCTGTCAAGTGGACCATTTCCTAGCTCCTAAAGTTTACCAAAACTGACACAAGAGGAAATCATTTAAGGTCATCATGTCTGCCCTTGGCATTTTCGGAACGCCCTGGCCTCAGAATGCAGCCTCTGTAGTCCATGGTAACCTGCGGAGAGGGGCGGGGCTGAGGGAGGTTGGAACACTGCCCTCACTGAGGGAGTGGGTGTGGCCATCTCTGCTGTGACTGAACAAAGGGCAGGGGAGCAGGGGGCCCAGGGCAGGGCCCTCAGAGCCCGGCAGGCCCAGTGGAGTGTCACAAGCATTTAGGCCCAGGCCAAAGGGCGCTTTCTTTGTCTGCACAGCTGCCCAAACTCTCACCTTTCCACTCAGGCCGCCCACTTACTTGAAGTGTGTGTGGAACCTGTCCACGCAGTACACCTCGCTGCACAGCTAGGCATAGGTCTGGGCATCGTAGCTTCCTGCCAGGTGACCGAGGCTCACAGGCAGATGGGTCCCTGGGACACACGCGGAGAGGCTCCTGCCCGGGCCACAGGCCGCCCACTGCCCCTGCCCCAGATCGGGGGCCGCAAAGCAGCCCTGTCTGAGTCCCCTGCCTCTAGAGGGAGTATTGGAGCAACACTTGTAGAAAACGGGGTCCTTGAGGGCCACTCATTGGAGGGACACAATTAAATCTTTGCCGACTTTCTGCTGAAACTTACGAGCGTTCACACATAAGCCTCTTACAAGGTCAGCTGTTTAGCTAAACATGAGATCATGATCTAAATATACACAATAATGAAGAAAGCAGCTACAAGGGGAGACAATCAGCCAAAACAATCAATACCAGAATTAGATTCCCAAGGCCATCCATCAGATGTAGGAATAATCGGGTGCAAGGCAGAAAATATACATAAAACTGGAACTGAAACAAGGCACGAGGATGTTTTCAAAGACTGGTAGGATCTCTCAAACATTTTTAAAGGACATGTCATTGATAAAGCTAAATACACAAAGGTTGTGTAATACAACAGATTAATCATTGAGAAGAGTGAAATTATGCTGTTTTGAAAACTATGGCAGGTCAGATTTTCTGCCTAATTATAGAAGAAGATTTCTCTAAAAAATACACATTATTTCAAAGCCTTATTGGCTGTGAAATAAGTTAAGGGTATTTCAAATGGCTTGTCTGCAAAGAAAGGTGAGATGTAGTGGATCACAGAAAGTCGAGGGGAAAATAGGTCAATATATACATTGCTATATGGTGAACTAAGCCTTAGGCCGGCAACAGTGGAGAGAACCTGACCCTTAGAAACGTACAAGTAAGCTGGAATCTTCAAAAGTTCTAATCTTTATAAGTAAAAAGATTTATTAAAATGAATAACCAAGTGTTTTAATTGACATCAGAAAATGAAAACAATAAACCCTGAGAACATAGAAAAAAGTTAAATAAAGATAGGAGCAGAACTTAATACAACAGAAAACGTATAAAATTCAGGTGATTTAGTAAGTCCAAAGAATCTTCTTTGAAAAGATTTAAAAGACACACTTTGATTAAGGAAAACAAAAACATAAGTAAAGAATATACAGAAAGAGTCAGGACAATGTTAGAGCAGAGAATATATGAAATGCCAGTAAATTTGAACATTTCTGTCAAGTGGACCATTTCCTAGCTCCTAAAGTTTACCAAAACTGACACAAGAGGAAATCATTTAAGGTCATCATGTCTGCCCTTGGCATTCTCGGAACGCCCTGGCCTCAGAATGCAGCCTCTGTAGTCCATGGTAACCTGCGGAGAGGGGGCGGGGCTGAGGGAAGTTGGAACACTGCCCTCACTGAGGGAGTGGGTGTGGCCATCTCTGCTGTGACTGAACAAAGGGCAGGGGAGCAGGGGGCCCAGGGCAGGGCCCTCAGAGCCCGGCAGGCCCAGTGGAGTGTCACAAGCATTTAGGCCCAGGCCAAAGGGCGCTTTCTTTGTCTGCACAGCTGCCCAAACTCTCACCTTTCCACTCAGGCCGCCCACTTACTTGAAGTGTGTGTGGAACCTGTCCGCGCAGTACACCTCGCTGCACAGCTAGGCATAGGTCTGGGCATCGTAGCTTCCTGCCAGGTGACCGAGGCTCACAGGCAGATGGGTCCCTGGGACACACGCGGAGAGGCTCCTGCCCGGGCCACAGGCCGCCCACTGCCCCTGCCCCAGATCGGGGGCCGCAAAGCAGCCCTGTCTGAGTCCCCTGCCTCTAGAGGGAGTATTGGAGCAACACTTGTAGAAAACGGGGTCCTTGAGGGCCACTCATTGGAGGGACACAATTAAATCTTTGCCGACTTTCTGCTGAAACTTACGAGCGTTCACACATAAGCCTCTTACAAGGTCAGCTGTTTAGCTAAACATGAGATCATGATCTAAATATACACAATAATGAAGAAAGCAGCTACAAGGGGAGACAATCAGCCAAAACAATCAATACCAGAATTAGATTCCCAAGGCCATCCATCAGATGTAGGAATAATCGGGTGCAAGGCAGAAAATATACATAAAACTGGAACTGAAACAAGGCACGAGGATGTTTTCAAAGACTGGTAGGATCTCTCAAACATTTTTAAAGGACATGTCATTGATAAAGCTAAATACACAAAGGTTGTGTAATACAACAGATTAATCATTGAGAAGAGTGAAATTATGCTGTTTTGAAAACTATGGCAGGTCAGATTTTCTGCCTAATTATAGAAGAAGATTTCTCTAAAAAATACACATTATTTCAAAGCCTTATTGGCTGTGAAATAAGTTAAGGGTATTTCAAATGGCTTGTCTGCAAAGAAAGGTGAGATGTAGTGGATCACAGAAAGTCGAGGGGAAAATAGGTCAATATATACATTGCTATATGGTGAACTAAGCCTTAGGCCGGCAACAGTGGAGAGAACCTGACCCTTAGAAACGTACAAGTAAGCTGGAATCTTCAAAAGTTCTAATCTTTATAAGTAAAAAGATTTATTAAAATGAATAACCAAGTGTTTTAATTGACATCAGAAAATGAAAACAATAAACCCTGAGAACATAGAAAAAAGTTAAATAAAGATAGGAGCAGAACTTAATACAACAGAAAACGTATAAAATTCAGGTGATTTAGTAAGTCCAAAGAATCTTCTTTGAAAAGATTTAAAAGACACACTTTGATTAAGGAAAACAAAAACATAAGTAAAGAATATACAGAAAGAGTCAGGACAATGTTAGAGCAGAGAATATATGAAATGCCAGTAAATTTGAACATTTCTGTCAAGTGGACCATTTCCTAGCTCCTAAAGTTTACCAAAACTGACACAAGAGGAAATCATTTAAGGTCATCATGTCTGCCCTTGGCATTCTCGGAACGCCCTGGCCTCAGAATGCAGCCTCTGTAGTCCATGGTAACCTGCGGAGAGGGGGCGGGGCTGAGGGAAGTTGGAACACTGCCCTCACTGAGGGAGTGGGTGTGGCCATCTCTGCTGTGACTGAACAAAGGGCAGGGGAGCAGGGGGCCCAGGGCAGGGCCCTCAGAGCCCGGCAGGCCCAGTGGAGTGTCACAAGCATTTAGGCCCAGGCCAAAGGGCGCTTTCTTTGTCTGCACAGCTGCCCAAACTCTCACCTTTCCACTCAGGCCGCCCACTTACTTGAAGTGTGTGTGGAACCTGTCCGCGCAGTACACCTCGCTGCACAGCTAGGCATAGGTCTGGGCATCGTAGCTTCCTGCCAGGTGACCGAGGCTCACAGGCAGATGGGTCCCTGGGACACACGCAGAGAGGCTCCTGCCCGGGCCACAGGCCGCCCACTGCCCCTGCCCCAGATCGGGGGCCGCAAAGCAGCCCTGTCTGAGTCCCCGGCCTCTAGAGGGAGTATTGGACCAACACTTGTAGAAAACGGGGTCCTTGAGGGCCACTCATTGGAGGGACACAATTAAATCTTTGCCGACTTTCTGCTGAAACTTACGAGCGTTCACACCTAAGCCTCTTACAAGGTCAGCTGTTTAGCTAAACATGAGCTCATGATCTAAATATACACAATAATGAATAAAGCAGCTACAAGGGGAGACAATCAGCCAAAACAATCAATACCAGAATTAGATTCCCAAGGCCATCCATCAGATGTAGGAATAATCGGGTGCAAGGCAGAAAATATACATAAAACTGGAACTGAAACAAGGCACGAGGATGTTTTCAAAGACTGGTAGGATCTCTAAAACATTTTTAAAGGACATGTCATTGATAAAGCTAAATACACAAAGGTTGTGTAATACAACAGATTAATCATTGAGAAGAGTGAAATTATGCTGTTTTGAAAACTATGGCAGGTCAGATTTTCTGCCTAATTATATAAGAAGATTTCTCTAAATAATACACATTATTTCAAAGACATATTGGCTGTGAAATAAGTTAAGGGTGTTTCAAATGGCTTGTCTGCAAAGAATGGTTAGATGTAGGGGATCACAGAAAGTCGAGGGGAAAATAGGTCAATATATACATTGCTATATGGTGAACTAAGCCTTAGGCCGGCAACAATGGAGAGGACCTGACCCTTAGAAACGTACAAGTAAGCTGGTATCTTCAAAAGTTCAAATCTTTATAAGTAAAAAGATTTATTAAAATGAATAACCAAGTGTTTTAATTGACATCAGAAGATGAAAACAATAAACCCTGAGAACATAGAAAAAAGTTAAATAAAGATATGAGCAGAACTTAATACAACAGAAAACGTATAAAATTCAGGTGATTTAGTAAGTCCAAAGAATCTTCTTTGAAAAGATTTAAAAGACACACTTTGATTAAGGAAAACAAAAACATAAGTAAAGAATATACAGAAAGAGTCAGGACAATGTTAGAGCAGAGAATATATGAAATGCCAGTAAATTTGAACATTTCTGTCAAGTGGACCATTTCCTAGCTCCTAAAGTTTACCAAAACTGACACAAGAGGAAATCATTTAAGGTCATCATGTCTGCCCTTGGCATTCTCGGAACGCCCTGGCCTCAGAATGCAGCCTCTGTAGTCCATGGTAACCTGTGGAGAGGGGGCGGGGCTGAGGGAGGTTGGAACACTGCCCTCACTGAGGGAGTGCGTGTGGCCAACTCTGCTGTGACTGAACAAAGGGCAGAGGAGCAGGGGGCCCAGGGCAGTGCCCTCAGAGCCCAGGCAGGACCAGTGGAGTTTCACAAGCATTTAGGCCCAGGCCAAAGGGCGCTTTCTTTGTCTGCACAGCTGCCCAAACTCTCACCTTTCCACTCAGGCCGCCCTCTTACTTGAAGTGTGTGTGGAACCTGTCTGCACAGTACACCTCGCTGCACAGCTAAGCATAGGTCTGGGCATCGTAGCCTCCTGCCAGGTGACCGAGGCTCACAGGCAGATGGGTCCCTGGGACACACGCGGAGAGGCTCCTGCCCGGGCCACAGGCCGCCCACTGCCCCTGCCCCAGATCGGGGGCCGCAAAGCAGCCCTGTCTGAGTCCCCTGCCTCTAGAGGGAGTATTGGACCAACACTTGTAGAAAACGGGGTCCTTGAGGGCCACTCATTGGAGGGACACAATTAAATCTTTGCCGACTTTCTGCTGAAACTTACGAGCGTTCACACCTAAGCCTCTTACAATGTCAGCTGTTTAGCTAAACATGAGATCATGATCTAAATATACACAATAATGAAGAAAGCAGCTACAAGGGGAGACAATCAGCCAAAACAATCAATACCAGAATTAGATTCCCAAGGCCATCCATCAGATGTAGGAATAATCGGGTGCAAGGCAGAAAATATACATAAAACTGGAACTGAAACAAGGCACGAGGATGTTTTCAAAGACTGGTAGGATCTCTCAAACATTTTTAAAGGACATGTCATTGATAAAGCTAAATACAAAGGTTGTGTAATACAACAGATTAATCATTGAGAAGAGTGAAATTATGCTGTTTTGAAAACTATGGCAGGTCAGATTTTCTGCCTAATTATATAGAAGATTTCTCTAAAAAATACACATTATTTCAAAGACATATTGGCTGTGAAATAAGTTAAGGGTGTTTCAAATGGCTTGTCTGCAAAGAAAGGTTAGATGTAGGGGATCACAGAAAGTCGAGGGGAAAATAGGTCAATATATACATTGCTATATGGTGAACTAAGCCTTAGGCCGGCAACACTGGAGAGGACCTGACCCTTAGAAACGTACAAGTAAGCTGGAATCTTCAAAAGTTCAAATCTTTATAAGTAAAAAGATTTATTAAAATGAATAACCAAGTGTTTTAATTGACATCAGAAGATGAAAACTATAAACCCTGAGAACATAGAAAAAAGTTAAATAAAGATATGAGCAGAACTTAATACAACAGAAAACGTATAAAATTCAGGTGATTTAGTAAGTCCAAAGAATCTTCTTTGAAAAGATTTAAAAGACACACTTTGATTAAGGAAAACAAAAACATAAGTAAAGAATATACAGAAAGAGTCAGGACAATGTTAGAGCAGAGAATATATGAAATGCCAGTAAATTTGAACATTTCTGTCAAGTGGACCATTTACTAGCTCCTAAAGTTTACCAAAACTGACACAAGAGGAAATCATTTAAGGTCATCATGTCTGCCCTTGGCATTCTCGGAACGCCCTGGCCTCAGAATGCAGCCTCTGTAGTCCATGGTAACCTGCGGAGAGGGGGCGGGGCTGAGGGAGGTTGGAACACTGCCCTCACTGAGGGAGTGGGTGTGGCCATCTCTGCTGTGACTGAACAAAGGGCAGGGGAGCAGGGGGCCCAGGGCAGCGCCCTCAGAGCCCGGCAGGCCCAGTGGAGTGTCACAAGCATTTAGGCCCAGGCCAAAGGGCGCTTTCTTTGTCTGCACAGCTGCCCAAACTCTCACTTTTCCACTCAGGCCGCCCTCTTACTTGAAGTGTGTGTGGAACCTGTCCGCACAGTACACCTCGCTGCACAGCTAAGCATAGGTCTGGGCATCGTAGCCTCCTGCCAGGTGACCGAGGCTCACAGGCAGATGGGTCCCTGGGACACACGCGGAGAGGCTCCTGCCCGGGCCACTGGCCGCCCACTGCCCCTGCACCAGATCGGGGGCCGCAAAGCAGCCCTGTCTGAGTCCCCTGCCTCTAGAGGGAGTATTGGACCAACACTTGTAGAAAACGGGGTCCTTGAGGGCCACTCATTGGAGGGACACAATTAAATCTTTGCCGACTTTCTGCTGAAACTTACGAGCGTTCACACCTAAGCCTCTTACAATGTCAGCTGTTTAGCTAAACATGAGATCATGATCTAAATATACACAATAATGAAGAAAGCAGCTACAAGGGGAGACAATCAGCCAAAACAATCAATACCAGAATTAGATTCCCAAGGCCATCCATCAGATGTAGGAATAATCGGGTGCAAGGCAGAAAATATACATAAAACTGGAACTGAAACAAGGCACGAGGATGTTTTCAAAGACTGGTAGGATCTCTCAAACATTTTTAAAGGACATGTCATTGATAAAGCTAAATACAAAGGTTGTGTAATACAACAGATTAATCATTGAGAAGAGTGAAATTATGCTGTTTTGAAAACTATGGCAGGTCAGATTTTCTGCCTAATTATATAAGAAGATTTCTCTAAAAAATACACATTATTTCAAAGACATATTGGCTGTGAAATAAGTTAAGGGTGTTTCAAATGGCTTGTCTGCAAAGAAAGGTTAGATGTAGGGGATCACAGAAAGTCGAGGGGAAAATAGGTCAATATATACATTGCTATATTGTGAACTAAGCCTTAGGCCGGCAACAATGGAGAGGACCTGACCCTTAGAAACGTACAAGTAAGCTGGAATCTTCAAAAGTTCAAATCTTTATAAGTAAAAAGATTTATTAAAATGAATAACCAAGTGTTTTAATTGACATCAGAAGATGAAAACAATAAACCCTGAGAACATAGAAAAAAGTTAAATAAAGATATGAGCAGAACTTAATACAACAGAAAACGTATAAAATTCAGGTGATTTAGTAAGTCCAAAGAATCTTCTTTGAAAAGATTTAAAAGACACACTTTGATTAAGGAAAACAAAAACATAAGTAAAGAATATACAGAAAGAGTCAGGACAATGTTAGAGCAGAGAATATATGAAATGCCAGTAAATTTGAACATTTCTGTCAAGTGGACCATTTCCTAGCTCCTAAAGTTTACCAAAACTGACACAAGAGGAAATCATTTAAGGTCATCATGTCTGCCCTTGGCATTTTCGGAACGCCCTGGCCTCAGAATGCAGCCTCTGTAGTCCATGGTAACCTGCGGAGAGGGGCGGGGCTGAGGGAGGTTGGAACACTGCCCTCACTGAGGGAGTGGGTGTGGCCATCTCTGCTGTGACTGAACAAAGGGCAGGGGAGCAGGGGGCCCAGGGCAGGGCCCTCAGAGCCCGGCAGGCCCAGTGGAGTGTCACAAGCATTTAGGCCCAGGCCAAAGGGCGCTTTCTTTGTCTGCACAGCTGCCCAAACTCTCACCTTTCCACTCAGGCCGCCCACTTACTTGAAGTGTGTGTGGAACCTGTCCGCGCAGTACACCTCGCTGCACAGCTAGGCATAGGTCTGGGCATCGTAGCTTCCTGCCAGGTGACCGAGGCTCACAGGCAGATGGGTCCCTGGGACACACGCGGAGAGGCTCCTGCCCGGGCCACAGGCCGCCCACTGCCCCTGCCCCAGATCGGGGGCCGCAAAGCAGCCCTGTCTGAGTCCCCTGCCTCTAGAGGGAGTATTGGAGCAACACTTGTAGAAAACGGGGTCCTTGAGGGCCACTCATTGGAGGGACACAATTAAATCTTTGCCGACTTTCTGCTGAAACTTACGAGCGTTCACACATAAGCCTCTTACAAGGTCAGCTGTTTAGCTAAACATGAGATCATGATCTAAATATACACAATAATGAAGAAAGCAGCTACAAGGGGAGACAATCAGCCAAAACAATCAATACCAGAATTAGATTCCCAAGGCCATCCATCAGATGTAGGAATAATCGGGTGCAAGGCAGAAAATATACATAAAACTGGAACTGAAACAAGGCACGAGGATGTTTTCAAAGACTGGTAGGATCTCTCAAACATTTTTAAAGGACATGTCATTGATAAAGCTAAATACACAAAGGTTGTGTAATACAACAGATTAATCATTGAGAAGAGTGAAATTATGCTGTTTTGAAAACTATGGCAGGTCAGATTTTCTGCCTAATTATAGAAGAAGATTTCTCTAAAAAATACACATTATTTCAAAGCCTTATTGGCTGTGAAATAAGTTAAGGGTATTTCAAATGGCTTGTCTGCAAAGAAAGGTGAGATGTAGTGGATCACAGAAAGTCGAGGGGAAAATAGGTCAATATATACATTGCTATATGGTGAACTAAGCCTTAGGCCGGCAACAGTGGAGAGAACCTGACCCTTAGAAACGTACAAGTAAGCTGGAATCTTCAAAAGTTCTAATCTTTATAAGTAAAAAGATTTATTAAAATGAATAACCAAGTGTTTTAATTGACATCAGAAAATGAAAACAATAAACCCTGAGAACATAGAAAAAAGTTAAATAAAGATAGGAGCAGAACTTAATACAACAGAAAACGTATAAAATTCAGGTGATTTAGTAAGTCCAAAGAATCTTCTTTGAAAAGATTTAAAAGACACACTTTGATTAAGGAAAACAAAAACATAAGTAAAGAATATACAGAAAGAGTCAGGACAATGTTAGAGCAGAGAATATATGAAATGCCAGTAAATTTGAACATTTCTGTCAAGTGGACCATTTCCTAGCTCCTAAAGTTTACCAAAACTGACACAAGAGGAAATCATTTAAGGTCATCATGTCTGCCCTTGGCATTCTCGGAACGCCCTGGCCTCAGAATGCAGCCTCTGTAGTCCATGGTAACCTGCGGAGAGGGGGCGGGGCTGAGGGAAGTTGGAACACTGCCCTCACTGAGGGAGTGGGTGTGGCCATCTCTGCTGTGACTGAACAAAGGGCAGGGGAGCAGGGGGCCCAGGGCAGGGCCCTCAGAGCCCGGCAGGCCCAGTGGAGTGTCACAAGCATTTAGGCCCAGGCCAAAGGGCGCTTTCTTTGTCTGCACAGCTGCCCAAACTCTCACCTTTCCACTCAGGCCGCCCACTTACTTGAAGTGTGTGTGGAACCTGTCCGCGCAGTACACCTCGCTGCACAGCTAGGCATAGGTCTGGGCATCGTAGCTTCCTGCCAGGTGACCGAGGCTCACAGGCAGATGGGTCCCTGGGACACACGCGGAGAGGCTCCTGCCCGGGCCACAGGCCGCCCACTGCCCCTGCCCCAGATCGGGGGCCGCAAAGCAGCCCTGTCTGAGTCCCCTGCCTCTAGAGGGAGTATTGGAGCAACACTTGTAGAAAACGGGGTCCTTGAGGGCCACTCATTGGAGGGACACAATTAAATCTTTGCCGACTTTCTGCTGAAACTTACGAGCGTTCACACATAAGCCTCTTACAAGGTCAGCTGTTTAGCTAAACATGAGATCATGATCTAAATATACACAATAATGAAGAAAGCAGCTACAAGGGGAGAAAATCAGCCAAAACAATCAATACCAGAATTAGATTCCCAAGGCCATCCATCAGATGTAGGAATAATCGGGTGCAAGGCAGAAAATATACATAAAACTGGAACTGAAACAAGGCACGAGGATGTTTTCAAAGACTGGTAGGATCTCTCAAACATTTTTAAAGGACATGTCATTGATAAAGCTAAATACACAAAGGTTGTGTAATACAACAGATTAATCATTGAGAAGAGTGAAATTATGCTGTTTTGAAAACTATGGCAGGTCAGATTTTCTGCCTAATTATAGAAGAAGATTTCTCTAAAAAATACACATTATTTCAAAGCCTTATTGGCTGTGAAATAAGTTAAGGGTATTTCAAATGGCTTGTCTGCAAAGAAAGGTGAGATGTAGTGGATCACAGAAAGTCGAGGGGAAAATAGGTCAATATATACATTGCTATATGGTGAACTAAGCCTTAGGCCGGCAACAGTGGAGAGAACCTGACCCTTAGAAACGTACAAGTAAGCTGGAATCTTCAAAAGTTCTAATCTTTATAAGTAAAAAGATTTATTAAAATGAATAACCAAGTGTTTTAATTGACATCAGAAAATGAAAACAATAAACCCTGAGAACATAGAAAAAAGTTAAATAAAGATAGGAGCAGAACTTAATACAACAGAAAACGTATAAAATTCAGGTGATTTAGTAAGTCCAAAGAATCTTCTTTGAAAAGATTTAAAAGACACACTTTGATTAAGGAAAACAAAAACATAAGTAAAGAATATACAGAAAGAGTCAGGACAATGTTAGAGCAGAGAATATATGAAATGCCAGTAAATTTGAACATTTCTGTCAAGTGGACCATTTCCTAGCTCCTAAAGTTTACCAAAACTGACACAAGAGGAAATCATTTAAGGTCATCATGTCTGCCCTTGGCATTCTCGGAACGCCCTGGCCTCAGAATGCAGCCTCTGTAGTCCATGGTAACCTGCGGAGAGGGGGCGGGGCTGAGGGAAGTTGGAACACTGCCCTCACTGAGGGAGTGGGTGTGGCCATCTCTGCTGTGACTGAACAAAGGGCAGGGGAGCAGGGGGCCCAGGGCAGGGCCCTCAGAGCCCGGCAGGCCCAGTGGAGTGTCACAAGCATTTAGGCCCAGGCCAAAGGGCGCTTTCTTTGTCTGCACAGCTGCCCAAACTCTCACCTTTCCACTCAGGCCGCCCACTTACTTGAAGTGTGTGTGGAACCTGTCCGCGCAGTACACCTCGCTGCACAGCTAGGCATAGGTCTGGGCATCGTAGCTTCCTGCCAGGTGACCGAGGCTCACAGGCAGATGGGTCCCTGGGACACACGCAGAGAGGCTCCTGCCCGGGCCACAGGCCGCCCACTGCCCCTGCCCCAGATCGGGGGCCGCAAAGCAGCCCTGTCTGAGTCCCCGGCCTCTAGAGGGAGTATTGGACCAACACTTGTAGAAAACGGGGTCCTTGAGGGCCACTTATTGGAGGGACACCATTAAATCTATGCCGACTTTCTGCTGAAACTTACGAGCGTTCACACCTAAGCCTCTTACAAGGTCAGCTGTTTAGCTAAACATGAGCTCATGATCTAAATATACACAATAATGAAGAAAGCAGCTACAAGGGGAGACAATCAGCCAAAACAATCAATACCAGAATTAGATTCCCAAGGCCATCCATCAGATGTAGGAATAATCGGGTGCAAGGCAGAAAATATACATAAAACTGGAACTGAAACAAGGCACGAGGATGTTTTCAAAGACTGGTAGGATCTCTAAAACATTTTTAAAGGACATGTCATTGATAAAGCTAAATACACAAAGGTTGTGTAATACAACAGATTAATCATTGAGAAGAGTGAAATTATGCTGTTTTGAAAACTATGGCAGGTCAGATTTTCTGCCTAATTATATAAGAAGATTTCTCTAAATAATACACATTATTTCAAAGACATATTGGCTGTGAAATAAGTTAAGGGTGTTTCAAATGGCTTGTCTGCAAAGAATGGTTAGATGTAGGGGATCACAGAAAGTCGAGGGGAAAATAGGTCAATATATACATTGCTATATGGTGAACTAAGCCTTAGGCCGGCAACAATGGAGAGGACCTGACCCTTAGAAACATACAAGTAAGCTGGTATCTTCAAAAGTTCAAATCTTTATAAGTAAAAAGATTTATTAAAATGAATAATCAAGTGTTTTAATTGACATCAGAAAATGAAAACAATAAACCCTGAGAACATAGAAAAAAGTTAAATAAAGATAGGAGCAGAACTTAATACAACAGAAAACGTATAAAATTCAGGTGATTTAGTAAGTCCAAAGAATCTTCTTTGAAAAGATTTAAAAGACACACTTTGATTAAGGAAAACAAAAACATAAGTAAAGAATATACAGAAAGAGTCAGGACAATGTTAGAGCAGAGAATATATGAAATGCCAGTAAATTTGAACATTTCTGTCAAGTGGACCATTTCCTAGCTCCTAAAGTTTACCAAAACTGACACAAGAGGAAATCATTTAAGGTCATCATGTCTGCCCTTGGCATTCTCGGAACGCCCTGGCCTCAGAATGCAGCCTCTGTAGTCCATGGTAACCTGCGGAGAGGGGGCGGGGCTGAGGGAGGTTGGAACACTGCCCTCACTGAGGGAGTGCGTGTGGCCAACTCTGCTGTGACTGAACAAAGGGCAGAGGAGCAGGGGGCCCAGGGCAGGGCCCTCAGAGCCCAGGCAGGATCAGTGGAGTTTCACAAGCATTTAGGCCCAGGCCAAAGGGCGCTTTCTTTGTCTGCACAGCTGCCCAAACTCTCACCTTTCCACTCAGGCCGCCCTCTTACTTGAAGTGTGTGTGGAACCTGTCCGCACAGTACACCTCGCTGCACAGCTAAGCATAGGTCTGGGCATCGTAGCCTCCTGCCAGGTGACCGAGGCTCACAGGCAGATGGGTCCCTGGGACACACGCGGAGAGGCTCCTGCCCGGGCCACAGGCCGCCCACTGCCCCTGCCCCAGATCGGGGGCCGCAAAGCAGCCCTGTCTGAGTCCCCTGCCTCTAGAGGGAGTATTGGACCAACACTTGTAGAAAACGGGGTCCTTGAGGGCCACTCATTGGAGGGACACAATTAAATCTTTGCCGACTTTCTGCTGAAACTTACGAGCATTCACACCTAAGCCTCTTACAATGTCAGCTGTTTAGCTAAACATGAGATCATGATCTAAATATACACAATAATGAAGAAAGCAGCTACAAGGGGAGACAATCAGCCAAAACAATCAATACCAGAATTAGATTCCCAAGGCCATCCATCAGATGTAGGAATAATCGGGTGCAAGGCAGAAAATATACATAAAACTGGAACTGAAACAAGGCACGAGGATGTTTTCAAAGACTGGTAGGATCTCTCAAACATTTTTAAAGGACATGTCATTGATAAAGCTAAATACAAAGGTTGTGTAATACAACAGATTAATCATTGAGAAGAGTGAAATTATGCTGTTTTGAAAACTATGGCAGGTCAGATTTTCTGCCTAATTATATAGAAGATTTCTCTAAAAAATACACATTATTTCAAAGACATATTGGCTGTGAAATAAGTTAAGGGTGTTTCAAATGGCTTGTCTGCAAAGAAAGGTTAGATGTAGGGGATCACAGAAAGTCGAGGGGAAAATAGGTCAATATATACATTGCTATATGGTGAACTAAGCCTTAGGCCGGCAACAATGGAGAGGACCTGACCCTTAGAAACGTACAAGTAAGCTGGAATCTTCAAAAGTTCAAATCTTTATAAGTAAAAAGATTTATTAAAATGAATAACCAAGTGTTTTAATTGACATCAGAAGATGAAAACAATAAACACTGAGAACATAGAAAAAAGTTAAATAAAGATATGAGCAGAACTTAATACAACAGAAAACGTATAAAATTCAGGTGATTTAGTAAGTCCAAAGAATCTTCTTTGAAAAGATTTAAAAGACACACTTTGATTAAGGAAAACAAAAACATAAGTAAAGAATATACAGAAAGAGTCAGGACAATGTTAGAGCAGAGAATATATGAAATGCCAGTAAATTTGAACATTTCTGTCAAGTGGACCATTTCCTAGCTCCTAAAGTTTACCAAAACTGACACAAGAGGAAATCATTTAAGGTCATCATGTCTGCCCTTGGCATTCTCGGAACGCCCTGGCCTCAGAATGCAGCCTCTGTAGTCCATGGTAACCTGTGGAGAGGGGGCGGGGCTGAGGGAGGTTGGAACACTGCCCTCACTGAGGGAGTGGGTGTGGCCATCTCTGCTGTGACTGAACAAAGGGCAGGGGAGCAGGGGGCCCAGGGCAGCGCCCTCAGAGCCCGGCAGGCCCAGTGGAGTGTCACAAGCATTTAGGCCCAGGCCAAAGGGCGCTTTCTTTGTCTGCACAGCTGCCCAAACTCTCACTTTTCCACTCAGGCCGCCCTCTTACTTGAAGTGTGTGTGGAACCTGTCCGCACAGTAACCTCGCTGCACAGCTAAGCATAGGTCTGGGCATCGTAGCCTCCTGCCAGGTGACCGAGGCTCACAGGCAGATGGGTCCCTGGGACACACGCGGAGAGGCTCCTGCCCGGGCCACAGGCCGCCCACTGCCCCTGCCCCAGATCGGGGGCCGCAAAGCAGCCCTGTCTGAGTCCCCTGCCTCTAGAGGGAGTATTGGACCAACACTTGTAGAAAACGGGGTCCTTGAGGGCCACTCATTGGAGGGACACAATTAAATCTTTGCCGACTTTCTGCTGAAACTTACGAGCGTTCACACCTAAGCCTCTTACAATGTCAGCTGTTTAGCTAAACATGAGATCATGATCTAAATATACACAATAATGAAGAAAGCAGCTACAAGGGGAGACAATCAGCCAAAACAATCAATACCAGAATTAGATTCCCAAGGCCATCCATCAGATGTAGGAATAATCGGGTGCAAGGCAGAAAATATACATAAAACTGGAACTGAAACAAGGCACGAGGATGTTTTCAAAGACTGGTAGGATCTCTCAAACATTTTTAAAGGACATGTCATTGATAAAGCTAAATACAAAGGTTGTGTAATACAACAGATTAATCATTGAGAAGAGTGAAATTATGCTGTTTTGAAAACTATGGCAGGTCAGATTTTCTGCCTAATTATATAAGAAGATTTCTCTAAAAAATACACATTATTTCAAAGACATATTGGCTGTGAAATAAGTTAAGGGTGTTTCAAATGGCTTGTCTGCAAAGAAAGGTTAGATGTAGGGGATCACAGAAAGTCGAGGGGAAAATAGGTCAATATATACATTGCTATATTGTGAACTAAGCCTTAGGCCGGCAACAATGGAGAGGACCTGACCCTTAGAAACGTACAAGTAAGCTGGAATCTTCAAAAGTTCAAATCTTTATAAGTAAAAATATTTATTAAAATGAATAACCAAGTGTTTTAATTGACATCAGAAGATGAAAACAATAAACCCTGAGAACATAGAAAAAAGTTAAATAAAGATAGGAGCAGAACTTAATACAACAGAAAACGTATAAAATTCAGGTGATTTAGTAAGTCCAAAGAATCTTCTTTGAAAAGATTTAAAAGACACACTTTGATTAAGGAAAACAAAAACATAAGTAAAGAATATACAGAAAGAGTCAGGACAATGTTAGAGCAGAGAATATATGAAATGCCAGTAAATTTGAACATTTCTGTCAAGTGGACCATTTCCTAGCTCCTAAAGTTTACCAAAACTGACACAAGAGGAAATCATTTAAGGTCATCATGTCTGCCCTTGGCATTCTCGGAACGCCCTGGCCTCAGAATGCAGCCTCTGTAGTCCATGGTAACCTGCGGAGAGGGGCGGGGCTGAGGGAGGTTGGAACACTGCCCTCACTGAGGGAGTGGGTGTGGCCATCTCTGCTGTGACTGAACAAAGGGCAGGGGAGCAGGGGGCCCAGGGCAGGGCCCTCAGAGCCCGGCAGGCCCAGTGGAGTGTCACAAGCATTTAGGCCCAGGCCAAAGGGCGCTTTCTTTGTCTGCACAGCTGCCCAAACTCTCACCTTTCCACTCAGGCCGCCCACTTACTTGAAGTGTGTGTGGAACCTGTCCGCGCAGTACACCTCGCTGCACAGCTAGGCATAGGTCTGGGCATCGTAGCTTCCTGCCAGGTGACCGAGGCTCACAGGCAGATGGGTCCCTGGGACACACGCGGAGAGGCTCCTGCCCGGGCCACAGGCCGCCCACTGCCCCTGCCCCAGATCGGGGGCCGCAAAGCAGCCCTGTCTGAGTCCCCTGCCTCTAGAGGGAGTATTGGACCAACACTTGTAGAAAACGGGGTCCTTGAGGGCCACTCATTGGAGGGACACAATTAAATCTTTGCCGACTTTCTGCTGAAACTTACGAGCGTTCACACATAAGCCTCTTACAAGGTCAGCTGTTTAGCTAAACATGAGATCATGATCTAAATATACACAATAATGAAGAAAGCAGCTACAAGGGGAGACAATCAGCCAAAACAATCAATACCAGAATTAGATTCCCAAGGCCATCCATCAGATGTAGGAATAATCGGGTGCAAGGCAGAAAATATACATAAAACTGGAACTGAAACAAGGCACGAGGATGTTTTCAAAGACTGGTAGGATCTCTCAAACATTTTTAAAGGACATGTCATTGATAAAGCTAAATACACAAAGGTTGTGTAATACAACAGATTAATCATTGAGAAGAGTGAAATTATGCTGTTTTGAAAACTATGGCAGGTCAGATTTTCTGCCTAATTATATAAGAAGATTTCTCTAAAAAATACACATTATTTCAAAGCCTTATTGGCTGTGAAATAAGTTAATGGTATTTCAAATGGCTTGTCTGCAAAGAAAGGTGAGATGTAGTGGATCACAGAAAGTCGAGGGGAAAATAGGTCAATATATACATTGCTATATGGTGAACTAAGCCTTAGGCCGGCAACAGTGGAGAGAACCTGACCCTTAGAAACGTACAAGTAAGCTGGAATCTTCAAAAGTTCAAATCTTTATAAGTAAAAAGATTTATTAAAATGAATAACCAAGTGTTTTAATTGACATCAGAAAATGAAAACAATAAACCCTGAGAACATAGAAAAAAGTTAAATAAAGATAGGAGCAGAACTTAATACAACAGAAAACGTATAAAATTCAGGTGATTTAGTAAGTCCAAAGAATCTTCTTTGAAAAGATTTAAAAGACACACTTTGATTAAGGAAAACAAAAACATAAGTAAAGAATATACAGAAAGAGTCAGGACAATGTTAGAGCAGAGAATATATGAAATGCCAGTAAATTTGAACATTTCTGTCAAGTGGACCATTTCCTAGCTCCTAAAGTTTACCAAAACTGACACAAGAGGAAATCATTTAAGGTCATCATGTCTGCCCTTGGCATTCTCGGAACGCCCTGGCCTCAGAATGCAGCCTCTGTAGTCCATGGTAACCTGCGGAGAGGGGGCGGGCCTGAGGGAGGTTGGAACACTGCCCTCACTGAGGGAGTGGGTGTGGCCATTTCTGCTGTGACTGAACAAAGGACAGGGGAGCAGGGGGCCCAGGGCAGGGCCCTCAGAGCCCGGAAGGCCCAGTGGAGTGTCACAAGCATTTAGGCCCAGGCAAAAGGGCGCTTTCTTTGTCTGCACAGCTGCCCAAACTCTCACCTTTCCACTCAGGCCGCCCACTTACTTGAAGTGTGTGTGGAACCTGTCCGCGCAGTACACCTCTCTGCACAGCTAGGCATAGGACTGGGTATCGTAGCTTCCTGCCAGGTGACCGAAGCTCACAGGCAGATGGGTCCCTGGGACACACGCGGAGAGGCTCCTGCCCGGGCCACAGGCCGCCCACTGCTCGTGCCCCAGATCGGGGGCCGCAAAGCAGCCCTGTCTGAGTCCCCGGCCTCTAGAGGGAGTATTGGAGCAACACTTGTAGAAAACGGGGTCCTTGAGGGCCACTCATTGGAGGGACACAATTAAATCTTTGCCGACTTTCTGCTGAAACTTACGAGCGTTCACACATAAGCCTCTTACAAGGTCAGCTGTTTAGCTAAACATGAGCTCATGATCTAAATATACACAATAATGAAGAAAGCAGCTACAAGGGGAGACAATCAGCCAAAACAATCAATACCAGAATTAGATTCCCAAGGCCATCCATCAGATGTAGGAATAATCGGGTGCAAGGCAGAAAATATACATAAAACTGGAACTGAAACAAGGCACGAGGATGTTTTCAAAGACTGGTAGGATCTCTAAAACATTTTTAAAGGACATGTCATTGATAAAGCTAAATACACAAAGGTTGTGTAATACAACAGATTAATCATTGAGAAGAGTGAAATTATGCTGTTTTGAAAACTATGGCAGGTCAGATTTTCTGCCTAATTATATAAGAAGATTTCTCTAAAAAATACACATTATTTCAAAGCCTTATTGGCTGTGAAATAAGTTAAGGGTATTTCAAATGGCTTGTCTGCAAAGAAAGGTGAGATGTAGTGGATCACAGAAAGTCGAGGGGAAAATAGGTCAATATATACATTGCTATATGGTGAACTAAGCCTTAGGCCGGCAACAGTGGAGAGAACCTGACCCTTAGAAACGTACAAGTAAGCTGGAATCTTCAAAAGTTCTAATCTTTATAAGTAAAAAGATTTATTAAAATGAATATCCAAGTGTTTTAATTGACATCAGAAAATGAAAACAATAAACCCTGAGAACATAGAAAAAAGTTAAATAAAGATAGGAGCAGAACTTAATACAACAGAAAACGTATAAAATTCAGGTGATTTAGTAAGTCCAAAGAATCTTCTTTGAAAAGATTTAAAAGACACACTTTGATTAAGGAAAACAAAAACATAAGTAAAGAATATACAGAAAGAGTCAGGACAATGTTAGAGCAGAGAATATATGAAATGCCAGTAAATTTGAACATTTCTGTCAAGTGGACCATTTCCTAGCTCCTAAAGTTTACCAAAACTGACACAAGAGGAAATCATTTAAGGTCATCATGTCTGCCCTTGGCATTCTCGGAATGCCCTGGCCTCAGAATGCAGCCTCCGTAGTCCATGGTAACCTGCGGAGAGGGGGCGGGGCTGAGGGAAGTTGGAACACTGCCCTCACTGAGGGAGTGGGTGTGGCCATCTCTGCTGTGACTGAACAAAGGGCAGGGGAGCAGGGGGCCCAGGGCAGGGCCCTCAGAGCCTGGCAGGCCGAGTGGAGTGTCACAAGCATTTAGGCCCAGGCCAAAGGGCGCTTTCTTTGTCTGCACAGCTGCCCAAACTCTCACCTTTCCACTCAGGCCGCCCACTTACTTGAAGTGTGTGTGGAACCTGTCCGCGCAGTACACCTCGCTGCACAGCTAGGCATAGGTCTGGGCATCGTAGCTTCCTGCCAGGTGACCGAGGCTCACAGGCAGATGGGTCCCTGGGACACACGCGGAGAGGCTCCTGCCCGGGCCACAGGCCGCCCACTGCCCCTGCCCCAGATCGGGGGCCGCAAAGCAGCCCTGTCTGAGTCCCCTGCCTCTAGAGGGAGTATTGGACCAACACTTGTAGAAAACGGGGTCCTTGAGGGCCACTCATTGGAGGGACACAATTAAATCTTTGCCGACTTTCTGCTGAAACTTACGAGCGTTCACACCTAAGCCTCTTACAAGGTCAGCTGTTTAGCTAAACATGAGCTCATGATCTAAATATACACAATAATGAAGAAAGCAGCTACAAGAGGAGACAATCAGCCAAAACAATCAATACCAGAATTAGATTCCCAAGGCCATCCATCAGATGTAGGAATAATCGGGTGCAAGGCAGAAAATATACATAAAACTGGAACTGAAACAAGGCACGAGGATGTTTCCAAAGACTGGTAGGATCTCTAAAACATTTTTAAAGATCATGTCATTGATAAATCTAAATACACAAAGGTTGTGTAATACAACAGATTAATCATTGAGAAGAGTGAAATTATGCTGTTTTGAAAACTATGGCAGGTCAGATTTTCTGCCTAATTATATAAGAAGATTTCTCTAAAAAATACACATTATTTCAAAGACATATTGGCTGTGAAATAAGTTAAGGGTGTTTCAAATGGCTTGTCTGCAAAGAAAGGTTAGATGTAGGGGATCACAGAAAGTCGAGGGGAAAATAGGTCAATATATACATTGCTATATGGTGAACTAAGCCTTAGGCCGGCAACAGTGGAGAGAACCTGACCCTTAGAAACGTACAAGTAAGCTGGAATCTTCAAAAGTTCAAATCTTTATAAGTAAAAAGATTTATTAAAATGAATAACCGAGTGTTTTAATTGACATCAGAAGATGAAAACAATAAACCCTGAGAACATAGAAAAAAGTTAAATAAAGATATGAGCAGAACTTAATACAACAGAAAACGTATAAAATTCAGGTGATTTAGTAAGTCCAAAGAATCTTCTTTGAAAAGATTTAAAAGACACACTTTGATTAAGGAAAACAAAAACATAAGTAAAGAATATACAGAAAGAGTCAGGACAATGTTAGAGCAGAGAATATATGAAATGCCAGTAAATTTGAACATTTCTGTCAAGTGGACCATTTCCTAGCTCCTAAAGTTTACCAAAACTGACACAAGAGGAAATCATTTAAGGTCATCATGTCTGCCCTTGGCATTCTCGGAACGCCCTGGCCTCAGAATGCAGCCTCTGTAGTCCATGGTAACCTGCGGAGAGGGGGCGGGCCTGAGGGAGGTTGGAACACTGCCCTCACTGAGGGAGTGGGTGTGGCCATTTCTGCTGTGACTGAACAAAGGACAGGGGAGCAGGGGGCCCAGGGCAGGGCCCTCAGAGCCCGGAAGGCCCAGTGGAGTGTCACAAGCATTTAGGCCCAGGCAAAAGGGCGCTTTCTTTGTCTGCACAGCTGCCCAAACTCTCACCTTTCCACTCAGGCCGCCCACTTACTTGAAGTGTGTGTGGAACCTGTCCGCGCAGTACACCTCGCTGCACAGCTAGGCATAGGACTGGGCATCGTAGCCTCCTGCCAGGTGACCGAAGCTCACAGGCAGATGGGTCCCTGGGACACACGCGGAGAGGCTCCTGCCCGGGCCACAGGCCGCCCACTGCCCGTGCCCCAGATCGGGGGCCGCAAAGTAGCCCTGTCTGAGTCCCCGGCCTCTAGAGGGAGTATTGGAGCAACACTTGTAGAAAACGGGGTCCTTGAGGGCCACTCATTGGAGGGACACAATTAAATCTTTGCCGACTTTCTGCTGAAACTTACGAGCGTTCACACCTAAGCCTCTTACAAGGTCAGCTGTTTAGCTAAACATGAGCTCATGATCTAAATATACACAATAATGAAGAAAGCAGCTACAAGGGGAGACAATCAGCCAAAACAATCAATACCAGAATTAGATTCCCAAGGCCATCCATCAGATGTAGGAATAATCGGGTGCAAGGCAGAAAATATACATAAAACTGGAACTGAAACAAGGCACGAGGATGTTTTCAAAGACTGGTAGGATCTCTCAAACATTTTTAAAGGACATGTCATTGATAAAGCTAAATACAAAGGTTGTGTAATACAACAGATTAATCATTGAGAAGAGTGAAATTATGCTGTTTTGAAAACTATGGCAGGTCAGATTTTCTGCCTAATTATATAAGAAGATTTCTCTAAAAAATACACATTATTTCAAAGACATATTGGCTGTGAAATAAGTTAAGGGTGTTTCAAATGGCTTGTCTGCAAAGAAAGGTTAGATGTAGGGGATCACAGAAAGTCGAGGGGAAAATAGGTCAATATATACATTGCTATATTGTGAACTAAGCCTTAGGCCGGCAACAATGGAGAGGACCTGACCCTTAGAAACGTACAAGTAAGCTGGAATCTTCAAAAGTTCAAATCTTTATAAGTAAAAATATTTATTAAAATGAATAACCAAGTGTTTTAATTGACATCAGAAGATGAAAACAATAAACCCTGAGAACATAGAAAAAAGTTAAATAAAGATAGGAGCAGAACTTAATACAACAGAAAACGTATAAAATTCAGGTGATTTAGTAAGTCCAAAGAATCTTCTTTGAAAAGATTTAAAAGACACACTTTGATTAAGGAAAACAAAAACATAAGTAAAGAATATACAGAAAGAGTCAGGACAATGTTAGAGCAGAGAATATATGAAATGCCAGTAAATTTGAACATTTCTGTCAAGTGGACCATTTCCTAGCTCCTAAAGTTTACCAAAACTGACACAAGAGGAAATCATTTAAGGTCATCATGTCTGCCCTTGGCATTCTCGGAACGCCCTGGCCTCAGAATGCAGCCTCTGTAGTCCATGGTAACCTGCGGAGAGGGGCGGGGCTGAGGGAGGTTGGAACACTGCCCTCACTGAGGGAGTGGGTGTGGCCATCTCTGCTGTGACTGAACAAAGGGCAGGGGAGCAGGGGGCCCAGGGCAGGGCCCTCAGAGCCCGGCAGGCCCAGTGGAGTGTCACAAGCATTTAGGCCCAGGCCAAAGGGCGCTTTCTTTGTCTGCACAGCTGCCCAAACTCTCACCTTTCCACTCAGGCCGCCCACTTACTTGAAGTGTGTGTGGAACCTGTCCGCGCAGTACACCTCGCTGCACAGCTAGGCATAGGTCTGGGCATCGTAGCTTCCTGCCAGGTGACCGAGGCTCACAGGCAGATGGGTCCCTGGGACACACGCGGAGAGGCTCCTGCCCGGGCCACAGGCCGCCCACTGCCCCTGCCCCAGATCGGGGGCCGCAAAGCAGCCCTGTCTGAGTCCCCTGCCTCTAGAGGGAGTATTGGACCAACACTTGTAGAAAACGGGGTCCTTGAGGGCCACTCATTGGAGGGACACAATTAAATCTTTGCCGACTTTCTGCTGAAACTTACGAGCGTTCACACATAAGCCTCTTACAAGGTCAGCTGTTTAGCTAAACATGAGATCATGATCTAAATATACACAATAATGAAGAAAGCAGCTACAAGGGGAGACAATCAGCCAAAACAATCAATACCAGAATTAGATTCCCAAGGCCATCCATCAGATGTAGGAATAATCGGGTGCAAGGCAGAAAATATACATAAAACTGGAACTGAAACAAGGCACGAGGATGTTTTCAAAGACTGGTAGGATCTCTCAAACATTTTTAAAGGACATGTCATTGATAAAGCTAAATACACAAAGGTTGTGTAATACAACAGATTAATCATTGAGAAGAGTGAAATTATGCTGTTTTGAAAACTATGGCAGGTCAGATTTTCTGCCTAATTATATAAGAAGATTTCTCTAAAAAATACACATTATTTCAAAGCCTTATTGGCTGTGAAATAAGTTAAGGGTGTTTCAAATGGCTTGTCTGCAAAGAAAGGTGAGATGTAGTGGATCACAGAAAGTCGAGGGGAAAATAGGTCAATATATACATTGCTATATGGTGAACTAAGCCTTAGGCCGGCAACAGTGGAGAGAACCTGACCCTTAGAAACGTACAAGTAAGCTGGAATCTTCAAAAGTTCAAATCTTTATAAGTAAAAAGATTTATTAAAATGAATAACCGAGTGTTTTAATTGACATCAGAAAATGAAAACAATAAACCCTGAGAACATAGAAAAAAGTTAAATAAAGATAGGAGCAGAACTTAATACAACAGAAAACGTATAAAATTCAGGTGATTTAGTAAGTCCAAAGAATCTTCTTTGAAAAGATTTAAAAGACACACTTTGATTAAGGAAAACAAAAACATAAGTAAAGAATATACAGAAAGAGTCAGGACAATGTTAGAGCAGAGAATATATGAAATGCCAGTAAATTTGAACATTTCTGTCAAGTGGACCATTTCCTAGCTCCTAAAGTTTACCAAAACTGACACAAGAGGAAATCATTTAAGGTCATCATGTCTGCCCTTGGCATTCTCGGAACGCCCTGGCCTCAGAATGCAGCCTCTGTAGTCCATGGTAACCTGCGGAGAGGGGGCGGGCCTGAGGGAGGTTGGAACACTGCCCTCACTGAGGGAGTGGGTGTGGCCATTTCTGCTGTGACTGAACAAAGGACAGGGGAGCAGGGGGCCCAGGGCAGGGCCCTCAGAGCCCGGAAGGCCCAGTGGAGTGTCACAAGCATTTAGGCCCAGGCAAAAGGGCGCTTTCTTTGTCTGCACAGCTGCCCAAACTCTCACCTTTCCACTCAGGCCGCCCACTTACTTGAAGTGTGTGTGGAACCTGTCCGCGCAGTACACCTCGCTGCACAGCTAGGCATAGGACTGGGCATCGTAGCTTCCTGCCAGGTGACCGAAGCTCACAGGCAGATGGGTCCCTGGGACACACGCGGAGAGGCTCCTGCCCGGGCCACAGGCCGCCCACTGCCCGTGCCCCAGATCGGGGGCCGCAAAGCAGCCCTGTCTGAGTCCCCGGCCTCTAGAGGGAGTATTGGAGCAACACTTGTAGAAAACGGGGTCCTTGAGGGCCACTCATTGGAGGGACACAATTAAATCTTTGCCGACTTTCTGCTGAAACTTACGAGCGTTCACACATAAGCCTCTTACAAGGTCAGCTGTTTAGCTAAACATGAGCTCATGATCTAAATATACACAATAATGAAGAAAGCAGCTACAAGGGGAGACAATCAGCCAAAACAATCAATACCAGAATTAGATTCCCAAGGCCATCCATCAGATGTAGGAATAATCGGGTGCAAGGCAGAAAATATACATAAAACTGGAACTGAAACAAGGCACGAGGATGTTTTCAAAGACTGGTAGGATCTCTAAAACATTTTTAAAGGACATGTCATTGATAAAGCTAAATACACAAAGGTTGTGTAATACAACAGATTAATCATTGAGAAGAGTGAAATTATGCTGTTTTGAAAACTATGGCAGGTCAGATTTTCTGCCTAATTATATAAGAAGATTTCTCTAAAAAATACACATTATTTCAAAGCCTTATTGGCTGTGAAATAAGTTAAGGGTATTTCAAATGGCTTGTCTGCAAAGAAAGGTGAGATGTAGTGGATCACAGAAAGTCGAGGGGAAAATAGGTCAATATATACATTGCTATATGGTGAACTAAGCCTTAGGCCGGCAACAGTGGAGAGAACCTGACCCTTAGAAACGTACAAGTAAGCTGGAATCTTCAAAAGTTCTAATCTTTATAAGTAAAAAGATTTATTAAAATGAATATCCAAGTGTTTTAATTGACATCAGAAAATGAAAACAATAAACCCTGAGAACATAGAAAAAAGTTAAATAAAGATAGGAGCAGAACTTAATACAACAGAAAACGTATAAAATTCAGGTGATTTAGTAAGTCCAAAGAATCTTCTTTGAAAAGATTTAAAAGACATACTTTGATTAAGGAAAACAAAAACATAAGTAAAGAATATACAGAAAGAGTCAGGACAATGTTAGAGCAGAGAATATATGAAATGCCAGTAAATTTGAACATTTCTGTCAAGTGGACCATTTCCTAGCTCCTAAAGTTTACCAAAACTGACACAAGAGGAAATCATTTAAGGTCATCATGTCTGCCCTTGGCATTCTCGGAATGCCCTGGCCTCAGAATGCAGCCTCCGTAGTCCATGGTAACCTGCGGAGAGGGGGCGGGGCTGAGGGAAGTTGGAACACTGCCCTCACTGAGGGAGTGGGTGTGGCCATCTCTGCTGTGACTGAACAAAGGGCAGGGGAGCAGGGGGCCCAGGGCAGGGCCCTCAGAGCCTGGCAGGCCCAGTGGAGTGTCACAAGCATTTAGGCCCAGGCCAAAGGGCGCTTTCTTTGTCTGCACAGCTGCCCAAACTCTCACCTTTCCACTCAGGCCGCCCACTTACTTGAAGTGTGTGTGGAACCTGTCCGCGCAGTACACCTCGCTGCACAGCTAGGCATAGGTCTGGGCATCGTAGCTTCCTGCCAGGTGACCGAGGCTCACAGGCAGATGGGTCCCTGGGACACACGCGGAGAGGCTCCTGCCCGGGCCACAGGCCGCCCACTGCCCCTGCCCCAGATCGGGGGCCGCAAAGCAGCCCTGTCTGAGTCCCCTGCCTCTAGAGGGAGTATTGGACCAACACTTGTAGAAAACGGGGTCCTTGAGGGCCACTCATTGGAGGGACACAATTAAATCTTTGCCGACTTTCTGCTGAAACTTACGAGCGTTCACACCTAAGCCTCTTACAAGGTCAGCTGTTTAGCTAAACATGAGCTCATGATCTAAATATACACAATAATGAAGAAAGCAGCTACAAGAGGAGACAATCAGCCAAAACAATCAATACCAGAATTAGATTCCCAAGGCCATCCATCAGATGTAGGAATAATCGGGTGCAAGGCAGAAAATATACATAAAACTGGAACTGAAACAAGGCACGAGGATGTTTCCAAAGACTGGTAGGATCTCTAAAACATTTTTAAAGATCATGTCATTGATAAATCTAAATACACAAAGGTTGTGTAATACAACAGATTAATCATTGAGAAGAGTGAAATTATGCTGTTTTGAAAACTATGGCAGGTCAGATTTTCTGCCTAATTATATAAGAAGATTTCTCTAAAAAATACACATTATTTCAAAGACATATTGGCTGTGAAATAAGTTAAGGGTGTTTCAAATGGCTTGTCTGCAAAGAAAGGTTAGATGTAGGGGATCACAGAAAGTCGAGGGGAAAATAGGTCAATATATACATTGCTATATTGTGAACTAAGCCTTAGGCCGGCAACAATGGAGAGGACCTGACCCTTAGAAACGTACAAGTAAGCTGGAATCTTCAAAAGTTCAAATCTTTATAAGTAAAAAGATTTATTAAAATGAATAACCAAGTGTTTTAATTGACATCAGAAGATGAAAACAATAAACCCTGAGAACATAGAAAAAAGTTAAATAAAGATATGAGCAGAACTTAATACAACAGAAAACGTATAAAATTCAGGTGATTTAGTAAGTCCAAAGAATCTTCTTTGAAAAGATTTAAAAGACACACTTTGATTAAGGAAAACAAAAACATAAGTAAAGAATATACAGAAAGAGTCAGGACAATGTTAGAGCAGAGAATATATGAAATGCCAGTAAATTTGAACATTTCTGTCAAGTGGACCATTTCCTAGCTCCTAAAGTTTACCAAAACTGACACAAGAGGAAATCATTTAAGGTCATCATGTCTGCCCTTGGCATTCTCGGAACGCCCTGGCCTCAGAATGCAGCCTCTGTAGTCCATGGTAACCTGCGGAGAGGGGCGGGGCTGAGGGAGGTTGGAACACTGCCCTCACTGAGGGAGTGGGTGTGGCCATCTCTGCTGTGACTGAACAAAGGGCAGGGGAGCAGGGGTCCCAGGGCAGGGCCCTCAGAGCCCGGCAGGCCCAGTGGAGTGTCACAAGCATTTAGGCCCAGGCCAAAGGGCGCTTTCTTTGTCTGCACAGCTGCCCAAACTCTCACCTTTCCACTCAGGCCGCCCACTTACTTGAAGTGTGTGTGGAACCTGTCCGCGCAGTACACCTCGCTGCACAGCTAGGCATAGGTCTGGGCATCGTAGCTTCCTGCCAGGTGACCGAGGCTCACAGGCAGATGGGTCCCTGGGACACACGCGGAGAGGCTCCTGCCCGGGCCACAGGCCGCCCACTGCCCGTGCCCCAGATCGGGGGCCGCAAAGCAGCCCTGTCTGAGTCCCCGGCCTCTAGAGGGAGTATTGGAGCAACACTTGTAGAAAACGGGGTCCTTGAGGGCCACTCATTGGAGGGACACAATTAAATCTTTGCCGACTTTCTGCTGAAACTTACGAGCGTTCACACATAAGCCTCTTACAAGGTCAGCTGTTTAGCTAAACATGAGCTCATGATCTAAATATACACAATAATGAAGAAAGCAGCTACAAGGGGAGACAATCAGCCAAAACAATCAATACCAGAATTAGATTCCCAAGGCCATCCATCAGATGTAGGAATAATCGGGTGCAAGGCAGAAAATATACATAAAACTGGAACTGAAACAAGGCACGAGGATGTTTTCAAAGACTGGTAGGATCTCTAAAACATTTTTAAAGGACATGTCATTGATAAAGCTAAATACACAAAGGTTGTGTAATACAACAGATTAATCATTGAGAAGAGTGAAATTATGCTGTTTTGAAAACTATGGCAGGTCAGATTTTCTGCCTAATTATAGAAGAAGATTTCTCTAAAAAATACACATTATTTCAAAGCCTTATTGGCTGTGAAATAAGTTAAGGGTATTTCAAATGGCTTGTCTGCAAAGAAAGGTGAGATGTAGTGGATCACAGAAAGTCGAGGGGAAAATAGGTCAATATATACATTGCTATATGGTGAACTAAGCCTTAGGCCGGCAACAGTGGAGAGAACCTGACCCTTAGAAACGTACAAGTAAGCTGGAATCTTCAAAAGTTCTAATCTTTATAAGTAAAAAGATTTATTAAAATGAATATCCAAGTGTTTTAATTGACATCAGAAAATGAAAACAATAAACCCTGAGAACATAGAAAAAAGTTAAATAAAGATAGGAGCAGAACTTAATACAACAGAAAACGTATAAAATTCAGGTGATTTAGTAAGTCCAAAGAATCTTCTTTGAAAAGATTTAAAAGACACACTTTGATTAAGGAAAACAAAAACATAAGTAAAGAATATACAGAAAGAGTCAGGACAATGTTAGAGCAGAGAATATATGAAATGCCAGTAAATTTGAACATTTCTGTCAAGTGGACCATTTCCTAGCTCCTAAAGTTTACCAAAACTGACACAAGAGGAAATCATTTAAGGTCATCATGTCTGCCCTTGGCATTCTCGGAATGCCCTGGCCTCAGAATGCAGCCTCCGTAGTCCATGGTAACCTGCGGAGAGGGGGCGGGGCTGAGGGAAGTTGGAACACTGCCCTCACTGAGGGAGTGGGTGTGGCCATCTCTGCTGTGACTGAACAAAGGGCAGGGGAGCAGGGGGCCCAGGGCAGGGCCCTCAGAGCCTGGCAGGCCCAGTGGAGTGTCACAAGCATTTAGGCCCAGGCCAAAGGGCGCTTTCTTTGTCTGCACAGCTGCCCAAACTCTCACCTTTCCACTCAGGCCGCCCACTTACTTGAAGTGTGTGTGGAACCTGTCCGCGCAGTACACCTCGCTGCACAGCTAGGCATAGGTCTGGGCATCGTAGCTTCCTGCCAGGTGACCGAGGCTCACAGGCAGATGGGTCCCTGGGACACACGCGGAGAGGCTCCTGCCCGGGCCACAGGCCGCCCACTGCCCCTGCCCCAGATCGGGGGCCGCAAAGCAGCCCTGTCTGAGTCCCCTGCCTCTAGAGGGAGTATTGGACCAACACTTGTAGAAAACGGGGTCCTTGAGGGCCACTCATTGGAGGGACACAATTAAATCTTTGCCGAATTTCTGCTGAAACTTACGAGCGTTCACACCTAAGCCTCTTACAAGGTCAGCTGTTTAGCTAAACATGAGCTCATGATCTAAATATACACAATAATGAAGAAAGCAGCTACAAGAGGAGACAATCAGCCAAAACAATCAATACCAGAATTAGATTCCCAAGGCCATCCATCAGATGTAGGAATAATCGGGTGCAAGGCAGAAAATATACATAAAACTGGAACTGAAACAAGGCACGAGGATGTTTCCAAAGACTGGTAGGATCTCTAAAACATTTTTAAAGATCATGTCATTGATAAATCTAAATACACAAAGGTTGTGTAATACAACAGATTAATCATTGAGAAGAGTGAAATTATGCTGTTTTGAAAACTATGGCAGGTCAGATTTTCTGCCTAATTATATAAGAAGATTTCTCTAAAAAATACACATTATTTCAAAGACATATTGGCTATGAAATAAGTTAAGGGTGTTTCAAATGGCTTGTCTGCAAAGAAAGGTTAGATGTAGGGGATCACAGAAAGTCGAGGGGAAAATAGGTCAATATATACATTGCTATATGGTGAACTAAGCCTTAGGCCGGCAACAATGGAGAGGACCTGACCCTTAGAAACGTACAAGTAAGCTGGAATCTTCAAAAGTTCAAATCATTATAAGTAAAAAGATTTATTAAAATGAATAACCAAGTGTTTTAATTGACATCAGAAGATGAAAACAATAAACCCTGAGAACATAGAAAAAAGTTAAATAAAGATATGAGCAGAACTTAATACAACAGAAAACGTATAAAATTCAGGTGATTTAGTAAGTCCAAAGAATCTTCTTTGAAAAGATTTAAAAGACACACTTTGATTAAGGAAAACAAAAACATAAGTAAAGAATATACAGAAAGAGTCAGGACAATGTTAGAGCAGAGAATATATGAAATGCCAGTAAATTTGAACATTTCTGTCAAGTGGACCATTTCCTAGCTCCTAAAGTTTACCAAAACTGACACAAGAGGAAATCATTTAAGGTCATCATGTCTGCCCTTGGCATTCTCGGAACGCCCTGGCCTCAGAATGCAGCTTCTGTAGTCCATGGTAACCTGCGGAGAGGGGGCGGGGCTGAGGGAGGTTGGAACACTGCCCTCACTGAGGGAGTGGGTGTGGCCATCTCTGCTGTGACTGAACAAAGGGCAGGGGAGCAGGGGGCCCAGGTCAGGGCCCTCAGAGCCCGGCAGGCCCAGTGGAGTGTCACAAGCATTTAGGCCCAGGCCAAAGGGCGCTTTCTTTGTCTGCACAGCTGCCCAAACTCTCACCTTTCCACTCAAGCCGCCCACTTAATTGAAGTGTGTGTGGAACCTGTCCGCGCAGTACACCTCGCTGCACAGCTAGGCATAGGTCTGGGCATCGTAGCTTCCTGCCAGGTGACTGAGGCTCACAGGCAGATGGGTCCCTGGGACACACGCGGAGAGGCTCCTGCCCGGGCCACATGCCGCCCACTGCCACTGCCCCAGATCGGGGGCCGCAAAGCAGCCCTGTCTGAGTCCCCTGCCTCTAGAGGGAGTATTGGACCAACACTTGTAGAAAACGGGGTCCTTGAGGGCCACTCATTGGAGGGACACAATTAAATCTTTGCCGACTTTCTGCTGAAACTTACAAGCGTTCACACCTAAACCTCTTACAAGGTCAGCTGTTTAGCTAAACATGAGCTCATGATCTAAATATACACAATAATGAAGAAAGCAGCTACAAGGGGAGACAATCAGCCAAAACAATCAATACCAGAATTTGATTCCCAAGGCCATCCATCAGATGTAGGAATAATCGGGTGCAAGGCAGAAAATATACATAAAACTGGAACTGAAACAAGGCACGAGGATGTTTTCAAAGACTGGTAGGATCTCTAAAACATTTTTAAAGGACATGTCATTGATAAAGCTAAATACACAAAGGTTGTGTAATACAACAGATTAATCATTGAGAAGAGTGAAATTATGCTGTTTTGAAAACTATGGCAGGTCAGATTTTCTGCCTAATTATAGAAGAAGATTTCTCTAAAAAATACACATTATTTCAAAGCCTTATTGGCTGTGAAATAAGTTAAGGGTATTTCAAATGGCTTGTCTGCAAAGAAAGGTGAGATGTAGTGGATCACAGAAAGTCGAGGGGAAAATAGGTCAATATATACATTGCTATATGGTGAACTAAGCCTTAGGCCGGCAACAGTGGAGAGAACCTGACCCTTAGAAATGTACAAGTAAGCTGGAATCTTCAAAAGTTCTAATCTTTATAAGTAAAAAGATTTATTAAAATGAATAACCAAGTGTTTTAATTTACATCCGAAAATGAAAACAATAAACCCTGAGAACATAGAAAAAAGTTAAATAAAGATAGGAGCAGAACTTAATACAACAGAAAACGTATAAAATTCAGGTGATTTAGTAAGTCCAAAGAATCTTCTTTGAAAAGATTTAAAAGACACACTTTGATTAAGGAAAACAAAAACGTAAGTAAAGAATATACAGAAAGAGTCAGGACAATGTTAGAGCAGAGAATATATGAAATGCCAGTAAATTTGAACATTTCTGTCAAGTGGACCATTTCCTAGCTCCTAAAGTTTACCAAAACTGACACAAGAGGAAATCATTTAAGGTCATCATGTCTGCCCTTGGCATTCTCGGAACGCCCTGGCCTCAGAATGCAGTCTCTGTAGTCCATGGTAACCTGCGGAGAGGGGGGGGGCTGAGGGAGGTTGGAACACTGCCCTCACTGAGGGAGTGGGTGTGGCCAACTCTGCTGTGACTGAACAAAGGGCAGGGGAGCAGGGGGCCCAGGGCAGGGCCCTCAGAGCCCAGGCAGGACCAGTGGAGTTTCACAAGCATTTAGGCCCAGGCCAAAGGGCGCTTTCTTTGTCTGCACAGCTGCCCAAACTCTCACCTTTCCACTCAGGCCGCGCTCTTACTTGAAGTGTGTGTGGAACCTGTCCGCACAGTACACCTCGCTGCACAGCTAAGCATAGGTCTGGGCATCGTAGCCTCCTGCCAGGTGACCGAGGCTCACAGGCAGATGGGTCCCTGGGACACACGCGGAGAGGCTCCTGCCCGGGCCACAGGCCGCCCACTGCCCCTGCCCCAGATCGGGGGCCGCAAAGCAGCCCTGTCTGAGTCCCCTGCCTCTAGAGGGAGTATTGGACCAACACTTGTAGAAAACGGGGTACTTGAGGGCCACTCATTGGAGGGACACAATTAAATCTTTGCCGACTTTCTGCTGAAACTTACGAGCGTTCACACCTAAGCCTCTTACAATGTCAGCTGTTTAGCTAAACATGAGATCATGATCTAAATATACACAATAATGAAGAAAGCAGCTACAAGGGGAGACAATCAGCCAAAACAATCAATACCAGAATTTGATTCCCAAGGCCATCCATCAGATGTAGGAATAATCGGGTGCAAGGCAGAAAATATACATAAAACTGGAACTGAAACAAGGCACGAGGATGTTTTCAAAGACTGGTAGGATCTCTCAAACATTTTTAAAGGACATGTCATTGATAAAGCTAAATACACAAAGGTTGTGTAATACAACAGATTAATCATTGAGAAGAGTGAAATTATGCTGTTTTGAAAACTATGGCAAGTCAGATTTTCTGCCTAATTATATAAGAAGATTTCTCTATCCGCCTGCCGATGCAGGGGATACGGGTTCGTGCCCCGGTCTGGGAGGATTCCATATGCCGCGGAGCGGCTGGGCCCGTGAGCCATGGTCGCTGGGCCTGCGCATCCGGAGCCTGTGCTCCGCAACGGGAGAGGCCACAACAGTGAGAGGCCCGCATACCGCAAAAAGAAAAAAAAAAAAAAAAAAGAAGATTTCTCTAAAAAATAAACATTATTTCAAAGCCTTATTGGCTGTGAAATAAGTTAAGGGTATTTCAAATGGCTTGTCTGCAAAGAAAGGTGAGATGTAGTGGATCACAGAAAGTCGAGGGGAAAATAGGTCAATATATACATTGCTATATGGTGAACTAAGCCTTAGGCCGGCAACAGTGGAGAGAACCTGACCCTTAGAAACGTACAAGTAAGCTGGAATCTTCAAAAGTTCTAATCTTTATAAGTAAAAAGATTTATTAAAATGAATAACCAAGTGTTTTAATTGACATCAGAAAATGAAAACAATAAACCCTGAGAACATAGAAAAAAGTTAAATAAAGATAGGAGCAGAACTTAATACAACAGAAAACGTATAAAATTCAGGTGATTTAGTAAGTCCAAAGAATCTTCTTTGAAAAGATTTAAAAGACACACTTTGATTAAGGAAAACAAAAACATAAGTAAAGAATATACAGAAAGAGTCAGGACAATGTTAGAGCAGAGAATATATGAAATGCCAGTAAATTTGAACATTTCTGTCAAGTGGACCATTTCCTAGCTCCTAAAGTTTACCAAAACTGACACAAGAGGAAATCATTTAAGGTCATCATGTCTGCCCTTGGCATTCTCGGAACGCCCTGGCCTCAGAATGCAGCCTCTGTAGTCCATGGTCACCTGTGGAGAGGGGGCGGGGCTGAGGGAATTTGGAACACTGCCCTCACTGAGGGAGTGGGTGTGGCCATCTCTGCTGTGACTGAACAAAGGGCAGGGGAGCAGGGGGCCCAGGGCAGGGCCCTCAGAACCCGGCAGGCCCAGTGGAGTGTCACAAGCATTTAGGCCCAGGCCAAAGGGCACTTTCTTTGTCTGCACAGCTGCCCAAACTCTCACCTTTCCACTCAGGCCGCCCACTTACTTGAAGTGTGTGTGGAACCTGTCCGCGCAGTACACCTCGCTGCACAGCTAGGCATAGGTCTGGGCATCGTAGCTTCCTGCCAGGTGACCGAGGCTCACAGGCAGATGGGTCCCTGGGACACACGCGGAGAGGCTCCTGCCTGGGCCACAGGCCGCCCACTGCCACTGCCCCAGATCGGGGGCCGCAAAGCAGCCCTGTCTGAGTCCCCTGCCTCTAGAGGGAGTATTGGACCAACACTTGTAGAAAACGGGGTCCTTGAGGGCCACTCATTGGAGGGACACAATTAAATCTTTGCCGACTTTCTGCTGAAACTTACGAGCGTTCACACCTAAGCCTCTTACAAGGTCAGCTGTTTAGCTAAACATGAGCTCATGATCTAAATATACACAATAATGAAGAAAGCAGCTACAAGGGGAGACAATCAGCCAAAACAATCAATACCAGAATTAGATTCCCAAGGCCATCCATCAGATGTAGGAATAATCGGGTGCAAGGCAGAAAATATACATAAAACTGGAACTGAAAAAAGGCACGAGGATGTTTTCAAAGACTGGTAGGATCTCTCAAACATTTTTAAAGATCATGTCATTGATAAATCTAAATACACAAAGGTTGTGTAATACAACAGATTAATCATTGAGAAGAGTGAAATTATGCTGTTTTGAAAACTATGGCAGGTCAGATTTTCTGCCTAATTATATAAGAAGATTTCTCTAAAAAATACACATTATTTCAAAGACATATTGGCTGTGAAATAAGTTAAGGGTGTTTCAAATGGCTTGTCTGCAAAGAAAGGTTAGATGTAGGGGATCACATAAAGTCGAGGGGAAAATAGGTCAATATATACATTGCTATATGGTGAACTAAGCCTTAGGCCGGCAACAATGGAGAGGACCTGACCCTTAGAAACGTACAAGTAAGCTGGAATCTTCAAAAGTTCAAATCTTTATAAGTAAAAAGATTTATTAAAATGAATAACCAAGTGTTTTAATTGACATCAGAAGATGAAAACAATAAACCCTGAGAACATAGAAAAAAGTTAAATAAAGATATGAGCAGAACTTAATACAACAGAAAACGTATAAAATTGAGGTGATTTAGTAAGTCCAAAGAATCTTCTTTGAAAAGATTTAAAAGACACACTTTGATTAAGGAAAACAAAAACATAAGTAAAGAATATACAGAAAGAGTCAGGACAATGTTAGAGCAGAGAATATATGAAATGCCAGTAAATTTGAACATTTCTGTCAAGTGGACCATTTCCTAGCTCCTAAAGTTTACCAAAACTGACACAAGAGGAAATCATTTAATGTCATCATGTCTGCCCTTGGCATTCTCGGAACGCCCTGGCCTCAGAATGCAGCCTCTGTAGTCCATGGTAACCTGCGGAGAGGGGGCGGGCCTGAGGGAGGTTGGAACACTGCCCTCACTGAGGGAGTGGGTGTGGCCATTTCTGCTGTGACTGAACAAAGGGCAGGGGAGCAGGGGGCCCAGGGCAGGGCCCTCAGAGCCCGGAAGGCCCAGTGGAGTGTCACAAGCATTTAGGCCCAGGCAAAAGGGCGCTTTCTTTGTCTGCACAGCTGCCCAAACTCTCACCTTTCCACTCAGGCCGCCCACTTACTTGAAGTGTGTGTGGAACCTGTCCGCGCAGTACACCTCGCTGCACAGCTAGGCATAGGACTGGGCATCGTAGCTTCCTGCCAGGTGACCGAAGCTCACAGGCAGATGGGTCCCTGGGACACACGCGGAGAGGCTCCTGCCCGGGCCACAGGCCGCCCACTGCCCGTGCCCCAGATCGGGGGCCGCAAAGCAGCCCTGTCTGAGTCCCCGGCCTCTAGAGGGAGTATTGGAGCAACACTTGTAGAAAACGGGGTCCTTGAGGGCCACTCATTGGAGGGACACAATTAAATCTTTGCCGACTTTCTGCTGAAACTTACGAGCGTTCACACATAAGCCTCTTACAAGGTCAGCTGTTTAGCTAAACATGAGATCATGATCTAAATATACACAATAATGAAGAAAGCAGCTACAAGGGGAGACAATCAGCCAAAACAATCAATACCAGAATTAGATTCCCAAGGCCATCCATCAGATGTAGGAATAATCGGGTGCAAGGCAGAAAATATACATAAAACTGGAACTGAAACAAGGCACGAGGATGTTTTCAAAGACTGGTAGGATCTCTCAAACATTTTTAAAGGACATGTCATTGATAAAGCTAAATACACAAAGGTTGTGTAATACAACAGATTAATCATTGAGAAGAGTGAAATTATGCTGTTTTGAAAACTATGGCAGGTCAGATTTTCTGCCTAATTATAGAAGAAGATTTCTCTAAAAAATACACATTATTTCAAAGCCTTATTGGCTGTGAAATAAGTTAAGGGTATTTCAAATGGCTTGTCTGCAAAGAAAGGTGAGATGTAGTGGATCACAGAAAGTCGAGGGGAAAATAGGTCAATATATACATTGCTATATGGTGAACTAAGCCTTAGGCCGGCAACAGTGGAGAGAACCTGACCCTTAGAAACGTACAAGTAAGCTGGAATCTTCAAAAGTTCTAATCTTTATAAGTAAAAAGATTTATTAAAATGAATAACCAAGTGTTTTAATTGACATCCGAAGATGAAAACAATAAACCCTGAGAACATAGAAAAAAGTTAAATAAAGATAGGAGCAGAACTTAATACAACAGAAAACGTATAAAATTCAGGTGATTTAGTAAGTCCAAAGAATCTTCTTTGAAAAGATTTAAAAGACACACTTTGATTAAGGAAAACAAAAACGTAAGTAAAGAATATACAGAAAGAGTCAGGACAATGTTAGAGCAGAGAATATATGAAATGCCAGTAAATTTGAACATTTCTGTCAAGTGGACCATTTCCTAGCTCCTAAAGTTTACCAAAACTGACACAAGAGGAAATCATTTAAGGTCATCATGTCTGCCCTTGGCATTCTCCGAACGCCCTGGCCTCAGAATGCAGCGTCTGTAGTCCATGGTAACCTGCGGAGAGGGGGCGGGGCTGAGGGAGGTTGGAACACTGCCCTCACTGAGGGAGTGGGTGTGGCCATCTCTGCTGTGACTGAACAAAGGGCAGGGGAGCAGGGGGCCCAGGGCAGGGCCCTCAGAGCCCGGAAGGCCCAGTGGAGTGTCACAAGCATTTAGGCCCAGGCCAAAGTGCGCTTTCTTTGTCTGCACAGCTGCCCAAACTCTCACCTTTCCACTCAGGCCGCCCACTTACTTGAAGTGTGTGTGGAACCTGTCCAAGCAGTACACCTCGCTGCACAGCTAGGCATAGGTCTGGGCATCGTAGCTTCCTGCCAGGTGACCGAGGCTCACAGGCAGATGGGTCCCTGGGACACACGCGGAGAGGCTCCTGCCCGGGCCACAGGCCGCCCACTGCCCCTGCCCCAGATCGGGGGCCGCAAAGCAGCCCTGTCTGAGTCCCCGGCCTCTAGAGGGAGTATTGGAGCAACACTTGTAGAAAACGGGGTCCTTGAGGGCCACTCATTGGAGGGACACAATTAAATCTTTGCCGACTTTCTGCTGAAACTTACGAGCGTTCACACATAAGCCTCTTACAAGGTCAGCTGTTTAGCTAAACATGAGATCATGATCTAAATATACACAATAATGAAGAAAGCAGCTACAAGGGGAGACAATCAGCCAAAACAATCAATACCAGAATTAGATTCCCAAGGCCATCCATCAGATGTAGGAATAATCGGGTGCAAGGCAGAAAATATACATAAAACTGGAACTGAAACAAGGCACGAGGATGTTTTCAAAGACTGGTATGATCTCTCAAACATTTTTAAAGGACATGTCATTGATAAAGCTAAATACACAAAGGTTGTGTAATACAACAGATTAATCATTGAGAAGAGTGAAATTATGCTGTTTTGAAAACTATGGCAGGTCAGATTTTCTGCCTAATTATATAAGAAGATTTCTCTAAAAAATACACATTATTTCAAAGCCTTATTGGCTGTGAAATAAGTTAAGGGTATTTCAAATGGCTTGTCTGCAAAGAAAGGTGAGATGTAGTGGATCACAGAAAGTCGAGGGGAAAATAGGTCAATATATACATTGCTATATGGTGAACTAAGCCTTAGGCCGGCAACAGTGGAGAGAACCTGACCCTTAGAAACGTACAAGTAAGCTGGAATCTTCAAAAGTTCAAATCTTTATAAGTAAAAAGATTTATTAAAATGAATAACCAAGTGTTTTAATTGACATCAGAAGATGAAAACAATAAACCCTGAGAACATAGAAAAAAGTTAAATAAAGATATGAGCAGAACTTAATACAACAGAAAACGTATAAAATTCAGGTGATTTAGTAAGTCCAAAGAATCTTCTTTGAAAAGATTTAAAAGACACACTTTGATTAAGGAAAACAAAAACATAAGTAAAGAATATACAGAAAGAGTCAGGACAATGTTAGAGCAGAGAATATATGAAATGCCGGTAAATTTGAACATTTCTGTCAAGTGGACCATTTCCTAGCTCCTAAAGTTTACCAAAACTGACACAAGAGGAAATCATTTAAGGTCATCATGTCTGCCCTTGGCATTCTCGGAACGCCCTGGCCTCAGAATGCAGCCTCTGTAGTCCATGGTAACCTGCGGAGAGGGGGCGGGGCTGAGGGAGGTTGGAACACTGCCCTCACTGAGGGAGTGGGTGTGGCCATCTCTGCTGTGACTGAACAAAGGGCAGGGGAGCAGGGGGCCCAGGGCAGGGCCCTCAGAGCCCGGCAGGCCCAGTGGAGTGTCACAAGCATTTAGGCCCAGGCCAAAGGGCGCTTTCTTTGTCTGCACAGCTGCCCAAACTCTCACCTTTCCACTCAGGCCGCCCACTTACTTGAAGTGTGTGTGGAACCTGTCCGCGCAGTACACCTCGCTGCACAGCTAGGCATAGGTCTGGGCATCGTAGCTTCCTGCCAGGTGACCGAGGCTCACAGGCAGATGGGTCCCTGGGACACACGCGGAGAGGCTCCTGCCCGGGCCACAGGCCGCCCACTGCCCCTGCCCCAGATCGGGGGCCGCAAAGCAGCCCTGTCTGAGTCCCCGGCCTCTAGAGGGAGTATTGGACCAACACTTGTAGAAAACGGGGTCCTTGAGGGCCACTCATTGGAGGGACACAATTAAATCTTTGCCGACTTTCTGCTGAAACTTACGAGCGTTCACACATAAGCCTCTTACAAGGTCAGCTGTTTAGCTAAACATGAGATCATGATCTAAATATACACAATAATGAAGAAAGCAGCTACAAGGGGTGACAATCAGCCAAAACAATCAATACCAGAATTAGATTCCCAAGGCCATCCATCAGATGTAGGAATAATCGGGTGCAAGGCAGAAAATATACATAAAACTGGAACTGAAACAAGGCACGAGGATGTTTTCAAAGACTGGTAGGATCTCTCAAACATTTTTAAAGGACATGTCATTGATAAAGCTAAATACACAAAGGTTGTGTAATACAACAGATTAATCATTGAGAAGAGTGAAATTATGCTGTTTTGAAAACTATGGCAGGTCAGATTTTCTGCCTAATTATAGAAGAAGATTTCTCTAAAAAATACACATTATTTCAAAGCCTTATTGGCTGTGAAATAAGTTAAGGGTATTTCAAATGGCTTGTCTGCAAAGAAAGGTGAGATGTAGTGGATCACAGAAAGTCGAGGGGAAAATAGGTCAATATATACATTGCTATATGGTGAACTAAGCCTTAGGCCGGCAACAGTGGAGAGAACCTGACCCTTAGAAACGTACAAGTAAGCTGGAATCTTCAAAAGTTCTAATCTTTATAAGTAAAAAGATTTATTAAAATGAATAACCAAGTGTTTTAATTGACATCAGAAAATGAAAACAATAAACCCTGAGAACATAGAAAAAAGTTAAATAAAGATAGGAGCAGAACTTAATACAACAGAAAACGTATAAAATTCAGGTGATTTAGTAAGTCCAAAGAATCTTCTTTGAAAAGATTTAAAAGACACACTTTGATTAAGGAAAACAAAAACATAAGTAAAGAATATACAGAAAGAGTCAGGACAATGTTAGAGCAGAGAATATATGAAATGCCAGTAAATTTGAACATTTCTGTCAAGTGGACCATTTCCTAGCTCCTAAAGTTTACCAAAACTGACACAAGAGGAAATCATTTAAGGTCATCATGTCTGCCCTTGGCATTCTCGGAACGCCCTGGCCTCAGAATGCAGCCTCTGTAGTCCATGGTCACCTGTGGAGAGGGGGCGGGGCTGAGGGAATTTGGAACACTGCCCTCACTGAGGGAGTGGGTGTGGCCATCTCTGCTGTGACTGAACAAAGGGCAGGGGAGCAGGGGGCCCAGGGCAGGGCCCTCAGAACCCGGCAGGCCCAGTGGAGTGTCACAAGCATTTAGGCCCAGGCCAAAGGGCACTTTCTTTGTCTGCACAGCTGCCCAAACTCTCACCTTTCCACTCAGGCCGCCCACTTACTTGAAGTGTGTGTGGAACCTGTCCGCGCAGTACACCTCGCTGCACAGCTAGGCATAGGTCTGGGCATCGTAGCTTCCTGCCAGGTGACCGAGGCTCACAGGCAGATGGGTCCCTGGGACACACGCGGAGAGGCTCCTGCCCGGGCCACAGGCCGCCCACTGCCCCTGCCCCAGATCGGGGGCCGCAAAGCAGCCCTGTCTGAGTCCCCTGCCTCTAGAGGGAGTATTGGACCAACACTTGTAGAAAACGGGGTCCTTGAGGGCCACTCATTGGAGGGACACAATTAAATCTTTGCCGACTTTCTGCTGAAACTTACGAGCGTTCACACCTAAGCCTCTTACAAGGTCAGCTGTTTAGCTAAACATGAGCTCATGATCTAAATATACACAATAATGAAGAAAGCAGCTACAAGGGGAGACAATCAGCCAAAACAATCAATACCAGAATTAGATTCCCAAGGCCATCCATCAGATGTAGGAATAATCGGGTGCAAGGCAGAAAATATACATAAAACTGGAACTGAAAAAAGGCACGAGGATGTTTTCAAAGACTGGTAGGATCTCTCAAACATTTTTAAAGATCATGTCATTGATAAATCTAAATACACAAAGGTTGTGTAATACAACAGATTAATCATTGAGAAGAGTGAAATTATGCTGTTTTGAAAACTATGGCAGGTCAGATTTTCTGCCTAATTATATAAGAAGATTTCTCTAAAAAATACACATTATTTCAAAGACATATTGGCTGTGAAATAAGTTAAGGGTGTTTCAAATGGCTTGTCTGCAAAGAAAGGTTAGATGTAGGGGATCACATAAAGTCGAGGGGAAAATAGGTCAATATATACATTGCTATATGGTGAACTAAGCCTTAGGCCGGCAACAATGGAGAGGACCTGACCCTTAGAAACGTACAAGTAAGCTGGAATCTTCAAAAGTTCAAATCTTTATAAGTAAAAAGATTTATTAAAATGAATAACCAAGTGTTTTAATTGACATCAGAAGATGAAAACAATAAACCCTGAGAACATAGAAAAAAGTTAAATAAAGATATGAGCAGAACTTAATACAACAGAAAACGTATAAAATTGAGGTGATTTAGTAAGTCCAAAGAATCTTCTTTGAAAAGATTTAAAAGACACACTTTGATTAAGGAAAACAAAAACATAAGTAAAGAATATACAGAAAGAGTCAGGACAATGTTAGAGCAGAGAATATATGAAATGCCAGTAAATTTGAACATTTCTGTCAAGTGGACCATTTCCTAGCTCCTAAAGTTTACCAAAACTGACACAAGAGGAAATCATTTAAGGTCATCATGTCTGCCCTTGGCATTCTCGGAACGCCCTGGCCTCAGAATGCAGCCTCTGTAGTCCATGGTAACCTGCGGAGAGGGGGCGGGCCTGAGGGAGGTTGGAACACTGCCCTCACTGAGGGAGTGGGTGTGGCCATTTCTGCTGTGACTGAACAAAGGGCAGGGGAGCAGGGGGCCCAGGGCAGGGCCCTCAGAGCCCGGAAGGCCCAGTGGAGTGTCACAAGCATTTAGGCCCAGGCAAAAGGGCGCTTTCTTTGTCTGCACAGCTGCCCAAACTCTCACCTTTCCACTCAGGCCGCCCACTTACTTGAAGTGTGTGTGGAACCTGTCCGCGCAGTACACCTCGCTGCACAGCTAGGCATAGGTCTGGGCATCGTAGCTTCCTGCCAGGTGACCGAGGCTCACAGGCAGATGGGTCCCTGGGACACACGCGGAGAGGCTCCTGCCCGGGCCACAGGCCGCCCACTGCCCCTGCCCCAGATCGGGGGCCGCAAAGCAGCCCTGTCTGAGTCCCCGGCCTCTAGAGGGAGTATTGGACCAACACTTGTAGAAAACGGGGTCCTTGAGGGCCACTCATTGGAGGGACACAATTAAATCTTTGCCGACTTTCTGCTGAAACTTACGAGCGTTCACACATAAGCCTCTTACAAGGTCAGCTGTTTAGCTAAACATGAGATCATGATCTAAATATACACAATAATGAAGAAAGCAGCTACAAGGGGTGACAATCAGCCAAAACAATCAATACCAGAATTAGATTCCCAAGGCCATCCATCAGATGTAGGAATAATCGGGTGCAAGGCAGAAAATATACATAAAACTGGAACTGAAACAAGGCACGAGGATGTTTTCAAAGACTGGTAGGATCTCTCAAACATTTTTAAAGGACATGTCATTGATAAAGCTAAATACACAAAGGTTGTGTAATACAACAGATTAATCATTGAGAAGAGTGAAATTATGCTGTTTTGAAAACTATGGCAGGTCAGATTTTCTGCCTAATTATAGAAGAAGATTTCTCTAAAAAATACACATTATTTCAAAGCCTTATTGGCTGTGAAATAAGTTAAGGGTATTTCAAATGGCTTGTCTGCAAAGAAAGGTGAGATGTAGTGGATCACAGAAAGTCGAGGGGAAAATAGGTCAATATATACATTGCTATATGGTGAACTAAGCCTTAGGCCGGCAACAGTGGAGAGAACCTGACCCTTAGAAACGTACAAGTAAGCTGGAATCTTCAAAAGTTCTAATCTTTATAAGTAAAAAGATTTATTAAAATGAATAACCAAGTGTTTTAATTGACATCAGAAAATGAAAACAATAAACCCTGAGAACATAGAAAAAAGTTAAATAAAGATAGGAGCAGAACTTAATACAACAGAAAACGTATAAAATTCAGGTGATTTAGTAAGTCCAAAGAATCTTCTTTGAAAAGATTTAAAAGACACACTTTGATTAAGGAAAACAAAAACATAAGTAAAGAATATACAGAAAGAGTCAGGACAATGTTAGAGCAGAGAATATATGAAATGCCAGTAAATTTGAACATTTCTGTCAAGTGGACCATTTCCTAGCTCCTAAAGTTTACCAAAACTGACACAAGAGGAAATCATTTAAGGTCATCATGTCTGCCCTTGGCATTCTCGGAACGCCCTGGCCTCAGAATGCAGCCTCTGTAGTCCATGGTCACCTGTGGAGAGGGGGCGGGGCTGAGGGAATTTGGAACACTGCCCTCACTGAGGGAGTGGGTGTGGCCATCTCTGCTGTGACTGAACAAAGGGCAGGGGAGCAGGGGGCCCAGGGCAGGGCCCTCAGAACCCGGCAGGCCCAGTGGAGTGTCACAAGCATTTAGGCCCAGGCCAAAGGGCACTTTCTTTGTCTGCACAGCTGCCCAAACTCTCACCTTTCCACTCAGGCCGCCCACTTACTTGAAGTGTGTGTGGAACCTGTCCGCGCAGTACACCTCGCTGCACAGCTAGGCATAGGTCTGGGCATCGTAGCTTCCTGCCAGGTGACCGAGGCTCACAGGCAGATGGGTCCCTGGGACACACGCGGAGAGGCTCCTGCCCGGGCCACAGGCCGCCCACTGCCCCTGCCCCAGATCGGGGGCCGCAAAGCAGCCCTGTCTGAGTCCCCTGCCTCTAGAGGGAGTATTGGACCAACACTTGTAGAAAACGGGGTCCTTGAGGGCCACTCATTGGAGGGACACAATTAAATCTTTGCCGACTTTCTGCTGAAACTTACGAGCGTTCACACCTAAGCCTCTTACAAGGTCAGCTGTTTAGCTAAACATGAGCTCATGATCTAAATATACACAATAATGAAGAAAGCAGCTACAAGGGGAGACAATCAGCCAAAACAATCAATACCAGAATTAGATTCCCAAGGCCATCCATCAGATGTAGGAATAATCGGGTGCAAGGCAGAAAATATACATAAAACTGGAACTGAAAAAAGGCACGAGGATGTTTTCAAAGACTGGTAGGATCTCTCAAACATTTTTAAAGATCATGTCATTGATAAATCTAAATACACAAAGGTTGTGTAATACAACAGATTAATCATTGAGAAGAGTGAAATTATGCTGTTTTGAAAACTATGGCAGGTCAGATTTTCTGCCTAATTATATAAGAAGATTTCTCTAAAAAATACACATTATTTCAAAGACATATTGGCTGTGAAATAAGTTAAGGGTGTTTCAAATGGCTTGTCTGCAAAGAAAGGTTAGATGTAGGGGATCACATAAAGTCGAGGGGAAAATAGGTCAATATATACATTGCTATATGGTGAACTAAGCCTTAGGCCGGCAACAATGGAGAGGACCTGACCCTTAGAAACGTACAAGTAAGCTGGAATCTTCAAAAGTTCAAATCTTTATAAGTAAAAAGATTTATTAAAATGAATAACCAAGTGTTTTAATTGACATCAGAAGATGAAAACAATAAACCCTGAGAACATAGAAAAAAGTTAAATAAAGATATGAGCAGAACTTAATACAACAGAAAACGTATAAAATTGAGGTGATTTAGTAAGTCCAAAGAATCTTCTTTGAAAAGATTTAAAAGACACACTTTGATTAAGGAAAACAAAAACATAAGTAAAGAATATACAGAAAGAGTCAGGACAATGTTAGAGCAGAGAATATATGAAATGCCAGTAAATTTGAACATTTCTGTCAAGTGGACCATTTCCTAGCTCCTAAAGTTTACCAAAACTGACACAAGAGGAAATCATTTAAGGTCATCATGTCTGCCCTTGGCATTCTCGGAACGCCCTGGCCTCAGAATGCAGCCTCTGTAGTCCATGGTAACCTGCGGAGAGGGGGCGGGCCTGAGGGAGGTTGGAACACTGCCCTCACTGAGGGAGTGGGTGTGGCCATTTCTGCTGTGACTGAACAAAGGGCAGGGGAGCAGGGGGCCCAGGGCAGGGCCCTCAGAGCCCGGAAGGCCCAGTGGAGTGTCACAAGCATTTAGGCCCAGGCAAAAGGGCGCTTTCTTTGTCTGCACAGCTGCCCAAACTCTCACCTTTCCACTCAGGCCGCCCACTTACTTGAAGTGTGTGTGGAACCTGTCCGCGCAGTACACCTCGCTGCACAGCTAGGCATATGACTGGGCATCGTAGCTTCCTGCCAGGTGACCGAAGCTCACAGGCAGATGGGTCCCTGGGACACACGCGGAGAGGCTCCTGCCCGGGCCACAGGCCGCCCACTGCCCGTGCCCCAGATCGGGGGCCGCAAAGCAGCCCTGTCTGAGTCCCCGGCCTCTAGAGGGAGTATTGGAGCAACACTTGTAGAAAACGGGGTCCTTGAGGGCCACTCATTGGAGGGACACAATTAAATCTTTGCCGACTTTCTGCTGAAACTTACGAGCGTTCACACATAAGCCTCTTACAAGGTCAGCTGTTTAGCTAAACATGAGCTCATGATCTAAATATACACAATAATGAAGAAAGCAGCTACAAGGGGAGACAATCAGCCAAAACAATCAATACCAGAATTAGATTCCCAAGGCCATCCATCAGATGTAGGAATAATCGGGTGCAAGGCAGAAAATATACATAAAACTGGAACTGAAACAAGGCACGAGGATGTTTTCAAAGACTGGTAGGATCTCTAAAACATTTTTAAAGGACATGTCATTGATAAAGCTAAATACACAAAGGTTGTGTAATACAACAGATTAATCATTGAGAAGAGTGAAATTATGCTGTTTTGAAAACTATGGCAGGTCAGATTTTCTGCCTAATTATATAAGAAGATTTCTCTAAAAAATACACATTATTTCAAAGCCTTATTGGCTGTGAAATAAGTTAAGGGTATTTCAAATGGCTTGTCTGCAAAGAAAGGTGAGATGTAGTGGATCACAGAAAGTCGAGGGGAAAATAGGTCAATATATACATTGCTATATGGTGAACTAAGCCTTAGGCCGGCAACAGTGGAGAGAACCTGACCCTTAGAAACGTACAAGTAAGCTGGAATCTTCAAAAGTTCTAATCTTTATAAGTAAAAAGATTTATTAAAATGAATATCCAAGTGTTTTAATTGACATCAGAAAATGAAAACAATAAACCCTGAGAACATAGAAAAAAGTTAAATAAAGATAGGAGCAGAACTTAATACAACAGAAAACGTATAAAATTCAGGTGATTTAGTAAGTCCAAAGAATCTTCTTTGAAAAGATTTAAAAGACACACTTTGATTAAGGAAAACAAAAACATAAGTAAAGAATATACAGAAAGAGTCAGGACAATGTTAGAGCAGAGAATATATGAAATGCCAGTAAATTTGAACATTTCTGTCAAGTGGACCATTTCCTAGCTCCTAAAGTTTACCAAAACTGACACAAGAGGAAATCATTTAAGGTCATCATGTCTGCCCTTGGCATTCTCGGAACGCCCTGGCCTCAGAATGCAGCCTCCGTAGTCCATGGTAACCTGCGGAGAGGGGGCGGGGCTGAGGGAAGTTGGAACACTGCCCTCACTGAGGGAGTGGGTGTGGCCATCTCTGCTGTGACTGAACAAAGGGCAGGGGAGCAGGGGGCCCAGGGCAGGGCCCTCAGAGCCTGGCAGGCCCAGTGGAGTGTCACAAGCATTTAGGCCCAGGCCAAAGGGCGCTTTCTTTGTCTGCACAGCTGCCCAAACTCTCACCTTTCCACTCAGGCCGCCCACTTACTTGAAGTGTGTGTGGAACCTGTCCGCGCAGTACACCTCGCTGCACAGCTAGGCATAGGTCTGGGCATCGTAGCTTCCTGCCAGGTGACCGAGGCTCACAGGCAGATGGGTCCCTGGGACACACGCGGAGAGGCTCCTGCCCGGGCCACAGGCCGCCCACTGCCCCTGCCCCAGATCGGGGGCCGCAAAGCAGCCCTGTCTGAGTCCCCTGCCTCTAGAGGGAGTATTGGACCAACACTTGTAGAAAACGGGGTCCTTGAGGGCCACTCATTGGAGGGACACAATTAAATCTTTGCCGACTTTCTGCTGAAACTTACGAGCGTTCACACCTAAGCCTCTTACAAGGTCAGCTGTTTAGCTAAACATGAGCTCATGATCTAAATATACACAATAATGAAGAAAGCAGCTACAAGAGGAGACAATCAGCCAAAACAATCAATACCAGAATTAGATTCCCAAGGCCATCCATCAGATGTAGGAATAATCGGGTGCAAGGCAGAAAATATACATAAAACTGGAACTGAAACAAGGCACGAGGATGTTTCCAAAGACTGGTAGGATCTCTAAAACATTTTTAAAGATCATGTCATTGATAAATCTAAATACATAAAGGTTGTGTAATACAACAGATTAATCATTGAGAAGAGTGAAATTATGCTGTTTTGAAAACTATGGCAGGTCAGATTTTCTGCCTAATTATATAAGAAGATTTCTCTAAAAAATACACATTATTTCAAAGACATATTGGCTGTGAAATAAGTTAAGGGTGTTTCAAATGGCTTGTCTGCAAAGAAAGGTTAGATGTAGGGGATCACAGAAAGTCGAGGGGAAAATAGGTCAATATATACATTGCTATATGGTGAACTAAGCCTTAGGCCGGCAACAATGGAGAGGACCTGACCCTTAGAAACGTACAAGTAAGCTGGAATCTTCAAAAGATCAAATCATTATAAGTAAAAAGATTTATTAAAATGAATAACCAAGTGTTTTAATTGACATCAGAAGATGAAAACAATAAACCCTGAGAACATAGAAAAAAGTTAAATAAAGATATGAGCAGAACTTAATACAACAGAAAACGTATAAAATTCAGGTGATTTAGTAAGTCCAAAGAATCTTCTTTGAAAAGATTTAAAAGACACACTTTGATTAAGGAAAACAAAAACATAAGTAAAGAATATACAGAAAGAGTCAGGACAATGTTAGAGCAGAGAATATATGAAATGCCAGTAAATTTGAACATTTCTGTCAAGTGGACCATTTCCTAGCTCCTAAAGTTTACCAACACTGACACAAGAGGAAATCATTTAAGGTCATCATGTCTGCCCTTGGCATTCTCGGAACGCCCTGGCCTCAGAATGCAGCTTCTGTAGTCCATGGTAACCTGCGGAGAGGGGGCGGGGCTGAGGGAGGTTGGAACACTGCCCTCACTGAGGGAGTGGGTGTGGCCATCTCTGCTGTGACTGAACAAAGGGCAGGGGAGCAGGGGGCCCAGGGCAGGGCCCTCAGAGCCCGGCAGGCCCAGTGGAGTGTCACAAGCATTTAGGCCCAGGCCAAAGGGCGCTTTCTTTGTCTGCACAGCTGCCCAAACTCTCACCTTTCCACTCAAGCCGCCCACTTAATTGAAGTGTGTGTGGAACCTGTCCGCGCAGTACACCTCGCTGCACAGCTAGGCATAGGTCTGGGCATCGTAGCTTCCTGCCAGGTGACTGAGGCTCACAGGCAGATGGGTCCCTGGGACACACACGGAGAGGCTCCTGCCCGGGCCACATGCCGCCCACTGCCACTGCCCCAGATCGGGGGCCGCAAAGCAGCCCTGTCTGAGTCCCCTGCCTCTAGAGGGAGTATTGGACCAACACTTGTAGAAAACGGGGTCCTTGAGGGCCACTCATTGGAGGGACACAATTAAATCTTTGCCGACTTTCTGCTGAAACTTACAAGCGTTCACACCTAAACCTCTTACAAGGTCAGCTGTTTAGCTAAACATGAGCTCATGATCTAAATATACACAATAATGAAGAAAGCAGCTACAAGGGGAGACAATCAGCCAAAACAATCAATACCAGAATTTGATTCCCAAGGCCATCCATCAGATGTAGGAATAATCGGGTGCAAGGCAGAAAATATACATAAAACTGGAACTGAAACAAGGCACGAGGATGTTTTCAAAGACTGGTAGGATCTCTAAAACATTTTTAAAGGACATGTCATTGATAAAGCTAAATACACAAAGGTTGTGTAATACAACAGATTAATCATTGAGAAGAGTGAAATTATGCTGTTTTGAAAACTATGGCAGGTCAGATTTTCTGCCTAATTATAGAAGAAGATTTCTCTAAAAAATACACATTATTTCAAAGCCTTATTGGCTGTGAAATAAGTTAAGGGTATTTCAAATGGCTTGTCTGCAAAGAAAGGTGAGATGTAGTGGATCACAGAAAGTCGAGGGGAAAATAGGTCAATATATACATTGCTATATGGTGAACTAAGCCTTAGGCCGGCAACAGTGGAGAGAACCTGACCCTTAGAAATGTACAAGTAAGCTGGAATCTTCAAAAGTTCTAATCTTTATAAGTAAAAAGATTTATTAAAATGAATAACCAAGTGTTTTAATTTACATCCGAAAATGAAAACAATAAACCCTGAGAACATAGAAAAAAGTTAAATAAAGAAAGGAGCAGAACTTAATACAACAGAAAACGTATAAAATTCAGGTGATTTAGTAAGTCCAAAGAATCTTCTTTGAAAAGATTTAAAAGACACACTTTGATTAAGGAAAACAAAAACGTAAGTAAAGAATATACAGAAAGAGTCAGGACAATGTTAGAGCAGAGAATATATGAAATGCCAGTAAATTTGAACATTTCTGTCAAGTGGACCATTTCCTAGCTCCTAAAGTTTACCAAAACTGACACAAGAGGAAATCATTTAAGGTCATCATGTCTGCCCTTGGCATTCTCGGAACGCCCTGGCCTCAGAATGCAGTCTCTGTAGTCCATGGTAACCTGCGGAGAGGGGGGGGGGCTGAGGGAGGTTGGAACACTGCCCTCACTGAGGGAGTGGGTGTGGCCAACTCTGCTGTGACTGAACAAAGGGCAGGGGAGCAGGGGGCCCAGGGCAGGGCCCTCAGAGCCCAGGCAGGACCAGTGGAGTTTCACAAGCATTTAGGCCCAGGCCAAAGGGCGCTTTCTTTGTCTGCACAGCTGCCCAAACTCTCACCTTTCCACTCAGGCCGCGCTCTTACTTGAAGTGTGTGTGGAACCTGTCCGCACAGTACACCTCGCTGCACAGCTAAGCATAGGTCTGGGCATCGTAGCCTCCTGCCAGGTGACCGAGGCTCACAGGCAGATGGGTCCCTGGGACACACGCGGAGAGGCTCCTGCCCGGGCCACAGGCCGCCCACTGCCCCTGCCCCAGATCGGGGGCCGCAAAGCAGCCCTGTCTGAGTCCCCTGCCTCTAGAGGGAGTATTGGACCAACACTTGTAGAAAACGGGGTCCTTGAGGGCCACTCATTGGAGGGACACAATTAAATCTTTGCCGACTTTCTGCTGAAACTTACGAGCGTTCACACCTAAGCCTCTTACAATGTCAGCTGTTTAGCTAAACATGAGCTCATGATCTAAATATACACAATAATGAAGAAAGCAGCTACAAGGGGAGACAATCAGCCAAAACAATCAATACCAGAATTTGATTCCCAAGGCCATCCATCAGATGTAGGAATAATCGGGTGCAAGGCAGAAAATATACATAAAACTGGAACTGAAACAAGGCACGAGGATGTTTTCAAAGACTGGTAGGATCTCTCAAACATTTTTAAAGGACATGTCATTGATAAAGCTAAATACACAAAGGTTGTGTAATACAACAGATTAATCATTGAGAAGAGTGAAATTATGCTGTTTTGAAAACTATGGCAAGTCAGATTTTCTGCCTAATTATATAAGAAGATTTCTCTATCCGCCTGCCGATGCAGGGGATACGGGTTCGTGCCCCGGTCTGGGAGGATTCCATATGCCGCGGAGCGGCTGGGCCCGTGAGCCATGGTCGCTGGGCCTGCGCATCCGGAGCCTGTGCTCCGCAACGGGAGAGGCCACAACAGTGAGAGGCCCGCATACCGCAAAAAGAAAAAAAAAAAAAAAAAAGAAGATTTCTCTAAAAAATAAACATTATTTCAAAGCCTTATTGGCTGTGAAATAAGTTAAGGGTATTTCAAATGGCTTGTCTGCAAAGAAAGGTGAGATGTAGTGGATCACAGAAAGTCGAGGGGAAAATAGGTCAATATATACATTGCTATATGGTGAACTAAGCCTTAGGCCGGCAACAGTGGAGAGAACCTGACCCTTAGAAACGTACAAGTAAGCTGGAATCTTCAAAAGTTCAAATCTTTATAAGTAAAAAGATTTATTAAAATGAATAACCAAGTGTTTTAATTGACATCAGAAGATGAAAACAATAAACCCTGAGAACATAGAAAAAAGTTAAATAAAGATATGAGCAGAACTTAATACAACAGAAAACGTATAAAATTCAGGTGATTTAGTAAGTCCAAAGAATCTTCTTTGAAAAGATTTAAAAGACACACTTTGATTAAGGAAAACAAAAACATAAGTAAAGAATATACAGAAAGAGTCAGGACAATGTTAGAGCAGAGAATATATGAAATGCCGGTAAATTTGAACATTTCTGTCAAGTGGACCATTTCCTAGCTCCTAAAGTTTACCAACACTGACACAAGAGGAAATCATTTAAGGTCATCATGTCTGCCCTTGGCATTCTCGGAACGCCCTGGCCTCAGAATGCAGCTTCTGTAGTCCATGGTAACCTGCGGAGAGGGGGCGGGGCTGAGGGAGGTTGGAACACTGCCCTCACTGAGGGAGTGGGTGTGGCCATCTCTGCTGTGACTGAACAAAGGGCAGGGGAGCAGGGGGCCCAGGGCAGGGCCCTCAGAGCCCGGCAGGCCCAGTGGAGTGTCACAAGCATTTAGGCCCAGGCCAAAGGGCGCTTTCTTTGTCTGCACAGCTGCCCAAACTCTCACCTTTCCACTCAAGCCGCCCACTTAATTGAAGTGTGTGTGGAACCTGTCCGCGCAGTACACCTCGCTGCACAGCTAGGCATAGGTCTGGGCATCGTAGCTTCCTGCCAGGTGACTGAGGCTCACAGGCAGATGGGTCCCTGGGACACACACGGAGAGGCTCCTGCCCGGGCCACATGCCGCCCACTGCCACTGCCCCAGATCGGGGGCCGCAAAGCAGCCCTGTCTGAGTCCCCTGCCTCTAGAGGGAGTATTGGACCAACACTTGTAGAAAACGGGGTCCTTGAGGGCCACTCATTGGAGGGACACAATTAAATCTTTGCCGACTTTCTGCTGAAACTTACAAGCGTTCACACCTAAACCTCTTACAAGGTCAGCTGTTTAGCTAAACATGAGCTCATGATCTAAATATACACAATAATGAAGAAAGCAGCTACAAGGGGAGACAATCAGCCAAAACAATCAATACCAGAATTTGATTCCCAAGGCCATCCATCAGATGTAGGAATAATCGGGTGCAAGGCAGAAAATATACATAAAACTGGAACTGAAACAAGGCACGAGGATGTTTTCAAAGACTGGTAGGATCTCTAAAACATTTTTAAAGGACATGTCATTGATAAAGCTAAATACACAAAGGTTGTGTAATACAACAGATTAATCATTGAGAAGAGTGAAATTATGCTGTTTTGAAAACTATGGCAGGTCAGATTTTCTGCCTAATTATAGAAGAAGATTTCTCTAAAAAATACACATTATTTCAAAGCCTTATTGGCTGTGAAATAAGTTAAGGGTATTTCAAATGGCTTGTCTGCAAAGAAAGGTGAGATGTAGTGGATCACAGAAAGTCGAGGGGAAAATAGGTCAATATATACATTGCTATATGGTGAACTAAGCCTTAGGCCGGCAACAGTGGAGAGAACCTGACCCTTAGAAATGTACAAGTAAGCTGGAATCTTCAAAAGTTCTAATCTTTATAAGTAAAAAGATTTATTAAAATGAATAACCAAGTGTTTTAATTTACATCCGAAAATGAAAACAATAAACCCTGAGAACATAGAAAAAAGTTAAATAAAGAAAGGAGCAGAACTTAATACAACAGAAAACGTATAAAATTCAGGTGATTTAGTAAGTCCAAAGAATCTTCTTTGAAAAGATTTAAAAGACACACTTTGATTAAGGAAAACAAAAACGTAAGTAAAGAATATACAGAAAGAGTCAGGACAATGTTAGAGCAGAGAATATATGAAATGCCAGTAAATTTGAACATTTCTGTCAAGTGGACCATTTCCTAGCTCCTAAAGTTTACCAAAACTGACACAAGAGGAAATCATTTAAGGTCATCATGTCTGCCCTTGGCATTCTCGGAACGCCCTGGCCTCAGAATGCAGTCTCTGTAGTCCATGGTAACCTGCGGAGAGGGGGGGGGGCTGAGGGAGGTTGGAACACTGCCCTCACTGAGGGAGTGGGTGTGGCCAACTCTGCTGTGACTGAACAAAGGGCAGGGGAGCAGGGGGCCCAGGGCAGGGCCCTCAGAGCCCAGGCAGGACCAGTGGAGTTTCACAAGCATTTAGGCCCAGGCCAAAGGGCGCTTTCTTTGTCTGCACAGCTGCCCAAACTCTCACCTTTCCACTCAGGCCGCGCTCTTACTTGAAGTGTGTGTGGAACCTGTCCGCACAGTACACCTCGCTGCACAGCTAAGCATAGGTCTGGGCATCGTAGCCTCCTGCCAGGTGACCGAGGCTCACAGGCAGATGGGTCCCTGGGACACACGCGGAGAGGCTCCTGCCCGGGCCACAGGCCGCCCACTGCCCCTGCCCCAGATCGGGGGCCGCAAAGCAGCCCTGTCTGAGTCCCCTGCCTCTAGAGGGAGTATTGGACCAACACTTGTAGAAAACGGGGTCCTTGAGGGCCACTCATTGGAGGGACACAATTAAATCTTTGCCGACTTTCTGCTGAAACTTACGAGCGTTCACACCTAAGCCTCTTACAATGTCAGCTGTTTAGCTAAACATGAGCTCATGATCTAAATATACACAATAATGAAGAAAGCAGCTACAAGGGGAGACAATCAGCCAAAACAATCAATACCAGAATTTGATTCCCAAGGCCATCCATCAGATGTAGGAATAATCGGGTGCAAGGCAGAAAATATACATAAAACTGGAACTGAAACAAGGCACGAGGATGTTTTCAAAGACTGGTAGGATCTCTCAAACATTTTTAAAGGACATGTCATTGATAAAGCTAAATACACAAAGGTTGTGTAATACAACAGATTAATCATTGAGAAGAGTGAAATTATGCTGTTTTGAAAACTATGGCAAGTCAGATTTTCTGCCTAATTATATAAGAAGATTTCTCTATCCGCCTGCCGATGCAGGGGATACGGGTTCGTGCCCCGGTCTGGGAGGATTCCATATGCCGCGGAGCGGCTGGGCCCGTGAGCCATGGTCGCTGGGCCTGCGCATCCGGAGCCTGTGCTCCGCAACGGGAGAGGCCACAACAGTGAGAGGCCCGCATACCGCAAAAAGAAAAAAAAAAAAAAAAAAGAAGATTTCTCTAAAAAATAAACATTATTTCAAAGCCTTATTGGCTGTGAAATAAGTTAAGGGTATTTCAAATGGCTTGTCTGCAAAGAAAGGTGAGATGTAGTGGATCACAGAAAGTCGAGGGGAAAATAGGTCAATATATACATTGCTATATGGTGAACTAAGCCTTAGGCCGGCAACAGTGGAGAGAACCTGACCCTTAGAAACGTACAAGTAAGCTGGAATCTTCAAAAGTTCAAATCTTTATAAGTAAAAAGATTTATTAAAATGAATAACCAAGTGTTTTAATTGACATCAGAAGATGAAAACAATAAACCCTGAGAACATAGAAAAAAGTTAAATAAAGATATGAGCAGAACTTAATGCAACAGAAAACGTATAAAATTCAGGTGATTTAGTAAGTCCAAAGAATCTTCTTTGAAAAGATTTAAAAGACACACTTTGATTAAGGAAAACAAAAACATAAGTAAAGAATATACAGAAAGAGTCAGGACAATGTTAGAGCAGAGAATATATGAAATGCCAGTAAATTTGAACATTTCTGTCAAGTGGACCATTTCCTAGCTCCTAAAGTTTACCAAAACTGACACAAGAGGAAATCATTTAAGGTCATCATGTCTGCCCTTGGCATTCTCGGAACGCCCTGGCCTCAGAATGCAGCCTCTGTAGTCCATCGTAACCTGCGGAGAGGGGGCGGGGCTGAGGGAGGTTGGAACACTGCCCTCACTGAGGGAGTGGGTGTGGCCATCTCTGCTGTGACTGAACAAAGGTCAGGGGAGCAGGGGGCCCAGGGCAGGGCCCTCAGAGCCCGGCAGGCCCAGTGGAGTGTCACAAGCATTTAGGCCCAGGCCAAAGGGCGCTTTCTTTGTCTGCACAGCTGCCCAAACTCTCACCTTTCCACTCAGGCCGCCCACTTACTTGAAGTGTGTGTGGAACCTGACCGCGCAGTACACCTCGCTGCACAGCTAGGCATAGGTCTGGGCATCGTAGCTTCCTGCCAGGTGACCGAGGCTCACAGGCAGATGGGTCCCTGGGACACACGCGGAGAGGCTCCTGCCCGGGCCACAGGCCGCCCACTGCCCCTGCCCCAGATCGGGGGCCGCAAAGCAGCCCTGTCTGAGTCCCCGGCCACTAGAGGGAGTATTGGAGCAACACTTGTAGAAAACGGGGTCCTTGAGGGCCACTCATTGGAGGGACACAATTAAATCTTTGCCGACTTTCTGCTGAAACTTACGAGCGTTCACACATAAGCCTCTTACAAGGTCAGCTGTTTAGCTAAACATGAGATCATGATCTAAATATACACAATAATGAAGAAAGCAGCTACAAGGGGAGACAATCAGCCAAAACAATCAATACCAGAATTAGATTCCCAAGGCCATCCATCCGATGTAGGAATAATCGGGTGCAAGGCAGAAAATATACATAAAACTGGAACTGAAACAAGGCACGAGGATGTTTTCAAAGACTGGTAGGATCTCTCAAACATTTTTAAAGGACATGTCATTGATAAAGCTAAATACACAAAGGTTGTGTAATACAACAGATTAATCATTGAGAAGAGTGAAATTATGCTGTTTTGAAAACTATGGCAGGTCAGATTTTCTGCCTAATTATATAAGAAGATTTCTCTAAAAAATACACATTATTTCAAAGCCTTATTGGCTGTGAAATAAGTTAAGGGTATTTCAAATGGCTTGTCTGCAAAGAAAGGTGAGATGTAGTGGATCACAGAAAGTCGAGGGGAAAATAGGTCAATATATACATTGCTATATGGTGAACTAAGCCTTAGGCCGGCAACAGTGGAGAGAACCTGACCCTTAGAAACGTACAAGTAAGCTGGAATCTTCAAAAGTTCTAATCTTTATAAGTAAAAAGATTTATTAAAATGAATAACCAAGTGTTATAATTGACATCCGAAGATGAAAACAATAAACCCTGAGAACATAGAAAAAAGTTAAATAAAGATAGGAGCAGAACTTAATACAACAGAAAACGTATAAAATTCAGGTGATTTAGTAAGTCCAAAGAATCTTCTTTGAAAAGATTTAAAAGACACACTTTGATTAAGGAAAACAAAAACGTAAGTAAAGAATATACAGAAAGAGTCAGGACAATGTTAGAGCAGAGAATATATGAAATGCCAGTAAATTTGAACATTTCTGTCAAGTGGACCATTTCCTAGCTCCTAAAGTTTACCAAAACTGACACAAGAGGAAATCATTTAAGGTCATCATGTCTGCCCTTGGCATTCTCGGAACGCCCTGGCCTCAGAATGCAGCCTCTGTAGTCCATGGTAACCTGCGGAGAGGGGGCGGGGCTGAGGGAGGTTGGAACACTGCCCTCACTGAGGGAGTGGGTGTGGCCATCTCTGCTGTGACTGAACAAAGGGCAGGGGAGCAGGGGGCCCAGGGCAGGGCCCTCAGAGCCCGGCAGGCCCAGTGGAGTGTCACAAGCATTTAGGCCCAGGCCAAAGTGCGCTTTCTTTGTCTGCACAGCTGCCCAAACTCTCACCTTTCCACTCAGGCCGCCCACTTACTTGAAGTGTGTGTGGAACCTGTCCAAGCAGTACACCTCGCTGCACAGCTAGGCATAGGTCTGGGCATCGTAGCTTCCTGCCAGGTGACCGAGGCTCACAGGCAGATGGGTCCCTGGGACACACGCGGAGAGGCTCCTGCCCGGGCCACAGGCCGCCCACTGCCCCTGCCCCAGATCGGGGGCCGCAAAGCAGCCCTGTCTGAGTCCCCTGCCTCTAGAGGGAGTATTGGACCAACACTTGTAGAAAACGGGGTACATGAGGGCCACTCATTGGAGGGACACTATTAAATCTTTGCCGACTTTCTGCTGAAACTTATGAGCGTTCACACCTAAGCCTCTTACAAGGTCAGCTGTTTAGCTAAACATGAGCTCATGATCTAAATATACACAATAATGAAGAAAGCAGCTACAAGGGGAGACAATCAGCCAAAACAATCAATACCAGAATTAGATTCCCAAGGCCATCCATCAGATGTAGGAATAATCGGGTGCAAGGCAGAAAATATACATAAAACTGGAACTGAAACAAGGCACGAGGATGTTTTCAAAGACTGGTAGGATCTCTCAAACATTTGTAAAGGACATGTCATTGATAAAGCTAAATACACAAAGGTTGTGTAATACAACAGATTAATCATTGAGAAGAGTGAAATTATGCTGTTTTGAAAACTATGGCAGGTCAGATTTTCTGCCTAATTATATAAGAAGATTTCTCTAAAAAATACACATTATTTCAAAGCCTTATTGGCTGTGAAATAAGTTAAGGGTATTTCAAATGGCTTGTCTGCAAAGAAAGGTGAGATGTAGTGGATCACAGAAAGTCGAGGGGAAAATAGGTCAATATATACATTGCTATATGGTGAACTAAGCCTTAGGCCGGCAACAGTGGAGAGAACCTGACCCTTAAAACGTACAAGTAAGCTGGAATCTTCAAAAGTTCAAATTTTTATAAGTAAAAAGATTTATTAAAATGAATAACCGAGGGTTTTAATTGACATCAGAAGATGAAAACAATAAACCCTGAGAACATAGAAAAAAGTTAAATAAAGATATGAGCAGAACTTAATACAACAGAAAACGTATAAAATTCAGGTGATTTAGTAAGTCCAAAGAATCTTCTTTGAAAAGATTTAAAAGACACACTTTGATTAAGGAAAAAAAAACATAAGTAAAGAATATACAGAAAGAGTCAGGACAATGTTAGAGCAGAGAATATATGAAATGCCAGTAAATTTGAACATTTCTGTCAAGTGGACCATTTCCTAGCTCCTAAAGTTTACCAACATTGACACAAGAGGAAATCATTTAAGGTCATCATGTCTGCCCTTGGCATTCTCGGAACGCCCTGGCCTCAGAATGCAGCCTCTGTAGTCCATGGTAACCTGCGGAGAGGGGGCGGGGCTGAGGGAGGTTGGAACACTGCCCTCACTGAGGGAGTGGGTGTGGCCATCTCTGCTGTGACTGAACAAAGGGCAGGGGAGCAGAGGGCCCAGGGCAGGGCCCTCAGAGCCCGGCAGGCCCAGTGGAGTGTCACAAGCATTTAGGCCCAGGCCAAAGGGCGCTTTCTTTGTCTGCACAGCTGCCCAAACTCTCACCTTTCCACTCAGGCCGCCCACTTACTTGAAGTGTGTGTGGAACCTGTCTGCGCAGTACACCTCGCTGCACAGCTAGGCATAGGTCTGGGCATCGTAGCTTCCTGCCAGGTGACCGAGGCTCACAGGCAGATGGGTCCCTGGGACACACGCGGAGAGGCTCCTGCCCAGGCCACAGGCCGCCCACTGCCCCTGCCCCAGATCGGGGGCCGCAAAGCAGCCCTGTCTGAGTCCCCTGCCTCTAGAGGGAGTATTGGACCAACACTTGTAGAAAACGGGGTCCTTGAGGGCCACTCATTGGAGGGACACTATTAAATCTTTGCCGACTTTCTGCTGAAACTTACGAGCGTTCACACCTAAGCCTCTTACAAGGTCAGCTGTTTAGCTAAACATGAGCTCATGATCTAAATATACACAATAATGAAGAAAGCAGCTACAAGGGGAGACAATCAGCCAAAACAATCAATACCAGAATTAGATTCCCAAGGCCATCCATCAGATGTAGGAATAATCGGGTGCAAGGAAGAAAATATACATAAAACTGGAACTGAAACAAGGCACGAGGATGTTTTCAAAGACTGGTAGGATCTCTAAAACATTTTTAAAGATCATGTCATTGATAAATCTAAATACACAAAGGTTGTGTAATACAACAGATTAATCATTGAGAAGAGTGAAATTATGCTGTTTTGAAAACTATGGCAGGTCAGATTTTCTGCCTAATTATAGAAGAAGATTTCTCTAAAAAATAAACATTATTTCAAAGCCTTATTGGCTGTGAAATAAGTTAAGTGTATTTCAAATGGCTTGTCTGCAAAGAAAGGTGAGATGTAGTGGATCACAGAAAGTCGAGGGGAAAATAGGTCAATATATACATTGCTATATGGTGAACTAAGCCTTAGGCCGGCAACAGTGGAGAGAACCTGACCCTTAGAAACGTACAAGTAAGCTGGAATCTTCAAAAGTTCAAATCTTTATAAGTAAAAAGATTTATTAAAATGAATAACCGAGTGTTTTAATTGACATCAGAAGATGAAAACAATAAACCCTGAGAACATAGAAAAAAGTTAAATAAAGATAGGAGCAGAACTTAATACAACAGAAAACGTATAAAATTCAGGTGATTTAGTAAGTCCAAAGAATCTTCTTTGAAAAGATTTAAAAGACACACTTTGATTAAGGAAAACCAAAACATAAGTAAAGAATATACAGAAAGAGTCAGGACAATGTTAGAGCAGAGAATATATGAAATGCCAGTAAATTTGAACATTTCTGTCAAGTGGACCATTTCCTAGCTCCTAAAGTTTACCAACATTGACACAAGAGGAAATCATTTAAGGTCATCATGTCTGCCCTTGGCATTCTCGGAACGCCCTGGCCTCAGAATGCAGCCTCTGTAGTCCATGGTAACCTGCGGAGAGGGGGCGGGGCTGAGGGAGGTTGGAACACTGCCCTCACTGAGGGAGTGGGTGTGGCCATCTCTGCTGTGACTGAACAAAGGGCAGGGGAGCAGGGGGCCCAGGGCAGGGCCCTCAGAGCCCGGCAGGCCCAGTGGAGTGTCACAAGCATTTAGGCCCAGTCCAAAGTGCGCTTTCTTTGTCTGCACAGCTGCCCAAACTCTCACCTTTCCACTCAGGCCGCCCACTTACTTGAAGTGTGTGTGGAACCTGTCCGCGCAGTACACCTCGCTGCACAGCTAGGCATAGGTCTGGGCATCGTAGCTTCCTGCCAGATGACCGAGGCTCACAGGCAGATGGGTCCCTGGGACACACGTGGAGAGGCTCCTGCCCGGGCCACAGGCCGCCCACTGCCCCTGCCCCAGATCGGGGGCCGCAAAGCAGCCCTGTCTGAGTCCCCTGCCTCTAGAGGGAGTATTGGACCAACACTTGTAGAAAACGGGGTCCTTGAGGGCCACTCATTGGAGGGACACTATTAAATCTTTGCCGACTTTCTGCTGAAACTTATGAGCGTTCACACCTAAGCCTCTTACAAGGTCAGCTGTTTAGCTAAACATGAGCTCATGATCTAAATATACACAATAATGAAGAAAGCAGCTACAAGGGGAGACAATCAGCCAAAACAATCAATACCAGAATTAGATTCCCAAGGCCATCCATCAGATGTAGGAATAATCGGGTGCAAGGCAGAAAATATACATAAAACTGGAACTGAAACAAGGCACGAGGATGTTTTCAAAGACTGGTAGGATGTCTAAAACATTTTTAAAGGACATGTCATTGATAAAGCTAAATACACAAAGGTTGTGTAATACAACAGATTAATCATTGAGAAGAGTGAAATTATGCTGTTTTGAAAACTATGGCAGGTCAGATTTTCTGCCTAATTATAGAAGAAGATTTCTCTAAAAAATACACATTATTTCAAAGCCTTATTGGCTGTGAAATAAGTTAAGGGTATTTCAAATGGCTTGTCTGCAAAGAAAGGTGAGATGTAGTGGATCACAGAAAGTCGAGGGGAAAATAGGTCAATATATACATTGCTATATGGTGAACTAAGCCTTAGGCCGGCAACAGTGGAAAAAACCTGACCCTTAGAAACGTACAAGTAAGCTGGAATCTTCAAAAGTTCAAATCTTTATAAGTAAAAAGATTTATTAAAATGAATAACCGAGTGTTTTAATTGACATCAGAAGATGAAAACAATAAACCCTGAGAACATAGAAAAAAGTTAAATAAAGATATGAGCAGAACTTAATACAACAGAAAACGTATAAAATTCAGGTGATTTAGTAAGTCCAAAGAATCTTCTTTGAAAAGATTTAAAAGACACACTTTGATTAAGGAAAACAAAAACATAAGTAAAGAATATACAGAAAGAGTCAGGACAATGTTAGAGCAGAGAATATATGAAATGCCAGTAAATTTGAACATTTCTGTCAAGTGGACCATTTCCTAGCTCCTAAAGTTTACCAAAACTGACACAAGAGGAAATCATTTAAGGTCATCATGTCTGCCCTTGGCATTCTCGGAACGCCCTGGCCTCAGAATGCAGCCTCTGTAGTCCATGGTAACCTGCGGAGAGGGGGCGGGGCTGAGGGAGGTTGGAACACTGCCCTCACTGAGGGAGTGGGTGTGGCCATCTCTGCTGTTACTGAACAAAGGGCAGGGGAGCAGGGTCCCAGGGCAGGGCCCTCAGAGCCCGGCAGGCCCAGTGGAGTGTCACAAGCATTTAGGCCCAGGCCAAAGGGCGCTTTCTTTGTCTGCACAGCTGCCCAAACTCTCACCTTTCCACTCAGGCCGCCCACTTACTTGAAGTGTGTGTGGAACCTGTCCGCGCAGTACACCTCGCTGCACAGCTAGGCATAGGTCTGGGCATCCTAGCTTCCTGCCAGGTGACCGAGGCTCACAGGCAGATGGGTCCCTGGGAAACACGCGGAGAGGCTCCTGCCCGGGCCACAGGCCGCCCACTGCCCCTGCCCCAGATCGGGGGCCGCAAAGCAGCCCTGTCTGAGTCCCCTGCCTCTAGAGGGAGTATTGGACCAACACTTGTAGAAAACGGGGTCCTTGAGGGCCACTCATTGGAGGGACACTATTAAATCTTTGCCGACTTTCTGCTGATACTTACGAGCGTTCACACCTAAGCCTCTTACAAGGTCAGCTGTTTAGCTAAACATGAGCTCATGATCTAAATATACACAATAATGAAGAAAGCAGCTACATGGGGAGACAATTAGCCAAAACAATCAATACCAGAATTAGATTCCCAAGGCCATCCATCAGATGTAGGAATAATCGGGTGCAAGGCAGAAAATATACATAAAACTGGAACTGAAACAAGGCACGAGGATGTTTTCAAAGACTGGTAGGATCTCTCAAACATTTTTAAAGGACATGTCATTGATAAAGCTAAATACACAAAGGTTGTGTAATACAACAGATTAATCATTGAGAAGAGTGAAATTATGCTGTTTTGAAAACTATGGCAGGTCAGATTTTCTGCCTAATTATATAAGAAGATTTCTCTATCCGCCTGCCGATGCAGGGGATACGGGTTCGTGCCCCGGTCTGGGAGGATTCCATATGCCGCGGAGCGGCTGTGCCCGTGAGCCATGGTCGCTGGGCCTGCGCATCCGGAGCCTGTGCTCCGCAACGGGAGAGGCCACAACAGTGAGAGGCCCGCATACCGCAAAAAGAAAAAAAAAAAAAAAAAAAAAGAAGATTTCTCTAAAAAATACACATTATTTCAAAGCCTTATTGGCTGTGAAATAAGTTAAGGGTATTTCAAATGGCTTGTCTGCAAAGAAAGGTGAGATGTAGTGGATCACAGAAAGTCGAGGGGAAAATAGGTCAATATATACATTGCTATATGGTGAACTAAGCCTTAGGCCGGCAACAGTGGAGAGAACCTGACCCTTAGAAACGTACAAGTAAGCTGGAATCTTCAAAAGTTCAAATCTTTATAAGTAAAAAGATTTATTAAAATGAATAACCAAGTGTTTTAATTGACATCAGAAGATGAAAACAATAAACCCTGAGAACATAGAAAAAAGTTAAATAAAGATATGAGCAGAACTTAATACAACAGAAAACGTATAAAATTCAGGTGATTTAGTAAGTCCAAAGAATCTTCTTTGAAAAGATTTAAAAGACACACTTTGATTAAGGAAAACAAAAACATAAGTAAAGAATATACAGAAAGAGTCAGGACAATGTTAGAGCAGAGAATATATGAAATGCCGGTAAATTTGAACATTTCTGTCAAGTGGACCATTTCCTAGCTCCTAAAGTTTACCAAAACTGACACAAGAGGAAATCATTTAAGGTCATCATGTCTGCCCTTGGCATTCTCGGAACGCCCTGGCCTCAGAATGCAGCCTCTGTAGTCCATGGTAACCTGCGGAGAGGGGGCGGGGCTGAGGGAGGTTGGAACACTGCCCTCACTGAGGGAGTGGGTGTGGCCATCTCTGCTGTGACTGAACAAAGGGCAGGGGAGCAGGGGGCCCAGGGCAGGGCCCTCAGAGCCCGGCAGGCCCAGTGGAGTGTCACAAGCATTTAGGCCCAGGCCAAAGGGCGCTTTCTTTGTCTGCACAGCTGCCCAAACTCTCACCTTTCCACTCAGGCCGCCCACTTACTTGAAGTGTGTGTGGAACCTGTCCGCGCAGTACACCTCGCTGCACAGCTAGGCATAGGTCTGGGCATCGTAGCTTCCTGCCAGGTGACCGAGGCTCACAGGCAGATGGGTCCCTGGGACACACGCGGAGAGGCTCCTGCCCGGGCCACAGGCCGCCCACTGCCCCTGCCCCAGATCTGGGGCCGCAAAGCAGCCCTGTCTGAGTCCCCTGCCTCTAGAGGGAGTATTGGACCAACACTTGTAGAAAACGGGGTCCTTGAGGGCCACTCATTGGAGGGACACTATTAAATCTTTGCCGACTTTCTGCTGAAACTTATGAGCGTTCACACCTAAGCCTCTTACAAGGTCAGCTGTTTAGCTAAACATGAGCTCATGATCTAAATATACACAATAATGAAGAAAGCAGCTACAAGGGGAGACAATCAGCCAAAACAATCAATACCAGAATTAGATTCCCAAGGCCATCCATAAGATGTAGGAATAATCGGGTGCAAGGCAGAAAATATACATAAAACTGGAACTGAAACAAGGCACGAGGATGTTTTCAAAGACTGGTAGGATCTCTAAAACATTTTTAAAGGACATGTCATTGATAAAGCTAAATACACAAAGGTTGTGTAATACAACAGATTAATCATTGAGAAGAGTGAAATTATGCTGTTTTGAAAACTATGGCAGGTCAGATTTTCTGCCTAATTATAGAAGAAGATTTCTCTAAAAAATACACATTATTTCAAAGCGTTATTGGCTGTGAAATAAGTTAAGGGTATTTCAAATGGCTTGTCTGCAAAGAAAGGTGAGATGTAGTGGATCACAGAAAGTCGAGGGGAAAATAGGTCAATATATACATTGCTATATGGTGAACTAAGCCTTAGGCCGGCAACAGTGGAGAGAACCTGACCCTTAGAAACGTACAAGTAAGCTGGAATCTTCAAAAGTTCTAATCTTTATAAGTAAAAAGATTTATTAAAATGAATAACCAAGTGTTTTAATTGACATCCGAAGATGAAAACAATAAACCCTGAGAACATAGAAAAAAGTTAAATAAAGATATGAGCAGAACTTAATACAACAGAAAACGTATAAAATTCAGGTGATTTAGTAAGTCCAAAGAATCTTCTTTGAAAAGATTTAAAAGACACACTTTGATTAAGGAAAACAAAAACGTAAGTAAAGAATATACAGAAAGAGTCAGGACAATGTTAGAGCAGAGAATATATGAAATGCCAGTAAATTTGAACATTTCTGTCAAGTGGACCATTTACTAGCTCCTAAAGTTTACCAAAACTGACACAAGAGGAAATCATTTAAGGTCATCATGTCTGCCCTTGGCATTCTCGGAACGCCCTGGCCTCAGAATGCAGCCTCTGTAGTCCATGGTAACCTGCGGAGAGGGGGCGGGGCTGAGGGAGGTTGGAACACTGCCCTCACTGAGGGAGTGGGTGTGGCCATCTCTGCTGTGACTGAACAAAGGGCAGGGGAGCAGGGGTCCCAGGGCAGGGCCCTCAGAGCCCGGCAGGCCCAGTGGAGTGTCACAAGCATTTAGGCCCAGGCCAAAGTGCGCTTTCTTTGTCTGCACAGCTGCCCAAACTCTCACCTTTCCACTCAGGCCGCCCACTTACTTGAAGTGTGTGTGGAACCTGTCCACGCAGTACACCTCGCTGCACAGCTAGGCATAGGTCTGGGCATCGTAGCTTCCTGCCAGGTGACCGAGGCTCACAGGCAGATGGGTCCCTGGGACACACGCGGAGAGGCTCCTGCCCGGGCCATAGGCCGCCCACTGCCCCTGCCCCAGATCGGGGGCCACAAAGCAGCCCTGTTTGAGTCCCCTGCCTCTAGAGGGAGTATTGGACCAACACTTGTAGAAAACGGGGTCCTTGAGGGCCACTCATTGGAGGGACACTATTAAATCTTTGCCGACTTTCTGCTGAAACTTATGAGCGTTCACACCTAAGCCTCTTACAAGGTCAGCTGTTTAGCTAAACATGAGCTCATGATCTAAATATACACAATAATGAAGAAAGCAGCTACAAGGGGAGACAATCAGCCAAAACAATCAATACCAGAATTAGATTCCCAAGGCCATCCATCCGATGTAGGAATAATCGGGTGCAAGGCAGAAAATATACATAAAACTGGAACTGAAACAAGGCACGAGGATGTTTTCAAAGACTGGTAGGATCTCTCAAACATTTTTAAAGGACATGTCATTGATAAAGCTAAATACACAAAGGTTGTGTAATACAACAGATTAATCATTGAGAAGAGTGAAATTATGCTGTTTTGAAAACTATGGCAGGTCAGATTTTCTGCCTAATTATAGAAGAAGATTTCTCTAAAAAATACACATTATTTCAAAGCCTTATTGGCTGTGAAATAAGTTAAGGGTATTTCAAATGGCCTGTCTGCAAAGAAAGGTGAGATGTAGTGGATCACAGAAAGTCGAGGGGAAAATAGGTCAATATATACATTGCTATATGGTGAACTAAGCCTTAGGCCGGCAACAGTGGAGAGAACCTGACCCTTAGAAACGTACAAGTAAGCTGGAATCTTCAAAAGTTCAAATCTTTATAAGTAAAAAGATTTATTAAAATGAATAACCGAGTGTTTTAATTGACATCAGAAGATGAAAACAATAAACCCTGAGAACATAGAAAAAAGTTAAATAAAGATATGAGCAGAACTTAATACAACAGAAAACGTATAAAATTCAGGTGATTTAGTAAGTCCAAAGAATCTTCTTTGAAAAGATTTAAAAGACACACTTTGATTAAGGAAAACAAAAACATAAGTAAAGAATATACAGAAAGAGTCAGGACAATGTTAGAGCAGAGAATATATGAAATGCCAGTCAATTTGAACATTTCTGTCAAGTGGACCATTTCCTAGCTCCTAAAGTTTACCAAAACTGACACAAGAGGAAATCATTTAAGGTCATCATGTCTGCCCTTGGCATTCTCGGAACGCCCTGGCCTCAGAATGCAGCCTCTGTAGTCCATGGTAACCTGCGGAGAGGGGGCGGGGCTGAGGGAGGTTGGAACACTGCCCTCACTGAGGGAGTGGGTGTGGCCATCTCTGCTGTGACTGAACAAAGGGCAGGGGAGCAGGGGGCCAATGGCAGGGCCCTAAGAGCCCGGCAGGCCCAGTGGAGTGTCACAAGCATTTAGGCCCAGGCCAAAGGGCGCTTTCTTTGTCTGCACAGCTGCCCAAACTCTCACTTTTCCACTCAGGCCGCCCACTTACTTGAAGTGTGTGTGGAACCTGTCCGCGCAGTACACCTCGCTGCACAGCTAGGCATAGGTCTGGGCATCGTAGCTTCCTGCCAGGTGACCGAGGCTCACAGGCAGATGGGTCCCTGGGACACACGCGGAGAGGCTCCTGCCCGGGCCACAGGCCGCCCACTGCCCCTGCCCCAGATCGGGGGCCGCAAAGCAGCCCTGTCTGAGTCCCCGGCCTCTAGAGGGAGTATTGGACCAACACTTGTAGAAAACGGTGTCCTTGAGGGCCACTCATTGGAGGGACACAATTAAATCTTTGCCGACTTTCTGCTGAAACTTACGAGCGTTCACACCTAAGCCTCTTACAAGGTCAGCTGTTTAGATAAACATGAGCTCATGATCTAAATATACACAATAATGAAGAAAGCAGCTACAAGGGGAGACAATCAGCCAAAACAATCAATACCAGAATTAGACTCCCAAGGCCATCCATCAGATGTAGGAATAATCGGGTGCAAGGCAGAAAATATACATAAAACTGGAACTGAAACAAGGCACGAGGATGTTTTCAAAGACTGGTAGGATCTCTAAAACATTTTTAAAGGACATGTCATTGATAAAGCTAAATACACAAAGGTTGTGTAATACAACAGATTAATCATTGAGAAGAGTGAAATTATGCTGTTTTGAAAACTATGGCAGGTCAGATTTTCTGCCTAATTATAGAAGAAGATTTCTCTAAAAAATACACATTATTTCAAAGCCTTATTGGCTGTGAAATAAGTTAAGGGTATTTCAAATGGCTTGTCTGCAAAGAAAGGTGAGATGTAGTGGATCACAGAAAGTCGAGGGGAAAATAGGTCAATATATACATTCCTATATGGTGAACTAAGCCTTAGGCCGGCAACAGTGGAGAGAACCTGACCCTTAGAAACGTACAAGTAAGCTGGAATCTTCAAAAGTTCAAATCTTTATAAGTAAAAATATTTATTAAAATGAATAACCGAGTGTTTTAATTGACATCAGAAGATGAAAACAATAAACCCTGAGAACATAGAAAAAAGTTAAATAAAGATATGAGCAGAACTTAATACAACAGAAAACGTATAAAATTCAGGTGATTTAGTAAGTCCAAAGAATCTTCTTTGAAAAGATTTAAAAGACACACTTTGATTAAGGAAAACAAAAACATAAGTAAAGAATATACAGAAAGAGTCAGGACAATGTTAGAGCAGAGAATATATGAAATGCCAGTAAATTTGAACATTTCTGTCAAGTGGACCATTTCCTAGCTCCTAAAGTTTACCAAAACTGACACAAGAGGAAATCATTTAAGGTCATCATGTCTGCCCTTGGCATTCTCGGAACGCCCTGGCCTCAGAATGCAGCCTCTGTAGTCCATGGTAACCTGCGGAGAGGGGGCGGGGCTGAGGGAGGTTGGAACACTGCCCTCACTGAGGGAGTGGGTGTGGCCATCTCTGCTGTGACTGAACAAAGGGCAGGGGAGCAGGGGGCCCAGGGCAGGGCCCTCAGAGCCCGGCAGGCCCAGTGGAGTGTCACAAGCATTTAGGCCCAGGCCAAAGGGCGCTTTCTTTGTCTGCACAGCTGCCCAAACTCTCACCTTTCCACTCAGGCCGCCCACTTACTTGAAGTGTGTGTGGAACCTGTCTGCGCAGTACACCTCGCTGCACAGCTAGGCATAGGTCTGGGCATCGTAGCTTCCTGCCAGGTGACCGAGGCTCACAGGCAGATGGGTCCCTGGGACACACGCGGAGAGGCTCCTGCCCGGGCCACAGGCCGCCCACTGCCCCTGCCCCAGATCGGGGGCCGCAAAGCAGCCCTGTCTGAGTCCCCTGCCTCTAGAGGGAGTATTGGACCAACACTTGTAGAAAACGGGGTCCTTGAGGGCCACTCATTGGAGGGACACAATTAAATCTTTGCCGACTTTCTGCTGAAACTTACGAGCGTTCACACCTAAGCCTCTTACAAGGTCAGCTGTTTAGCTAAACATGAGCTCATGATCTAAATATACACAATAATGAAGAAAGCAGCTACAAGGGGAGACAATCAGCCAAAACAATCAATACCAGAATTAGACTCCCAAGGCCATCGATCAGATGTAGGAATAATCGGGTGCAAGGCAGAAAATATACATAAAACTGGAACTGAAACAAGGCACGAGGATGTTTTCAAAGACTGGTAGGATCTCTAAAACCTTTTTAAAGGACATGTCATTGATAAAGCTAAATACACAAAGGTTGTGTAATACAACAGATTAATCATTGAGAAGAGTGAAATTATGCTGTTTTGAAAACTATGGCAGGTCAGATTTTCTGCCTAATTATAGAAGAAGATTTCTCTAAAAAATACACATTATTTCAAAGCCTTATTGGCTGTGAAATAAGTTAAGGGTATTTCAAATGGCTTGTCTGCAAAGAAAGGTGAGATGTAGTGGATCACAGAAAGTCGAGGGGAAAATAGGTCAATATATACATTGCTATATGGTGAACTAAGCCTTAGGCCGGCAACAGTGGAGAGAACCTGACCCTTAGAAACGTACAAGTAAGCTGGAATCTTCAAAAGTTCAAATCTTTATAAGTAAAAAGATTTATTAAAATGAATAACCGAGTGTTTTAATTGACATCAGAAGATGAAAACAATAAACCCTGAGAACATAGAAAAAAGTTAAATAAAGTTATGAGCAGAACTTAATACAACAGAAAACGTATAAAATTCAGGTGATTTAGTAAGTCCAAAGAATCTTCTTTGAAAAGATTTAAAAGACACACTTTGATTAAGGAAAACAAAAACATAAGTAAAGAATATACAGAAAGAGTCAGGACAATGTTAGAGCAGAGAATATATGAAATGCCAGTAAATTTGAACATTTCTGTCAAGTGGACCATTTCCTAGCTCCTAAAGTTTACCAAAACTGACACAAGAGGAAATCATTTAAGGTCATCATGTCTGCCCTTGGCATTCTCGGAACGCCCTGGCCTCAGAATGCAGCCTCTGTAGTCCATGGTAACCTGCGGAGAGGGGGCGGGGCTGAGGGAGGTTGGAACACTGCCCTCACTGAGGGAGTGGGTGTGGCCATCTCTGCTGTGACTGAACAAAGGGCAGGGGAGCAGGGGGCCAATGGCAGGGCCCTCAGAGCCCGGCAGGCCCAGTGGAGTGTCACAAGCATTTAGGCCCAGGCCAAAGGGCGCTTTCTTTGTCTGCACAGCTGCCCAAACTCTCACTTTTCCACTCAGGCCGCCCACTTACTTGAAGTGTGTGTGGAACCTGTCCGCGCAGTACACCTCGCTGCACAGCTAGGCATAGGTCTGGGCATCGTAGCTTCCTGCCAGGTGACCGAGGCTCACAGGCAGATGGGTCCCTGGGACACACGCGGAGAGGCTCCTGCCCGGGCCACAGGCCGCCCACTGCCCCTGCCCCAGATCGGGGGCCGCAAAGCAGCCCTGTCTGAGTCCCCGGCCTCTAGAGGGAGTATTGGACCAACACTTGTAGAAAACGGGGTCCTTGAGGGCCACTCATTGGAGGGACACAATTAAATCTTTGCCGACTTTCTGCTGAAACTTACGAGCGTTCACACCTAAGCCTCTTACAAGGTCAGCTGTTTAGCTAAACATGAGCTCATGATCTAAATATACACAATAATGAAGAAAGCAGCTACAAGGGGAGACAATCAGCCAAAACAATCAATACCAGAATTAGATTCCCAAGGCCATCAATCAGATGTAGGAATAATCGGGTGCAAGGCAGAAAATATACATAAAACTGGAACTGAAACAAGGCACGAGGATGTTTTCAAAGACTGGTAGGATCTCTAAAACATTTTTAAAGGACATGTCATTGATAAAGCTAAATACACAAAGGTTGTGTAATACAACAGATTAATCATTGAGAAGAGTGAAATTATGCTGTTTTGAAAACTATGGCAGGTCAGATTTTCTGCCTAATTATATAAGAAGATTTCTCTAAAAAATACACATTATTTCAAAGCCTTATTGGCTGTGAAATAAGTTAAGGGTATTTCAAATGGCTTGTCTGCAAAGAAAGGTGAGATGTAGTGGATCACAGAAAGTCGAGGGGAAAATAGGTCAATATATACATTCCTATATGGTGAACTAAGCCTTAGGCCGGCAACAGTGGAGAGAACCTGACCCTTAGAAACGTACAAGTAAGCTGGAATCTTCAAAAGTTCAAATCTTTATAAGTAAAAAGATTTATTAAAATGAATAACCGAGTGTTTTAATTGACATCAGAAGATGAAAACAATAAACCCTGAGAACATAGAAAAAAGTTAAATAAAGATATGAGCAGAACTTAATACAACAGAAAACGTATAAAATTCAGGTGATTTAGTAAGTCCAAAGAATCTTCTTTGAAAAGATTTAAAAGACACACTTTGATTAAGGAAAACAAAAACATAAGTAAAGAATATACAGAAAGAGTCAGGACAATGTTAGAGCAGAGAATATATGAAATGCCAGTAAATTTGAACATTTCTGTCAAGTGGACCATTTCCTAGCTCCTAAAGTTTACCAAAACTGACACAAGAGGAAATCATTTAAGGTCATCATGTCTGCCCTTGGCATTCTCGGAACGCCCTGGGCTCAGAATGAAGCCTCTGTAGTCCATGGTAACCTGTGGAGAGGGGGCGGGGCTGAGGGAGGTTGGAACACTGCCCTCACTGAGGGAGTGGGTGTGGCCATCTCTGCTGTGACTGAACAAAGGGCAGGGGAGCAGGGGGCCCAGGGCAGGGCCCTCAGAGCCCGGCAGGCCCAGTGGAGTGTCACAAGCATTTAGGCCCAGGCCAAAGGGCGCTTTCTTTGTCTGCACAGCTGCCCAAACTCTCACCTTTCCACTCAGGCCGCCCACTTACTTGAAGTGTGTGTGGAACCTGTCCGCGCAGTAAACCTCACTGCACAGCTAGGCATAGGTCTGGGCATCGTAGCTTCCTGCCAGGTGACCGAGGCTCACAGGCAGATGGGTCCCTGGGACACACACGGAGAGGCTCCTGCCCGGGCCACAGGCCGCCCACTGCCCCTGCCCCAGATCGGGGGCCGCAAAGCAGCCCTGTCTGAGTCCCCTGCCTCTAGAGGGAGTATTGGACTAACACTTGTAGAAAACGTGGTCCTTGAGGGCCACTCATTGGAGGGACACAATTAAATCTTTGCCGACTTTCTGCTGAAACTTACGAGCGTTCACACCTAAGCCTCTTACAAGGTCAGCTGTTTAGCTAAACATGAGCTCATGATCTAAATATACACAATAATGAAGAAAGCAGCTACAAGGGGAGACAATCAGCCAAAACAATCAATACCAGAATTAGATTCCCAAGGCCATCCATCAGATGTAGGAATAATCGGGTGCAAGGCAGAAAATATACATAAAACTGGAACTGAAACAAGGCACGAGGATGTTTTCAAAGACTGGTAGGATCTCTAAAACATTTTTAAAGGACATGTCATTGATAAAGCTAAATACACAAAGGTTGTGTAATACAACAGATTAATCATTGAGAAGAGTGAAATTATGCTGTTTTGAAAACTATGGCAGGTCAGATTTTCTGCCTAATTATAGAAGAAGATTTCTCTAAAAAATACACATTATTTCAAAGCCTTATTGGCTGTGAAATAAGTTAAGGGTATTTCAAATGGCTTGTCTGCAAAGAAAGGTGAGATGTAGTGGATCACAGAAAGTCGAGGGGAAAATAGGTCAATATATACATTCCTATATGGTGAACTAAGCCTTTGGCCGGCAACAGTGGAGAGAACCTGACCCTTAGAAATGTACAAGTAAGCTGGAATCTTCAAAAGTTCTAATCTTTATAAGTAAAAAGATTTATTAAAATGAATAACCAAGTGTTTTAATTGACATCAGAAAATGAAAACAATAAACCCTGAGAACATAGAAAAAAGTTAAATAAAGATAGGAGCAGAACTTAATACAACAGAAAACGTATAAAATTCAGGTGATTTAGTAAGTCCAAAGAATCTTCTTTGAAAAGATTTAAAAGACACACTTTGATTAAGGAAAACAAAAACATAAGTAAAGAATATACAGAAAGAGTCAGGACAATGTTAGAGCAGAGAATATATGAAATGCCAGTAAATTTGAACATTTCTGTCAAGTGGACCATTTCCTAGCTCCTAAAGTTTACCAACACTGACACAAGAGGAAATCATTTAAGGTCATCATGTCTGCCCTTGGCATTCTCGGAACGCCCTGGCCTCAGAATGAAGCCTCTGTAGTCCATGGTAACCTGCGGAGAGGGGGCGGGGCTGAGGGAGGTTGGAACACTGCCCTCAATGAGGGAGTGGGTGTGGACATCTCTGCTGTGACTGAAAAAAGGGCAGGGGAGCTGGGGGCCCAGGGCAGGGCCCTCAGAGCCCGGCAGGCCCAGTGGAGTGTCACAAGCATTTAGGCCCAGGCCAAAGGGCGCTTTCTTTGTCTGCACAGCTGCCCAAACTCTCACCTTTCCACTCAGGCCGCCCACTTACTTGAAGTGTGTGTGGAACCTGTCCGTGCAGTACACCTCGCTGCACAGCTAGGCATAGGTCTGGGCATCGTAGCTTCCTGCCAGGTGACCGAGGCTCACAGGCAGATGGGTCCCTGGGACACACGCGGAGAGGCTCCTGCCCGGGCCACAGGCCGCCCACTGCCCCTGCCCCAGATCGGGGGCCGCAAAGCAGCCCTGTCTGAGTCCCCTGCCTCTAGAGGGAGTATTGGACCAACACTTGTAGAAAACGGGGTCCTTGAGGGCCACTCATTGGAGGGACACAATTAAATCTTTGCCGACTTTCTGCTGAAACTTACGAGCGTTCACACCTAAGCCTCTTACAAGGTCAGCTGTTTAGCTAACCATGAGCTCATGATCTAAATATACACAATAATGAAGAAAGCAGCTACAAGGGGAGACAATCAGCCAAAACAATCAATACCAGAATTAGATTCCCAAGGCCATCCATCAGATGTAGGAATAATCGGGTGCAAGGCAGAAAATATACATAAAACTGGAACTGAAACAAGGCACGAGGATGTTTTCAAAGACTGGTAGGATCTCTAAAACATTTTTAAAGATCATGTCATTGATAAATCTAAATACACAAAGGTTGTGTAATACAACAGATTAATCATTGAGAAGAGTGAAATTATGCTGTTTTGAAAACTATGGCAGGTCAGATTTTCTGCCTAATTATATAAGAAGATTTCTCTAAAAAATACACATTATTTCAAAGACATATTGGCTGTGAAATAATTTAAGGGTGTTTCAAATGGCTTGTCTGCACAGAAAGGTTAGATGTAGGGGATCACAGAAAGTCGAGGGGAAAATAGGTCAATATATACATTGCTATATGGTGAACTAAGCCTTAGGCCGGCAACAATGGAGAGGACCTGACCCTTAGAAACGTACAAGTAAGCTGGAATCTTCAAAAGTTCAAATCTTTATAAGTAAAAAGATTTATTAAAATGAATAACCAAGTGTTTTAATTGACATCAGAAGATGAAAACAATAAACCCTGAGAACATAGAAAAAAGTTAAATAAAGATATGAGCAGAACTTAATACAACAGAAAACGTATAAAATTCAGGTGATTTAGTAAGTCCAAAGAATCTTCTTTGAAAAGATTTAAAAGACACACTTTGATTAAGGAAAACAAAAACATAAGTAAAGAATATACAGAAAGAGTCAGGACAATGTTAGAGCAGAGAATATATGAAATGCCAGTAAATTTGAACATTTCTGTCAAGTGGACCATTTCCTAGCTCCTAAAGTTTACCAAAACTGACACAAGAGGAAATCATTTAAGGTCATCATGTCTGCCCTTGGCATTCTCGGAACGCCCTGGCCTCAGAATGCAGCTTCTGTAGTCCATGGTAACCTGCGGAGAGGGGGCGGGGCTGAGGGAGGTTGGAACACTGCCCTCACTGAGGGAGTGGGTGTGGCCATCTCTGCTGTGACTGAACAAAGGGCAGGGGAGTAGGGGGCCCAGGGCAGGGCCCTCAGAGCCCGGCAGGCCCAGTGGAGTGTCACAAGCATTTAGGCCCAGGCCAAAGGGCGCTTTCTTTGTCTGCACAGCTGCCCAAACTCTCACTTTTCCACTCAGGCCGCCCACTTACTTGAAGTGTGTGTGGAACCTGTCCGCGCAGTACACCTCGCTGCACAGCTAGGCATAGGTCTTGGCATCGTAGCTTCCTGCCAGGTGACCGAGGCTCACAGGCAGATGGGTCCCTGGGACACACGCGGAGAGGCTCCTGCCCGGGCCACATGCCGCCCACTGCCCCTGCCCCAGATCGGGGGCTGCAAAGCAGCCCTGTCTGAGTCCCCTGCCTCTAGAGGGAGTATTGGACCAACACTTGTAGAAAACGGGGTCCTTGAGGGCCACTCATTGGAGGGACACAATTAAATCTTTGCCGACTTTCTGCTGAAACTTACAAGCGTTCACACCTAAACCTCTTACAAGGTCAGCTGTTTAGCTAAACATGAGCTCATGATCTAAATATACACAATAATGAAGAAAGCAGCTACAAGGGGAGACAATCAGCCAAAACAATCAATAACAGAATTTGATTCCCAAGGCCATCCATCAGATGTAGGAATAATCGGGTGCAAGGCAGAAAATATACATAAAACTGGAACTGAAACAAGGCACGAGGATGTTTTCAAAGACTGGTAGGATCTCTAAAATATTTTTAAAGATCATGTCATTGATAAATCTAAATGCACAAAGGTTGTGTAATACAACAGATTAATCATTGAGAAGAGAGAAATTATGCTGTTTTGAAAACTATGGCAGGTCAGATTTTCTGCCTAATTATATAAGAAGATTTCTCTAAAAATACACATTATTTCAAAGCCTTATTGGCTGTGAAATAAGTTAAGGGTATTTCAAATGGCTTGTCTGCAAAGAAAGGTGAGATGTAGTGGATCACAGAAAGTCGAGGGGAAAATAGGTCAATATATACATTGCTATATGGTGAACTAAGCCTTAGGCCAGCAACAGTGGAGAGAACCTGACCCTTAGAAACGTACAAGTAAGCTGGAATCTTCAAAAGTTCTAATCTTTATAAGTAAAAATATTTATTAAAATGAATAACCAAGTGTTTTAATTGACATCAGAAAATGAAAACAATAAACCCTGAGAACATAGAAAATAGTTAAATAAAGATAGGAGCAGAACTTAATACAACAGAAAACGTATAAAATTCAGGTGATTTAGTAAGTCCAAAGAATCTTCTTTGAAAAGATGTAAAAGACACACTTTGATTAAGGAAAACAAAAACATAAGTAAAGAATATACAGAAAGAGTCAGGACAATGTTAGAGCAGAGAATATATGAAATGCCAGTAAATTTGAACATTTCTGTCAAGTGGACCATTTCCTAGCTCCTAAAGTTTACCAAAACTGACACAAGAGGAAATCATTTAATGTCATCATGTCTGCCCTTGGCATTCTCGGAACGCCCTGGCCTCAGAATGCAGCCTCTGTAGTCCATGGTAACCTGCGGAGAGGGGGCGGGGCTGAGGGAGGTTGGAACACTGCCCTCACTGAGGGAGTGGGTGTGGCCATCTCTGCTGTGACTGAACAAAGGGCAGGGGAGCAGGGGGCCCAGGGCAGGGCCCTCAGATCCCAGCAGGCCCAGTGGAGTGTCACAAGCATTTAGGCCCAGGCCAAAGGGTGCTTTCTTTGTCTGCACAGCTGCCCAAACTCTCACCTTTCCACTCAGGCCGCCCACTTACTTGAAGTGTGTGTGGAACCTGTCCACGCAGTACACCTCGCTGCACAGCTAGGCATAGGTCTGGGCATCGTAGCTTCCTGCCAGGTGACCGAGGCTCACAGGCAGATGGGTCCCTGGGACACACGCGGAGAGGCTCCTGCCCGGGCCACGGGCCGCCCACTGCCCCTGCCCCAGATCGGGGGCCGCAAAGCAGCCCTGTCTGAATCCCCTGCCTCTAGAGGGAGTATTGGACTAACACTTGTAGAAAACGGGGTCCCTGAGGGCCACTCATTGGAGGGACACTATTAAATCTTTGCCGACTTTCTGCTGAAACTTACGAGCGTTCACACCTAAGCCTCTTACAAGGTCAGCTGTTTAGCTAAACATGAGCTCATGATCTAAATATACACAATAATGAAGAAAGCAGCTACAAGGGGAGACAATCAGCCAAAACAATCAATACCAGAATTAGATTCCCAAGGCCATCCATCAGATGTAGGAATAATCGGGTGCAAGGCAGAAAATATACATAAAACTGGAACTGAAACAAGGCACGAGGATGTTTTCAAAGACTGGTAGGATCTCTCAAACATTCTTAAAGGACATGTCATTGATAAAGCTAAATACACAAAGGTTGTGTAATACAACAGATTAATCATTGAGAAGAGTGAAATTATGCTGTTTTGAAAACTATGGCAGGTCAGATTTTCTGCCTAATTATAGAAGAAGATTTCTCTAAAAAATACACATTATTTCAAAGCCTTATTGGCTGTGAAATAAGTTAAGGGTATTTCAAATGGCTTGTCTGCAAAGAAAGGTGAGATGTAGTGGATCACAGAAAGTCGAGGGGAAAATAGGTCAATATATACATTGCTATATGGTGAACTAAGCCTTAGGCCGGCAACAGTGGAAAAAACATGACCCTTAGAAACGTACAAGTAAGCTGGAATCTTCAAAGGTTCAAATCTTTATAAGTAAAAAGATTTATTAAAATGAATAACCGAGTGTTTTAATTGACATCAGAAAATGAAAACAATCAACCCTGAGAACATAGAAAAAAGTTAAATAAAGATATGAGCAGAACTTAATACAACAGAAAACGTATAAAATTCAGGTGATTTAGTAAGTCCAAAGAATCTTCTTTGAAAAGATTTAAAAGACACACTTTGATTAAGGAAAACAAAAACATAAGTAAAGAATATACAGAAAGAGTCAGGACAATGTTAGAGCAGAGAATATATGAAATGCCAGTAAATTTGAACATTTCTGTCAAGTGGACCATTTCCTAGCTCCTGAAGTTTACCAAAACTGACACAAGAGGAAATCATTTAAGGTCATCATGTCTGCCCTTGGCATTCTCGGAACGCCCTGGCCTCAGAATGCAGCTTCTGTAGTCCATGGTAACCTGCGGAGAGGGGGCGGGGCTGAGGGAGGTTGGAACACTGCCCTCACTGAGGGAGTGGGTGTGGCCATCTCTGCTGTGACTGAACAAAGGGCAGGGGAGCAGGGGGCCCAGGGCAGGGCCCTCAGAGCCCGGCAGGCCCAGTGGAGTGTCACAAGCATTTAGGCCCAGGCCAAAGGGCGCTTTCTTTGTCTGCACAGCTGCCCAAACTCTCACCTTTCCACTCAAGCCGCCAACTTACTTGAAGTGTGTGTGGAACCTGTCCGCGCAGTACACCTCGCTGCACAGCTAGGCATAGGTCTGGGCATCCTAGCTTCCTGCCAGGTGACCGAGGCTCACAGGCAGATGGGTCCCTGGGACACACGCGGAGAGGCTCCTGCCCGGGCCACATGCCGCCCACTGCCCCTGCCCCAGATCGGGGGCCGCAAAGCAGCCCTGTCTGAGTCCCCTGCCTCTAGAGGGAGTATTGGACCAACACTTGTAGAAAACGGGGTCCTTGAAGGCCACTCATTGGAGGGACACTATTAAATCTTTGCCGACTTTCTGCTGAAACTTACAAGCGTTCACACCTAAACCTCTTACAAGGTCAGCTGTTTAGCTAAACATGAGCTCATGATCTAAATATACACAATAATGAAGAAAGCAGCTACAAGGGGAGACAATCAGCCAAAACAATCAATACCAGAATTTGATTCCCAAGGCCATCCATCAGATGTAGGAATAATCGGGTGCAAGGCAGAAAATATACATAAAACTGGAACTGAAACAAGGTACGAGGATGTTTTCAAAGACTGGTAGGATCTCTCAAACATTTTTAAAGGACATGTCATTGATAAAGCTAAATACACCAAGGTTGTGTAATACAACAGATTAATCATTGAGAAGAGTGAAATTATGCTGTTTTGAAAACTATGGCAGGTCAGATTTTCTGCCTAATTATAGAAGAAGATTTCTCTAAAAAATACACATTATTTCAAAGCCTTATTGGCTGTGAAATAAGTTAAGGGTATTTCAAATGGCTTGTCTGCAAAGAAAGGTGAGATGTAGTGGATCACAGAAAGTCAAGGGGAAAATAGGTCAATATATACATTGCTATATGGTGAACTAAGCCTTAGGCCGGCAACAGTGGAGAGAACCTGACCCTTAGAAACGTACAAGTAAGCTGGAATCTTCAAAAGTTCTAATCTTTATAAGTAAAAAGATTTATTAAAATGAATAACCGAGTGTTTTAATTGACATTAGAAGATGAAAACAATCAACCCTGAGAACATAGAAAAAAGTTAAATAAAGATATGAGCAGAACGTAATACAAGAGAAAACGTATAAAATTCAGGTGATTTAGTAAGTCCAAAGAATCTTCTTTGAAAAGATTTAAAAGACACACTTTGATTAAGGAAAACAAAAACATAAGTAAAGAATATACAGAAAGAGTCAGGACAATGTTAGAGCAGAGAATATATGAAATGCCAGTAAATTTGAACATTTCTGTCAAGTGGACCATTTCCTAGCTCCTAAAGTTTACCAACACTGACACAAGAGGAAATCCTTTAAGGTCATCATGTCTGCCCTTGGCATTCTCGGAACGCACAGGCCTCAGAATGCAGCCTCTGTAGTCCATGGTAACCTGCGGAGAGGGGGCAGGGCTCAGGGAGGTTGGAACTCTGCCCTCACTGAGGGAGTGGGTGTGGCCATCTCTGCTGTGACTGAACAAAGGGAAGGGGAGCAGGGGGCCCAGGGCAGGGCCCTCAGAGCCCGGCAGGCCCAGTGGAGTGTCACAAGCATTTAGGCCCAGGCCAAAGGGCGCTTTCTTTGTCTGCACAGCTGCCCAAACTCTCACCTTTCCACTCAGGCCGCCCACTTACTTGAAGTGTGTGTGGAACCTGTCCACGCAGTACACCTCGCTGCACAGCTAGGCATAGGTCTGGGCATCGTAGCTTCCTGCCAGATGACCGAGCCTCGCAGGGAGATGGGTCCCTGGGACACACGCGGAGAGGCTCCTGCCCGTGCCACAGGCCGCCCACTGCCCCTGCCCCAGATCGGGGGCCGCAAAGCAGCCCTGTCTGAGTCCCCTGCCTCTAGAGGGAGTATTGGACCAACACTTGTAGAAAACGGGGTCCTTGAGGGCCACTCATTGGAGGGACACAATTAAATCTTTGCCGACTTTCTGCTGAAACTTACGAGCGTTCACACCTAAGCCTCTTACAAGGTCAGCTGTTTAGCTAAACATGAGCTCATGATCTAAATATACACAATAATGAAGAAAGCAGCTACAAGGGGAGACAATCAGCCAAAACAATCAATACCAGAATTAGATTCCCAAGGCCATCCATCAGATGTAGGAATAATCGGGTGCAAGGCAGAAAATATACATAAAACTGGAACTGAAACAAGGCACGAGGATGTTTTCAAAGACTGGTAGGATCTCTAAAACATTTTTAAAGGATATGTCATTGATAAAGCTAAATACACAAAGGTTGTGTAATACAACAGATTAATCATTGAGAAGAGTGAAATTATGCTGTTTTGAAAACTATGGCAGGTCAGATTTTCTACCTAATTATAGAAGAAGATTTCTCTAAAAAATAAACATTATATCAAAGCCTTATTGGCTGTGAAATAAGTTAAGGGTATTTCAAATGGCTTGTCTGCAAAGAAAGGTGAGATGTAGTGGATCACAGAAAGTCGAGGGGAAAATAGGTCAATATATACATTGCTATATGGTGAACTAAGCCTTAGGCCGGCAACAGTGGAGAGAACCTGACCCTTAGAAACGTACAAGTAAGCTGGAATCTTCAAAAGTTCTAATCTTTATAAGTAAAAAGATTTATTAAAATGAATAACCAAGTGTTTTAATTGACATCAGAAGATGAAAACAATCAACCCTGAGAACATAGAAAAAAGTTAAATAAACATATGAGCAGAACTTAATACAACAGAAAAGGTATAAAATTCAGGTGATTTAGTAAGTCCAAAGAATCTTCTTTGAAAAGATTTAAAAGACACACTTTGATTAAGGAAAACAAAAACATAAGTAAAGAATATACAGAAAGAGTCAGGACAATGTTAGAGCAGAGAATATATGAAATGCCAGTAAATTTGAACATTTCTGTCAAGTGGACCATTTCCTAGCTCCTAAAGTTTACCAACACTGACACAAGAGGAAATCATTTAAGGTCATCATGTCTGCCCTTGGCATTCTCGGAACGCACTGGCCTCAGAATGCAGCCTCTGTAGTCCATGGTAACCTGCGGAGAGGGGGCAGGGCTGAGGAAGGTTGGAACACTGCCCTCACTGAGGGAGTGGGTGTGGCCATCTCTGCTGTGACTGAACAAAGGGCAGGGGAGCAGGGGGCCCAGGGCAGGGCCCTCAGAGCCCGGCAGGCCCAGTGGAGTGTCACAAGCATTTAGGCCCAGGCCAAAGGGCGCTTTCTTTGTCTGCACAGCTGCCCAAACTCTCACCTTTCCACTCAGGCCGCCCACTTACTTGAAGTGTGTGTGGAACCTGTCCACGCAGTACACCTCGCTGAACAGCTAGGCATAGGTCTGGGCATCGTAGCTTCCTGCCAGGTGACCGAGCCTCGCAGGCAGATGGGTCCCTGGGACACACGCGGAGAGGCTCCTGCCCGGGCCACAGGCCGCCCACTGCCCCTGCCCCAGATCGGGGGCCTCAAAGCAGCCCTGTCTGAGTCCCCTGCCTCTAGAGGGAGTATTGGACCAACACTTGTAGAAAACGGGGTCCTTGAGGGCCACTCATTGGAGGGACACAATTAAATCTTTGCCGACTTTCTGCTGAAACTTACGAGCGTTCACACCTAAGCCTCTTACAAGGTCAGCTGTTTAGCTAAACATGAGCTCATGATCTAAATATACACAATAATGAAGAAAGCAGCTACAAGGGGAGACAATCAGCCAAAACAATCAATACCAGAATTAGATTCCCAAGGCCATCCATCAGATGTAGGAATAATCGGGTGCAAGGCAGAAAATATACATAAAACTGGAACTGAAACAAGGCACGAGGATGTTTTCAAAGACTGGTAGGATCTCTCAAACATTCTTAAAGGACATGTCATTGATAAAGCTAAATACACAAAGGTTGTGTAATACAACAGATTAATCATTGAGAAGAGTGAAATTATGCTGTTTTGAAAACTATGGCAGGTCAGATTTTCTGCCTAATTATAGAAGAAGATTTCTCTAAAAAATACACATTATTTCAAAGCCTTATTGGCTGTGAAATAAGTTAAGGGTATTTCAAATGGCTTGTCTGCAAAGAAAGGTGAGATGTAGTGGATCACAGAAAGTCGAGGGGAAAATAGGTCAATATATACATTGCTATATGGTGAACTAAGCCTTAGGCCGGCAACAGTGGAGAGAACCTGACCCTTAGAAACGTACAAGTAAGCTGGAATCTTCAAAAGTTCTAATCTTTATAAGTAAAAAGATTTATTAAAATGAATAACCAAGTGTTTTAATTGACATCAGAAAATGAAAACAATAAACCCTGAGAACATAGAAAAAAGTTAAATAAAGATAGGAGCAGAACTTAATACAACAGAAAACGTATAAAATTCAGGTGATTTAGTAAGTCCAAAGAATCTTCTTTGAAAAGATTTAAAAGACACACTTTGATTAAGGAAAACAAAAACATAAGTAAAGAATATACAGAAAGAGTCAGGACAATGTTAGAGCAGAGAATATATGAAATGCCAGTAAATTTGAACATTTCTGTCAAGTGGACCATTTCCTAGCTCCTAAAGTTTACCAAAACTGACACAAGAGGAAATCATTTAAGGTCATCATGTCTGCCCTTGGCATTCTCGGAACGCCCTGGCCTCAGAATGCAGCTTCTGTAGTCCATGGTAACCTGCGGAGAGGGGGCGGGGCTGAGGGAGGTTGGAACACTGCCCTCACTGAGGGAGTGGGTGTGGCCATCTCTGCTGTGACTGAACAAAGGGCAGGGGAGTAGGGGGCCCAGGGCAGGGCCCTCAGAGCCCGGCAGGCCCAGTGGAGTGTCACAAGCATTTAGGCCCAGGCCAAAGGGCGCTTTCTTTGTCTGCACAGCTGCCCAAACTCTCACTTTTCCACTCAGGCCGCCCACTTACTTGAAGTGTGTGTGGAACCTGTCCGCGCAGTACACCTCGCTGCACAGCTAGGCATAGGTCTTGGCATCGTAGCTTCCTGCCAGGTGACCGAGGCTCACAGGCAGATGGGTCCCTGGGACACACGCGGAGAGGCTCCTGCCCGGGCCACATGCCGCCCACTGCCCCTGCCCCAGATCGGGGGCTGCAAAGCAGCCCTGTCTGAGTCCCCTGCCTCTAGAGGGAGTATTGGACCAACACTTGTAGAAAACGGGGTCCTTGAGGGCCACTCATTGGAGGGACACAATTAAATCTTTGCCGACTTTCTGCTGAAACTTACAAGCGTTCACACCTAAACCTCTTACAAGGTCAGCTGTTTAGCTAAACATGAGCTCATGATCTAAATATACACAATAATGAAGAAAGCAGCTACAAGGGGAGACAATCAGCCAAAACAATCAATAACAGAATTTGATTCCCAAGGCCATCCATCAGATGTAGGAATAATCGGGTGCAAGGCAGAAAATATACATAAAACTGGAACTGAAACAAGGCACGAGGATGTTTTCAAAGACTGGTAGGATCTCTAAAATATTTTTAAAGATCATGTCATTGATAAATCTAAATGCACAAAGGTTGTGTAATACAACAGATTAATCATTGAGAAGAGAGAAATTATGCTGTTTTGAAAACTATGGCAGGTCAGATTTTCTGCCTAATTATATAAGAAGATTTCTCTAAAAATACACATTATTTCAAAGCCTTATTGGCTGTGAAATAAGTTAAGGGTATTTCAAATGGCTTGTCTGCAAAGAAAGGTGAGATGTAGTGGATCACAGAAAGTCGAGGGGAAAATAGGTCAATATATACATTGCTATATGGTGAACTAAGCCTTAGGCCAGCAACAGTGGAGAGAACCTGACCCTTAGAAACGTACAAGTAAGCTGGAATCTTCAAAAGTTCTAATCTTTATAAGTAAAAATATTTATTAAAATGAATAACCAAGTGTTTTAATTGACATCAGAAAATGAAAACAATAAACCCTGAGAACATAGAAAATAGTTAAATAAAGATAGGAGCAGAACTTAATACAACAGAAAACGTATAAAATTCAGGTGATTTAGTAAGTCCAAAGAATCTTCTTTGAAAAGATGTAAAAGACACACTTTGATTAAGGAAAACAAAAACATAAGTAAAGAATATACAGAAAGAGTCAGGACAATGTTAGAGCAGAGAATATATGAAATGCCAGTAAATTTGAACATTTCTGTCAAGTGGACCATTTCCTAGCTCCTAAAGTTTACCAAAACTGACACAAGAGGAAATCATTTAATGTCATCATGTCTGCCCTTGGCATTCTCGGAACGCCCTGGCCTCAGAATGCAGCCTCTGTAGTCCATGGTAACCTGCGGAGAGGGGGCGGGGCTGAGGGAGGTTGGAACACTGCCCTCACTGAGGGAGTGGGTGTGGCCATCTCTGCTGTGACTGAACAAAGGGCAGGGGAGCAGGGGGCCCAGGGCAGGGCCCTCAGATCCCAGCAGGCCCAGTGGAGTGTCACAAGCATTTAGGCCCAGGCCAAAGGGTGCTTTCTTTGTCTGCACAGCTGCCCAAACTCTCACCTTTCCACTCAGGCCGCCCACTTACTTGAAGTGTGTGTGGAACCTGTCCACGCAGTACACCTCGCTGCACAGCTAGGCATAGGTCTGGGCATCGTAGCTTCCTGCCAGGTGACCGAGGCTCACAGGCAGATGGGTCCCTGGGACACACGCGGAGAGGCTCCTGCCCGGGCCACGGGCCGCCCACTGCCCCTGCCCCAGATCGGGGGCCGCAAAGCAGCCCTGTCTGAATCCCCTGCCTCTAGAGGGAGTATTGGACTAACACTTGTAGAAAACGGGGTCCCTGAGGGCCACTCATTGGAGGGACACTATTAAATCTTTGCCGACTTTCTGCTGAAACTTACGAGCGTTCACACCTAAGCCTCTTACAAGGTCAGCTGTTTAGCTAAACATGAGCTCATGATCTAAATATACACAATAATGAAGAAAGCAGCTACAAGGGGAGACAATCAGCCAAAACAATCAATACCAGAATTAGATTCCCAAGGCCATCCATCAGATGTAGGAATAATCGGGTGCAAGGCAGAAAATATACATAAAACTGGAACTGAAACAAGGCACGAGGATGTTTTCAAAGACTGGTAGGATCTCTCAAACATTCTTAAAGGACATGTCATTGATAAAGCTAAATACACAAAGGTTGTGTAATACAACAGATTAATCATTGAGAAGAGTGAAATTATGCTGTTTTGAAAACTATGGCAGGTCAGATTTTCTGCCTAATTATAGAAGAAGATTTCTCTAAAAAATACACATTATTTCAAAGCCTTATTGGCTGTGAAATAAGTTAAGGGTATTTCAAATGGCTTGTCTGCAAAGAAAGGTGAGATGTAGTGGATCACAGAAAGTCGAGGGGAAAATAGGTCAATATATACATTGCTATATGGTGAACTAAGCCTTAGGCCGGCAACAGTGGAAAAAACATGACCCTTAGAAACGTACAAGTAAGCTGGAATCTTCAAAGGTTCAAATCTTTATAAGTAAAAAGATTTATTAAAATGAATAACCGAGTGTTTTAATTGACATCAGAAAATGAAAACAATCAACCCTGAGAACATAGAAAAAAGTTAAATAAAGATATGAGCAGAACTTAATACAACAGAAAACGTATAAAATTCAGGTGATTTAGTAAGTCCAAAGAATCTTCTTTGAAAAGATTTAAAAGACACACTTTGATTAAGGAAAACAAAAACATAAGTAAAGAATATACAGAAAGAGTCAGGACAATGTTAGAGCAGAGAATATATGAAATGCCAGTAAATTTGAACATTTCTGTCAAGTGGACCATTTCCTAGCTCCTGAAGTTTACCAAAACTGACACAAGAGGAAATCATTTAAGGTCATCATGTCTGCCCTTGGCATTCTCGGAACGCCCTGGCCTCAGAATGCAGCTTCTGTAGTCCATGGTAACCTGCGGAGAGGGGGCGGGGCTGAGGGAGGTTGGAACACTGCCCTCACTGAGGGAGTGGGTGTGGCCATCTCTGCTGTGACTGAACAAAGGGCAGGGGAGCAGGGGGCCCAGGGCAGGGCCCTCAGAGCCCGGCAGGCCCAGTGGAGTGTCACAAGCATTTAGGCCCAGGCCAAAGGGCGCTTTCTTTGTCTGCACAGCTGCCCAAACTCTCACCTTTCCACTCAAGCCGCCAACTTACTTGAAGTGTGTGTGGAACCTGTCCGCGCAGTACACCTCGCTGCACAGCTAGGCATAGGTCTGGGCATCCTAGCTTCCTGCCAGGTGACCGAGGCTCACAGGCAGATGGGTCCCTGGGACACACGCGGAGAGGCTCCTGCCCGGGCCACATGCCGCCCACTGCCCCTGCCCCAGATCGGGGGCCGCAAAGCAGCCCTGTCTGAGTCCCCTGCCTCTAGAGGGAGTATTGGACCAACACTTGTAGAAAACGGGGTCCTTGAAGGCCACTCATTGGAGGGACACTATTAAATCTTTGCCGACTTTCTGCTGAAACTTACAAGCGTTCACACCTAAACCTCTTACAAGGTCAGCTGTTTAGCTAAACATGAGCTCATGATCTAAATATACACAATAATGAAGAAAGCAGCTACAAGGGGAGACAATCAGCCAAAACAATCAATACCAGAATTTGATTCCCAAGGCCATCCATCAGATGTAGGAATAATCGGGTGCAAGGCAGAAAATATACATAAAACTGGAACTGAAACAAGGTACGAGGATGTTTTCAAAGACTGGTAGGATCTCTCAAACATTTTTAAAGGACATGTCATTGATAAAGCTAAATACACCAAGGTTGTGTAATACAACAGATTAATCATTGAGAAGAGTGAAATTATGCTGTTTTGAAAACTATGGCAGGTCAGATTTTCTGCCTAATTATAGAAGAAGATTTCTCTAAAAAATACACATTATTTCAAAGCCTTATTGGCTGTGAAATAAGTTAAGGGTATTTCAAATGGCTTGTCTGCAAAGAAAGGTGAGATGTAGTGGATCACAGAAAGTCAAGGGGAAAATAGGTCAATATATACATTGCTATATGGTGAACTAAGCCTTAGGCCGGCAACAGTGGAGAGAACCTGACCCTTAGAAACGTACAAGTAAGCTGGAATCTTCAAAAGTTCTAATCTTTATAAGTAAAAAGATTTATTAAAATGAATAACCGAGTGTTTTAATTGACATTAGAAGATGAAAACAATCAACCCTGAGAACATAGAAAAAAGTTAAATAAAGATATGAGCAGAACGTAATACAAGAGAAAACGTATAAAATTCAGGTGATTTAGTAAGTCCAAAGAATCTTCTTTGAAAAGATTTAAAAGACACACTTTGATTAAGGAAAACAAAAACATAAGTAAAGAATATACAGAAAGAGTCAGGACAATGTTAGAGCAGAGAATATATGAAATGCCAGTAAATTTGAACATTTCTGTCAAGTGGACCATTTCCTAGCTCCTAAAGTTTACCAACACTGACACAAGAGGAAATCCTTTAAGGTCATCATGTCTGCCCTTGGCATTCTCGGAACGCACAGGCCTCAGAATGCAGCCTCTGTAGTCCATGGTAACCTGCGGAGAGGGGGCAGGGCTCAGGGAGGTTGGAACTCTGCCCTCACTGAGGGAGTGGGTGTGGCCATCTCTGCTGTGACTGAACAAAGGGAAGGGGAGCAGGGGGCCCAGGGCAGGGCCCTCAGAGCCCGGCAGGCCCAGTGGAGTGTCACAAGCATTTAGGCCCAGGCCAAAGGGCGCTTTCTTTGTCTGCACAGCTGCCCAAACTCTCACCTTTCCACTCAGGCCGCCCACTTACTTGAAGTGTGTGTGGAACCTGTCCACGCAGTACACCTCGCTGCACAGCTAGGCATAGGTCTGGGCATCGTAGCTTCCTGCCAGATGACCGAGCCTCGCAGGGAGATGGGTCCCTGGGACACACGCGGAGAGGCTCCTGCCCGTGCCACAGGCCGCCCACTGCCCCTGCCCCAGATCGGGGGCCGCAAAGCAGCCCTGTCTGAGTCCCCTGCCTCTAGAGGGAGTATTGGACCAACACTTGTAGAAAACGGGGTCCTTGAGGGCCACTCATTGGAGGGACACAATTAAATCTTTGCCGACTTTCTGCTGAAACTTACGAGCGTTCACACCTAAGCCTCTTACAAGGTCAGCTGTTTAGCTAAACATGAGCTCATGATCTAAATATACACAATAATGAAGAAAGCAGCTACAAGGGGAGACAATCAGCCAAAACAATCAATACCAGAATTAGATTCCCAAGGCCATCCATCAGATGTAGGAATAATCGGGTGCAAGGCAGAAAATATACATAAAACTGGAACTGAAACAAGGCACGAGGATGTTTTCAAAGACTGGTAGGATCTCTAAAACATTTTTAAAGGATATGTCATTGATAAAGCTAAATACACAAAGGTTGTGTAATACAACAGATTAATCATTGAGAAGAGTGAAATTATGCTGTTTTGAAAACTATGGCAGGTCAGATTTTCTACCTAATTATAGAAGAAGATTTCTCTAAAAAATAAACATTATATCAAAGCCTTATTGGCTGTGAAATAAGTTAAGGGTATTTCAAATGGCTTGTCTGCAAAGAAAGGTCAGATGTAGTGGATCACAGAAAGTCGAGGGGAAAATAGGTCAATATATACATTGCTATATGGTGAACTAAGCCTTAGGCCGGCAACAGTGGAGAGAACCTGACCCTTAGAAACGTACAAGTAAGCTGGAATCTTCAAAAGTTCTAATCTTTATAAGTAAAAAGATTTATTAAAATGAATAACCAAGTGTTTTAATTGACATCAGAAGATGAAAACAATCAACCCTGAGAACATAGAAAAAAGTTAAATAAACATATGAGCAGAACTTAATACAACAGAAAAGGTATAAAATTCAGGTGATTTAGTAAGTCCAAAGAATCTTCTTTGAAAAGATTTAAAAGACACACTTTGATTAAGGAAAACAAAAACATAAGTAAAGAATATACAGAAAGAGTCAGGACAATGTTAGAGCAGAGAATATATGAAATGCCAGTAAATTTGAACATTTCTGTCAAGTGGACCATTTCCTAGCTCCTAAAGTTTACCAACACTGACACAAGAGGAAATCATTTAAGGTCATCATGTCTGCCCTTGGCATTCTCGGAACGCACTGGCCTCAGAATGCAGCCTCTGTAGTCCATGGTAACCTGCGGAGAGGGGGCAGGGCTGAGGAAGGTTGGAACACTGCCCTCACTGAGGGAGTGGGTGTGGCCATCTCTGCTGTGACTGAACAAAGGGCAGGGGAGCAGGGGGCCCAGGGCAGGGCCCTCAGAGCCCGGCAGGCCCAGTGGAGTGTCACAAGCATTTAGGCCCAGGCCAAAGGGCGCTTTCTTTGTCTGCACAGCTGCCCAAACTCTCACCTTTCCACTCAGGCCGCCCACTTACTTGAAGTGTGTGTGGAACCTGTCCACGCAGTACACCTCGCTGAACAGCTAGGCATAGGTCTGGGCATCGTAGCTTCCTGCCAGGTGACCGAGCCTCGCAGGCAGATGGGTCCCTGGGACACACGCGGAGAGGCTCCTGCCCGGGCCACAGGCCGCCCACTGCCCCTGCCCCAGATCGGGGGCCTCAAAGCAGCCCTGTCTGAGTCCCCTGCCTCTAGAGGGAGTATTGGACCAACACTTGTAGAAAACGGGGTCCTTGAGGGCCACTCATTGGAGGGACACAATTAAATCTTTGCCGACTTTCTGCTGAAACTTACGAGCGTTCACACCTAAGCCTCTTACAAGGTCAGCTGTTTAGCTAAACATGAGCTCATGATCTAAATATACACAATAATGAAGAAAGCAGCTACAAGGGGAGACAATCAGCCAAAACAATCAATACCAGAATTAGATTCCCAAGGCCATCCATCAGATGTAGGAATAATCGGGTGCAAGGCAGAAAATATACATAAAACTGGAACTGAAACAAGGCACGAGGATGTTTTCAAAGACTGGTAGGATCTCTCAAACATTCTTAAAGGACATGTCATTGATAAAGCTAAATACACAAAGGTTGTGTAATACAACAGATTAATCATTGAGAAGAGTGAAATTATGCTGTTTTGAAAACTATGGCAGGTCAGATTTTCTGCCTAATTATAGAAGAAGATTTCTCTAAAAAATACACATTATTTCAAAGCCTTATTGGCTGTGAAATAAGTTAAGGGTATTTCAAATGGCTTGTCTGCAAAGAAAGGTGAGATGTAGTGGATCACAGAAAGTCGAGGGGAAAATAGGTCAATATATACATTGCTATATGGTGAACTAAGCCTTAGGCCGGCAACAGTGGAGAGAACCTGACCCTTAGAAACGTACAAGTAAGCTGGAATCTTCAAAAGTTCTAATCTTTATAAGTAAAAAGATTTATTAAAATGAATAACCAAGTGTTTTAATTGACATCAGAAAATGAAAACAATAAACCCTGAGAACATAGAAAAAAGTTAAATAAAGATAGGAGCAGAACTTAATACAACAGAAAACGTATAAAATTCAGGTGATTTAGTAAGTCCAAAGAATCTTCTTTGAAAAGATTTAAAAGACACACTTTGATTAAGGAAAACAAAAACATAAGTAAAGAATATACAGAAAGAGTCAGGACAATGTTAGAGCAGAGAATATATGAAATGCCAGTAAATTTGAACATTTCTGTCAAGTGGACCATTTCCTAGCTCCTAAAGTTTACCAAAACTGACACAAGAGGAAATCATTTAAGGTCATCATGTCTGCCCTTGGCATTCTCGGAATGCCCTGGCCTCAGAATGCAGCCTCTGTAGTCCATGGTCACCTGTGGAGAGGGGGCGGGGCTGAGGGAATTTGGAACACTGCCCTCACTGAGGGAGTGGGTGTGGCCATCTCTGCTGTGACTGAACAAAGGGCAGGGGAGCAGGGGGCCCAGGGCAGGGCCCTCAGAACCCGGCAGGCCCAGTGGAGTGTCACAAGCATTTAGGCCCAGGCCAAAGGGCACTTTCTTTGTCTGCACAGCTGCCCAAACTCTCACCTTTCCACTCAGGCCGCCCACTTACTTGAAGTGTGTGTGGAACCTGTCCGTGCAGTACACCTCGCTGCACAGCTAGGCATAGGTCTGGGCATCGTAGCTTCCTGCCAGGTGACCGAGGCTCACAGGCAGATGGGTCTCTGGGACACACGCCGAGAGGCTCCTGCCCGGGCCACAGGCCGCCCACTGCCCCTGCCCCAGATCGGGGGCCGCAAAGCAGCCCTGTCTGAGTCCCCTGCCTCTAGAGGGAGTATTGGACCAACACTTGTAGAAAACGGGGTCCTTGAGGGCCACTCATTGGAGGGACACAATTAAATCTTTCCCGACTTTCTGCTGAAACTTACGAGCGTTCACACCTAAGACTCTTACAAGGTCAGCTGTTTAGCTAAACATGAGCTCATGATCTAAATATACACAATAATGAAGAAAGCAGCTACAAGGGGAGACAATCAGCCAAAACAATCAATACCAGAATTAGATTCCCAAGGCCATCCATCAGATGTAGGAATAATCGGGTGCAAGGCAGAAAATATACATAAAACTGGAACTGAAACAAGGCACGAGGATGTTTTCAAAGACTGGTAGGATCTCTAAAACATTTTTAAAGATCATGTCATTGATAAATCTAAATACACAAAGGTTGTGTAATACAACAGATTAATCATTGAGAAGAGTGAAATTATGCTGTTTTGAAAACTATGGCAGGTCAGATTTTCTGCCTAATTATATAAGAAGATTTCTCTAAAAAATACACATTATTTCAAAGACATATTGGCTGTGAAATAAGTTAAGGGTGTTTCAAATGGCTTGTCTGCAAAGAAAGGTTAGATGTAGGGGATCACAGAAAGTCGAGGGGAAAATAGGTCAATATATACATTGCTATATGGTGAACTAAGCCTTAGGCCGGCAACAATGGAGAGGACCTGACCCTTAGAAACGTACAAGTAAGCTGGAATCTTCAAAAGTTCAAATCTTTATAAGTAAAAAGATTTATTAAAATGAATAACCAAGTGTTTTAATTGACATCAGAAGATGAAAACAATAAACCCTGAGAACATAGAAAAAAGTTAAATAAAGATATGAGCAGAACTTAATACAACAGAAAACGTATAAAATTCAGGTGATTTAGTAAGTCCAAAGAATCTTCTTTGAAAAGATTTAAAAGACACACTTTGATTAAGGAAAACAAAAACATAAGTAAAGAATATACAGAAAGAGTCAGGACAATGTTAGAGCAGAGAATATATGAAATGCCAGTAAATTTGAACATTTCTGTCAAGTGGACCATTTCCTAGCTCCTAAAGTTTACCAAAACTGACACAAGAGGAAATCATTTAAGGTCATCATGTCTGCCCTTGGCATTCTCGGAACGCCCTGGCCTCAGAATGCAGCCTCTGTAGTCCATGGTAACCTGCGGAGAGGGGGCGGGGCTGAGGGAGGTTGGAACACTGCCCTCACTGAGGGAGTGGGTGTGGCCATCTCTGCTGTGACTGAACAAAGGGCAGGGGAGCAGGGGGCCCAGGGCAGGGCCCTCAGAGCCCGGCAGGCCCAGTGGAGTGTCACAAGCATTTAGGCCCAGGCCAAAGGGCGCTTTCTTTGTCTGCACAGCTGCCCAAACTCTCACCTTTCCACTCAGGCCGCCCACTTACTTGAAGTGTGTGTGGAACCTGTCCGCGCAGTACACCTCGCTGCACAGCTAGGCATAGGTCTGGGCATCGTAGCTTCCTGCCAGGTGACCGAGGCTCACAGGCAGATGGGTCCCTGGGACACACGCGGAGAGGCTCCTGCCCGGGCCACAGGCCGCCCACTGCCCCTGCCCCAGATCTGGGGCCGCAAAGCAGCCCTGTCTGAGTCCCCTGCCTCTAGAGGGAGTATTGGACCAACACTTGTAGAAAACGGGGTCCTTGAGGGCCACTCATTGGAGGGACACTATTAAATCTTTGCCGACTTTCTGCTGAAACTTATGAGCGTTCACACCTAAGCCTCTTACAAGGTCAGCTGTTTAGCTAAACATGAGCTCATGATCTAAATATACACAATAATGAAGAAAGCAGCTACAAGGGGAGACAATCAGCCAGAACAATCAATACCAGAATTAGATTCCCAAGGCCATCCATCAGATGTAGGAATAATCGGGTGCAAGGCAGAAAATATACATAAAACTGGAACTGAAACAAGGCACGAGGATGTTTTCAAAGACTGGTAGGATCTCTAAAACATTTTTAAAGGACATGTCATTGATAAAGCTAAATACACAAAGGTTGTGTAATACAACAGATTAATCATTGAGAAGAGTGAAATTATGCTGTTTTGAAAACTATGGCAGGTCAGATTTTCTGCCTAATTATAGAAGAAGATTTCTCTAAAAAATAAACATTATTTCAAAGCCTTATTGGCTGTGAAATAAGTTAAGGGTATTTCAAATGGCTTGTCTGCAAAGAAAGGTGAGATGTAGTGGATCACAGAAAGTCGAGGGGAAAATAGGTCAATATATACATTGCTATATGGTGAACTAAGCCTTAGGCCGGCAACAGTGGAGAGAACCTGACCCTTAGAAACGTACAAGTAAGCTGGAATCTTCAAAAGTTCTAATCTTTATAAGTAAAAAGATTTATTAAAATGAATAACCAAGTGTTTTAATTGACATCAGAAAATGAAAACAATAAACCCTGAGAACATAGAAAAAAGTTAAATAAAGATAGGAGCAGAACTTAATACAACAGAAAACGTATAAAATTCAGGTGATTTAGTAAGTCCAAAGAATCTTCTTTGAAAAGATTTAAAAGACACACTTTGATTAAGGAAAACAAAAACATAAGTAAAGAATATACAGAAAGAGTCAGGACAATGTTAGAGCAGAGCATATATGAAATGCCAGTAAATTTGAACATTTCTGTCAAGTGGACCATTTCCTAGCTCCTAAAGTTTACCAAAACTGACACAAGAGGAAATCATTTAAGGTCATCATGTCTGCCCTTGGCATTCTCGGAACGCCCTGGCCTCAGAATGCAGCCTCTGTAGTCCATGGTCACCTGTGGAGAGGGGGCGGGGCTAAGGGAATTTGGAACACTGCCCTCACTGAGGGAGTGGGTGTGGCCATCTCTGCTGTGACTGAACAAAGGGCAGGGGAGCAGGGGGCCCAGGGCAGGGCCCTCAGAACCCGGCAGGCCCAGTGGAGTGTCACAAGCATTTAGGCCCAGGCCAAAGGGCACTTTCTTTGTCTGCACAGCTGCCCAAACTCTCACCTTTCCACTCAGGCCGCCCACTTACTTGAAGTGTGTGTGGAACCTGTCCACGCAGTACACCTCGCTGCACAGCTAGGCATAGGTCTGGGCATCGTAGCTTCCTGCCAGGTGACCGAGGCTCACAGGCAGATGGGTCCCTGGGACACACGCGGAGAGGCTCCTGCACGGGCCACAGGCCGCCCACTGCCCCTGCCCCAGATCGGGGGCCGCAAAGCAGCCCTGTCTGAGTCCCCTGCCTCTAGAGGGAGTATTGGACCAACACTTGTAGAAAACGGGGTCCTTGAGGGCCACTCATTGGAGGGACACAATTAAATCTTTCCCGACTTTCTGCTGAAACTTACGAGCGTTCACACCTAAGACTCTTACAAGGTCAGCTGTTTAGCTAAACATGAGCTCATGATCTAAATATACACAATAATGAAGAAAGCAGCTACAAGGGGAGACAATCAGCCAAAACAATCAATACCAGAATTAGATTCCCAAGGCCATCCATCAGATGTAGGAATAATCGGGTGCAAGGCAGAAAATATACATAAAACTGGAACTGAAACAAGGCACGAGGATGTTTTCAAAGACTGGTAGGATCTCTAAAACATTTTTAAAGATCATGTCATTGATAAATCTAAATACACAAAGGTTGTGTAATACAACAGATTAATCATTGAGAAGAGTGAAATTATGCTGTTTTGAAAACTATGGCAGGTCAGATTTTCTGCCTAATTATATAAGAAGATTTCTCTAAAAAATACACATTATTTCAAAGACATATTGGCTGTGAAATAAGTTAAGGGTGTTTCAAATGGCTTGTCTGCAAAGAAAGGTTAGATGTAGGGGATCACAGAAAGTCGAGGGGAAAATAGGTCAATATATACATTGCTATATGGTGAACTAAGCCTTAGGCCGGCAACAATGGAGAGGACCTGACCCTTAGAAACGTACAAGTAAGCTGGAATCTTCAAAAGTTCAAATCTTTATAAGTAAAAAGATTTATTAAAATGAATAACCAAGTGTTTTAATTGACATCAGAAGATGAAAACAATAAACCCTGAGAACATAGAAAAAAGTTAAATAAAGATATGAGCAGAACTTAATACAACAGAAAACGTATAAAATTCAGGTGATTTAGTAAGTCCAAAGAATCTTCTTTGAAAAGATTTAAAAGACACACTTTGATTAAGGAAAACAAAAACGTAAGTAAAGAATATACAGAAAGAGTCAGGACAATGTTAGAGCAGAGAATATATGAAATGCCAGTAAATTTGAACATTTCTGTCAAGTGGACCATTTCCTAGCTCCTAAAGTTTACCAAAACTGACACAAGAGGAAATCATTTAAGGTCATCATGTCTGCCCTTGGCATTCTCGGAACGCCCTGGCCTCAGAATGCAGCCTCTGTAGTCCATGGTCACCTGCGGAGAGGGGGCGGGGCTGAGGGAGGTTGGAACACTGCCCTCACTGAGGGAGTGGGTGTGGCCATCTCTGCTGTGACTGAACAAAGGGCAGGGGAGCAGGGGGCCCAGGGCAGGGCCCTCAGAGCCCGGCAGGCCCAGTGGAGTGTCACAAGCATTTAGGCCCAGGCCAAAGGGCGCTTTCTTTGTCTGCACAGCTGCCCAAACTCTCACCTTTCCACTCAGGCCGCCCACTTACTTGAAGTGTGTGTGGAACCTGTCCACGCAGTACACCTCGCTGCACAGCTAGGCATAGGTCTGGGCATCGTAGCTTCCTGCCAGGTGACCGAGGCTCACAGGCAGATGGGTCCCTGGGACACACGCGGAGAGGCCCCTGCCCGGGCCATAGGCCGCCCACTGCCCCTGCCCCAGATCGGGGGCCACAAAGCAGCCCTGTTTGAGTCCCCTGCCTCTAGAGGGAGTATTGGACCAACACTTGTAGAAAACGGGGTCCTTGAGGGCCACTCATTGGAGGGACACTATTAAATCTTTGCCGACTTTCTGCTGAAACTTATGAGCGTTCACACCTAAGCCTCTTACAAGGTCAGCTGTTTAGCTAAACATGAGCTCATGATCTAAATATACACAATAATGAAGAAAGCAGCTACAAGGGGAGACAATCAGCCAAAACAATCAATACCAGAATTAGATTCCCAAGGCCATCCATCAGATGTAGGAATAATCGGGTGCAAGGCAGAAAATATACATAAAACTGGAACTGAAACAAGGCACGAGGATGTTTTCAAAGACTGGTAGGATCTCTCAAACATTTTTAAAGGACATGTCATTGATAAAGCTAAATACACAAAGGTTGTGTAATACAACAGATTAATCATTGAGAAGAGTGAAATTATGCTGTTTTGAAAACTATGGCAGGTCAGATTTTCTGCCTAATTATAGAAGAAGATTTCTCTAAAAAATACACATTATTTCAAAGCCTTATTGGCTGTGAAATAAGTTAAGGGTATTTCAAATGGCCTGTCTGCAAAGAAAGGTGAGATGTAGTGGATCACAGAAAGTCGAGGGGAAAATAGGACAATATATACATTGCTATATGGTGAACTAAGCCTTAGGCCGGCAACAGTGGAGAGAACCTGACCCTTAGAAACGTACAAGTAAGCTGGAATCTTCAAAAGTTCAAATCTTTATAAGTAAAAAGATTTATTAAAATGAATAACCGAGTGTTTTAATTGACATCAGAAGATGAAAACAATAAACCCTGAGAACATAGAAAAAAGTTAAATAAAGATATGAGCAGAACTTAATACAACAGAAAACGTATAAAATTCAGGTGATTTAGTAAGTCCAAAGAATCTTCTTTGAAAAGATTTAAAAGACACACTTTGATTAAGGAAAACAAAAACATAAGTAAAGAATATACAGAAAGAGTCAGGACAATGTTAGAGCAGAGAATATATGAAATGCCAGTAAATTTGAACATTTCTGTCAAGTGGACCATTTCCTAGCTCCTAAAGTTTACCAAAACTGACACAAGAGGAAATCATTTAAGGTCATCATGTCTGCCCTTGGCATTCTTGGAACGCCCTGGCCTCAGAATGCAGCCTCTGTAGTCCATGGTAACCTGCGGAGAGGGGGCGGGGCTGAGGGAGGTTGGAACACTGCCCTCACTGAGGGAGTGGGTGTGGCCATCTCTGCTGTGACTGAACAAAGGGCAGGGGAGCAGGGGGCCCAGGGCAGGGCCCTCAGAGCCCGGCAGGCCCAGTGGAGTGTCACAAGCATTTAGGCCCAGGCCAAAGGGCGCTTTCTTTGTCTGCACAGCTGCCCAAACTCTCACCTTTCCACTCAGGCCGCCCACTTACTTGAAGTGTGTGTGGAACCTGTCCGCGCAGTACACCTCGCTGCACAGCTAGGCATAGGTCTGGGCATCGTAGCTTCCTGCCAGGTGACCGAGGCTCACAGGCAGATGGGTCCCTGGGACACACGCGGAGAGGCTCCTGCCCGGGCCACAGGCCGCCCACTGCCCCTGCCCCAGATCTGGGGCCGCAAAGCAGCCCTGTCTGAGTCCCCTGCCTCTAGAGGGAGTATTGGACCAACACTTGTAGAAAACGGGGTCCTTGAGGGCCACTCATTGGAGGGACACTATTAAATCTTTGCCGACTTTCTGCTGAAACTTATGAGCGTTCACACCTAAGCCTCTTACAAGGTCAGCTGTTTAGCTAAACATGAGCTCATGATCTAAATATACACAATAATGAAGAAAGCAGCTACAAGGGGAGACAATCAGCCAGAACAATCAATACCAGAATTAGATTCCCAAGGCCATCCATCAGATGTAGGAATAATCGGGTGCAAGGCAGAAAATATACATAAAACTGGAACTGAAACAAGGCACGAGGATGTTTTCAAAGACTGGTAGGATCTCTAAAACATTTTTAAAGGACATGTCATTGATAAAGCTAAATACACAAAGGTTGTGTAATACAACAGATTAATCATTGAGAAGAGTGAAATTATGCTGTTTTGAAAACTATGGCAGGTCAGATTTTCTGCCTAATTATAGAAGAAGATTTCTCTAAAAAATAAACATTATTTCAAAGCCTTATTGGCTGTGAAATAAGTTAAGGGTATTTCAAATGGCTTGTCTGCAAAGAAAGGTGAGATGTAGTGGATCACAGAAAGTCGAGGGGAAAATAGGTCAATATATACATTGCTATATGGTGAACTAAGCCTTAGGCCGGCAACAGTGGAGAGAACCTGACCCTTAGAAACGTACAAGTAAGCTGGAATCTTCAAAAGTTCTAATCTTTATAAGTAAAAAGATTTATTAAAATGAATAACCAAGTGTTTTAATTGACATCAGAAAATGAAAACAATAAACCCTGAGAACATAGAAAAAAGTTAAATAAAGATAGGAGCAGAACTTAATACAACAGAAAACGTATAAAATTCAGGTGATTTAGTAAGTCCAAAGAATCTTCTTTGAAAAGATTTAAAAGACACACTTTGATTAAGGAAAACAAAAACATAAGTAAAGAATATACAGAAAGAGTCAGGACAATGTTAGAGCAGAGCATATATGAAATGCCAGTAAATTTGAACATTTCTGTCAAGTGGACCATTTCCTAGCTCCTAAAGTTTACCAAAACTGACACAAGAGGAAATCATTTAAGGTCATCATGTCTGCCCTTGGCATTCTCGGAACGCCCTGGCCTCAGAATGCAGCCTCTGTAGTCCATGGTCACCTGTGGAGAGGGGGCGGGGCTAAGGGAATTTGGAACACTGCCCTCACTGAGGGAGTGGGTGTGGCCATCTCTGCTGGGACTGAACAAAGGGCAGGGGAGCAGGGGGCCCAGGGCAGGGCCCTCAGAACCCGGCAGGCCCAGTGGAGTGTCACAAGCATTTAGGCCCAGGCCAAAGGGCACTTTCTTTGTCTGCACAGCTGCCCAAACTCTCACCTTTCCACTCAGGCCGCCCACTTACTTGAAGTGTGTGTGGAACCTGTCCACGCAGTACACCTCGCTGCACAGCTAGGCATAGGTCTGGGCATCGTAGCTTCCTGCCAGGTGACCGAGGCTCACAGGCAGATGGGTCCCTGGGACACACGCGGAGAGGCTCCTGCACGGGCCACAGGCCGCCCACTGCCCCTGCCCCAGATCGGGGGCCGCAAAGCAGCCCTGTCTGAGTCCCCTGCCTCTAGAGGGAGTATTGGACCAACACTTGTAGAAAACGGGGTCCTTGAGGGCCACTCATTGGAGGGACACAATTAAATCTTTCCCGACTTTCTGCTGAAACTTACGAGCGTTCACACCTAAGACTCTTACAAGGTCAGCTGTTTAGCTAAACATGAGCTCATGATCTAAATATACACAATAATGAAGAAAGCAGCTACAAGGGGAGACAATCAGCCAAAACAATCAATACCAGAATTAGATTCCCAAGGCCATCCATCAGATGTAGGAATAATCGGGTGCAAGGCAGAAAATATACATAAAACTGGAACTGAAACAAGGCACGAGGATGTTTTCAAAGACTGGTAGGATCTCTAAAACATTTTTAAAGATCATGTCATTGATAAATCTAAATACACAAAGGTTGTGTAATACAACAGATTAATCATTGAGAAGAGTGAAATTATGCTGTTTTGAAAACTATGGCAGGTCAGATTTTCTGCCTAATTATATAAGAAGATTTCTCTAAAAAATACACATTATTTCAAAGACATATTGGCTGTGAAATAAGTTAAGGGTGTTTCAAATGGCTTGTCTGCAAAGAAAGGTTAGATGTAGGGGATCACAGAAAGTCGAGGGGAAAATAGGTCAATATATACATTGCTATATGGTGAACTAAGCCTTAGGCCGGCAACAATGGAGAGGACCTGACCCTTAGAAACGTACAAGTAAGCTGGAATCTTCAAAAGTTCAAATCTTTATAAGTAAAAAGATTTATTAAAATGAATAACCAAGTGTTTTAATTGACATCAGAAGATGAAAACAATAAACCCTGAGAACATAGAAAAAAGTTAAATAAAGATATGAGCAGAACTTAATACAACAGAAAACGTTTAAAATTCAGGTGATTTAGTAAGTCCAAAGAATCTTCTTTGAAAAGATTTAAAAGACACACTTTGATTAAGGAAAACAAAAACGTAAGTAAAGAATATACAGAAAGAGTCAGGACAATGTTAGAGCAGAGAATATATGAAATGCCAGTAAATTTGAACATTTCTGTCAAGTGGACCATTTCCTAGCTCCTAAAGTTTACCAAAACTGACACAAGAGGAAATCATTTAAGGTCATCATGTCTGCCCTTGGCATTCTCGGAACGCCCTGGCCTCAGAATGCAGCCTCTGTAGTCCATGGTCACCTGCGGAGAGGGGGCGGGGCTGAGGGAGGTTGGAACACTGCCCTCACTGAGGGAGTGGGTGTGGCCATCTCTGCTGTGACTGAACAAAGGGCAGGGGAGCAGGGGGCCCAGGGCAGGGCCCTCAGAGCCCGGCAGGCCCAGTGGAGTGTCACAAGCATTTAGGCCCAGGCCAAAGGGCGCTTTCTTTGTCTGCACAGCTGCCCAAACTCTCACCTTTCCACTCAGGCCGCCCACTTACTTGAAGTGTGTGTGGAACCTGTCCACGCAGTACACCTCGCTGCACAGCTAGGCATAGGTCTGGGCATCGTAGCTTCCTGCCAGGTGACCGAGGCTCACAGGCAGATGGGTCCCTGGGACACACGCGGAGAGGCCCCTGCCCGGGCCATAGGCCGCCCACTGCCCCTGCCCCAGATCGGGGGCCACAAAGCAGCCCTGTTTGAGTCCCCTGCCTCTAGAGGGAGTATTGGACCAACACTTGTAGAAAACGGGGTCCTTGAGGGCCACTCATTGGAGGGACACTATTAAATCTTTGCCGACTTTCTGCTGAAACTTATGAGCGTTCACACCTAAGCCTCTTACAAGGTCAGCTGTTTAGCTAAACATGAGCTCATGATCTAAATATACACAATAATGAAGAAAGCAGCTACAAGGGGAGACAATCAGCCAAAACAATCAATACCAGAATTAGATTCCCAAGGCCATCCATCAGATGTAGGAATAATCGGGTGCAAGGCAGAAAATATACATAAAACTGGAACTGAAACAAGGCACGAGGATGTTTTCAAAGACTGGTAGGATCTCTCAAACATTTTTAAAGGACATGTCATTGATAAAGCTAAATACACAAAGGTTGTGTAATACAACAGATTAATCATTGAGAAGAGTGAAATTATGCTGTTTTGAAAACTATGGCAGGTCAGATTTTCTGCCTAATTATAGAAGAAGATTTCTCTAAAAAATACACATTATTTCAAAGCCTTATTGGCTGTGAAATAAGTTAAGGGTATTTCAAATGGCCTGTCTGCAAAGAAAGGTGAGATGTAGTGGATCACAGAAAGTCGAGGGGAAAATAGGACAATATATACATTGCTATATGGTGAACTAAGCCTTAGGCCGGCAACAGTGGAGAGAACCTGACCCTTAGAAACGTACAAGTAAGCTGGAATCTTCAAAAGTTCAAATCTTTATAAGTAAAAAGATTTATTAAAATGAATAACCGAGTGTTTTAATTGACATCAGAAGATGAAAACAATAAACCCTGAGAACATAGAAAAAAGTTAAATAAAGATATGAGCAGAACTTAATACAACAGAAAACGTATAAAATTCAGGTGATTTAGTAAGTCCAAAGAATCTTCTTTGAAAAGATTTAAAAGACACACTTTGATTAAGGAAAACAAAAACATAAGTAAAGAATATACAGAAAGAGTCAGGACAATGTTAGAGCAGAGAATATATGAAATGCCAGTAAATTTGAACATTTCTGTCAAGTGGACCATTTCCTAGCTCCTAAAGTTTACCAAAACTGACACAAGAGGAAATCATTTAAGGTCATCATGTCTGCCCTTGGCATTCTTGGAACGCCCTGGCCTCAGAATGCAGCCTCTGTAGTCCATGGTAACCTGCGGAGAGGGGGCGGGGCTGAGGGAGGTTGGAACACTGCCCTCACTGAGGGAGTGGGTGTGGCCATCTCTGCTGTGACTGAACAAAGGGCAGGGGAGCAGGGGGCCAATGGCAGGGCCCTAAGAGCCCGGCAGGCCCAGTGGAGTGTCACAAGCATTTAGGCCCAGGCCAAAGGGCGCTTTCTTTGTCTGCACAGCTGCCCAAACTCTCACTTTTCCACTCAGGCCGCCCACTTACTTGAAGTGTGTGTGGAACCTGTCCGCGCAGTACACCTCGCTGGACAGCTAGGCATAGGTCTGGGCATCGTAGCTTCCTGCCAGGTGACCGAGGCTCACAGGCAGATGGGTCCCTGGGACACACGCGGAGAGGCTCCTGCCCGGGCCACAGGCCGCCCACTGCCCCTGCCCCAGATCGGGGGCCGCAAAGCAGCCCTGTCTGAGTCCCCGGCCTCTAGAGGGAGTATTGGACCAACACTTGTAGAAAACGGGGTCCTTGAGGGCCACTCATTGGAGGGACACAATTAAATCTTTGCCGACTTTCTGCTGAAACTTACGAGCGTTCACACCTAAGCCTCTTACAAGGTCAGCTGTTTAGCTAAACATGAGCTCATGATCTAAATATACACAATAATGAAGAAAGCAGCTACAAGGGGAGACAATCAGCCAAAACAATCAATACCAGAATTAGACTCCCAAGGCCATCCATCAGATGTAGGAATAATCGGGTGCAAGGCAGAAAATATACATAAAACTGGAACTGAAACAAGGCACGAGGATGTTTTCAAAGACTGGTAGGATCTCTAAAACATTTTTAAAGGACATGTCATTGATAAAGCTAAATACACAAAGGTTGTGTAATACAACAGATTAATCATTGAGAAGAGTGAAATTATGCTGTTTTGAAAACTATGGCAGGTCAGATTTTCTGCCTAATTATAGAAGAAGATTTCTCTAAAAAATACACATTATTTCAAAGCCTTATTGGCTGTGAAATAAGTTAAGGGTATTTCAAATGGCTTGTCTGCAAAGAAAGGTGAGATGTAGTGGATCACAGAAAGTCGAGGGGAAAATAGGTCAATATATACATTGCTATATGGTGAACTAAGCCTTAGGCCGGCAACAGTGGAGAGAACCTGACCCTTAGAAACGTACAAGTAAGCTGGAATCTTCAAAAGTTCAAATCTTTATAAGTAAAAAGATTTATTAAAATGAATAACCGAGTGTTTTAATTGACATCAGAAGATGAAAACAATAAACCCTGAGAACATAGAAAAAAGTTAAATAAAGATATGAGCAGAACTTAATACAACAGAAAACGTATAAAATTCAGGTGATTTAGTAAGTCCAAAGAATCTTCTTTGAAAAGATTTAAAAGACACACTTTGATTAAGGAAAACAAAAACATAAGTAAAGAATATACAGAAAGAGTCAGGACAATGTTAGAGCAGAGAATATATGAAATGCCAGTAAATTTGAACATTTCTGTCAAGTGGACCATTTCCTAGCTCCTAAAGTTTACCAAAACTGACACAAGAGGAAATCATTTAAGGTCATCATGTCTGCCCTTGGCATTCTCGGAACGCCCTGGCCTCAGAATGAAGCCTCTGTAGTCCATGGTAACCTGCGGAGAGGGGGCGGGGCTGAGGGAGGTTGGAACACTGCCCTCACTGAGGGAGTGGGTGTGGCCATCTCTGCTGTGACTGAACAAAGGGCAGGGGAGCAGGGGGCCCAGGGCAGGGCCCTCAGAGCCCGGCAGGCCCAGTGGAGTGTCACAAGCATTTAGGCCCAGGCCAAAGGGCGCTTTCTTTGTCTGCACAGCTGCCCAAACTCTCACCTTTCCACTCAGGCCGCCCACTTACTTGAAGTGTGTGTGGAACCTGTCTGCGCAGTACTCCTCGCTGCACAGCTAGGCATAGGTCTGGGCATCGTAGCTTCCTGCCAGGTGACCGAGGCTCACAGGCAGATGGGTCCCTGGGACACACGCGGAGAGGCTCCTGCCCGGGCCACAGGCCGCCCACTGCCCCTGCCCCAGATCGGGGGCCGCAAAGCAGCCCTGTCTGAGTCCCCTGCCTCTAGAGGGAGTATTGGACCAACACTTGTAGAAAACGGGGTCCTTGAGGGCCACTCATTGGAGGGACACAATTAAATCTTTGCCGACTTTCTGCTGAAACTTACGAGCGTTCACACCTAAGCCTCTTACAAGGTCAGCTGTTTAGCTAAACATGAGCTCATGATCTAAATATACACAATAATGAAGAAAGCAGCTACAAGGGGAGACAATCAGCCAAAACAATCAATACCAGAATTAGACTCCCAAGGCCATCGATCAGATGTAGGAATAATCGGGTGCAAGGCAGAAAATATACATAAAACTGGAACTGAAACAAGGCACGAGGATGTTTTCAAAGACTGGTAGGATCTCTAAAACCTTTTTAAAGGACATGTCATTGATAAAGCTAAATACACAAAGGTTGTGTAATACAACAGATTAATCATTGAGAAGAGTGAAATTATGCTGTTTTGAAAACTATGGCAGGTCAGATTTTCTGCCTAATTATAGAAGAAGATTTCTCTAAAAAATACACATTATTTCAAAGCCTTATTGGCTGTGAAATAAGTTAAGGGTATTTCAAATGGCTTGTCTGCAAAGAAAGGTGAGATGTAGTGGATCACAGAAAGTCGAGGGGAAAATAGGTCAATATATACATTGCTATATGGTGAACTAAGCCTTAGGCCGGCAACAGTGGAGAGAACCTGACCCTTAGAAACGTACAAGTAAGCTGGAATCTTCAAAAGTTCAAATCTTTATAAGTAAAAAGATTTATTAAAATGAATAACCGAGTGTTTTAATTGACATCAGAAGATGAAAACAATAAACCCTGAGAACATAGAAAAAAGTTAAATAAAGTTATGAGCAGAACTTAATACAACAGAAAACGTATAAAATTCAGGTGATTTAGTAAGTCCAAAGAATCTTCTTTGAAAAGATTTAAAAGACACACTTTGATTAAGGAAAACAAAAACATAAGTAAAGAATATACAGAAAGAGTCAGGACAATGTTAGAGCAGAGAATATATGAAATGCCAGTAAATTTGAACATTTCTGTCAAGTGGACCATTTCCTAGCTCCTAAAGTTTACCAAAACTGACACAAGAGGAAATCATTTAAGGTCATCATGTCTGCCCTTGGCATTCTCGGAACGCCCTGGCCTCAGAATGCAGCCTCTGTAGTCCATGGTAACCTGCGGAGAGGGGGCGGGGCTGAGGGAGGTTGGAACACTGCCCTCACTGAGGGAGTGGGTGTGGCCATCTCTGCTGTGACTGAACAAAGGGCAGGGGAGCAGGGGGCCAATGGCAGGGCCCTCAGAGCCCGGCAGGCCCAGTGGAGTGTCACAAGCATTTAGGCCCAGGCCAAAGGGCGCTTTCTTTGTCTGCACAGCTGCCCAAACTCTCACTTTTCCACTCAGGCCGCCCACTTACTTGAAGTGTGTGTGGAACCTGTCCGCGCAGTACACCTCGCTGCACAGCTAGGCATAGGTCTGGGCATCGTAGCTTCCTGCCAGGTGACCGAGGCTCACAGGCAGATGGGTCCCTGGGACACACGCGGAGAGGCTCCTGCCCGGGCCACAGGCCGCCCACTGCCCCTGCCCCAGATCGGGGGCCGCAAAGCAGCCCTGTCTGAGTCCCCGGCCTCTAGAGGGAGTATTGGACCAACACTTGTAGAAAACGGGGTCCTTGAGGGCCACTCATTGGAGGGACACAATTAAATCTTTGCCGACTTTCTGCTGAAACTTACGAGCGTTCACACCTAAGCCTCTTACAAGGTCAGCTGTTTAGCTAAACATGAGCTCATGATCTAAATATACACAATAATGAAGAAAGCAGCTACAAGGGGAGACAATCAGCCAGAACAATCAATACCAGAATTAGATTCCCAAGGCCATCCATCAGATGTAGGAATAATCGGGTGCAAGGCAGAAAATATACATAAAACTGGAACTGAAACAAGGCACGAGGATGTTTTCAAAGACTGGTAGGATCTCTAAAACATTTTTAAAGGACATGTCATTGATAAAGCTAAATACACAAAGGTTGTGTAATACAACAGATTAATCATTGAGAAGAGTGAAATTATGCTGTTTTGAAAACTATGGCAGGTCAGATTTTCTGCCTAATTATAGAAGAAGATTTCTCTAAAAAATACACATTATTTCAAAGCCTTATTGGCTGTGAAATAAGTTAAGGGTATTTCAAATGGCTTGTCTGCAAAGAAAGGTGAGATGTAGTGGATCACAGAAAGTCGAGGGGAAAATAGGTCAATATATACATTGCTATATGGTGAACTAAGCCTTAGGCCGGCAACAGTGGAGAGAACCTGACCCTTAGAAACGTACAAGTAAGCTGGAATCTTCAAAAGTTCTAATCTTTATAAGTAAAAAGATTTATTAAAATGAATAACCAAGTGTTTTAATTGACATCCGAAGATGAAAACAATAAACCCTGAGAACATAGAAAAAAGTTAAATAAAGATATGAGCAGAACTTAATACAACAGAAAACGTATAAAATTCAGGTGATTTAGTAAGTCCAAAGAATCTTCTTTGAAAAGATTTAAAAGACACACTTTGATTAAGGAAAACAAAAACGTAAGTAAAGAATATACAGAAAGAGTCAGGACAATGTTAGAGCAGAGAATATATGAAATGCCAGTAAATTTGAACATTTCTGTCAAGTGGACCATTTACTAGCTCCTAAAGTTTACCAAAACTGACACAAGAGGAAATCATTTAAGGTCATCATGTCTGCCCTTGGCATTCTCGGAACGCCCTGGCCTCAGAATGCAGCCTCTGTAGTCCATGGTAACCTGCGGAGAGGGGGCGGGGCTGAGGGAGGTTGGAACACTGCCCTCACTGAGGGAGTGGGTGTGGCCATCTCTGCTGTGACTGAACAAAGGGCAGGGGAGCAGGGGGCCCAGGGCAGGGCCCTCAGAGCCCGGCAGGCCCAGTGGAGTGTCACAAGCATTTAGGCCCAGGCCAAAGTGCGCTTTCTTTGTCTGCACAGCTGCCCAAACTCTCACCTTTCCACTCAGGCCGCCCACTTACTTGAAGTGTGTGTGGAACCTGTCCACGCGGTACACCTCGCTGCACAGCTAGGCATAGGTCTGGGCATCGTAGCTTCCTGCCAGGTGACCGAGGCTCACAGGCAGATGGGTCCCTGGGACACACGCGGAGAGGCTCCTGCCCGGGCCATAGGCCGCCCACTGCCCCTGCCCCAGATCGGGGGCCACAAAGCAGCCCTGTTTGAGTCCCCTGCCTCTAGAGGGAGTATTGGACCAACACTTGTAGAAAACGGGGTCCTTGAGGGCCACTCATTGGAGGGACACTATTAAATCTTTGCCGACTTTCTGCTGAAACTTATGAGCGTTCACACCTAAGCCTCTTACAAGGTCAGCTGTTTAGCTAAACATGAGCTCATGATCTAAATATACACAATAATGAAGAAAGCAGCTACAAGGGGAGACAATCAGCCAAAACAATCAATACCAGAATTAGATTCCCAAGGCCATCCATCAGATGTAGGAATAATCGGGTGCAAGGCAGAAAATATACATAAAACTGGAACTGAAACAAGGCACGAGGATGTTTTCAAAGACTGGTAGGATCTCTCAAACATTTTTAAAGGACATGTCATTGATAAAGCTAAATACACAAAGGTTGTGTAATACAACAGATTAATCATTGAGAAGAGTGAAATTATGCTGTTTTGAAAACTATGGCAGGTCAGATTTTCTGCCTAATTATAGAAGAAGATTTCTCTAAAAAATACACATTATTTCAAAGCCTTATTGGCTGTGAAATAAGTTAAGGGTATTTCAAATGGCCTGTCTGCAAAGAAAGGTGAGATGTAGTGGATCACAGAAAGTCGAGGGGAAAATAGGTCAATATATACATTGCTATATGGTGAACTAAGCCTTAGGCCGGCAACAGTGGAGAGAACCTGACCCTTAGAAACGTACAAGTAAGCTGGAATCTTCAAAAGTTCAAATCTTTATAAGTAAAAAGATTTATTAAAATGAATAACCGAGTGTTTTAATTGACATCAGAAGATGAAAACAATAAACCCTGAGAACATAGAAAAAAGTTAAATAAAGATATGAGCAGAACTTAATACAACAGAAAACGTATAAAATTCAGGTGATTTAGTAAGTCCAAAGAATCTTCTTTGAAAAGATTTAAAAGACACACTTTGATTAAGGAAAACAAAAACATAAGTAAAGAATATACAGAAAGAGTCAGGACAATGTTAGAGCAGAGAATATATGAAATGCCAGTAAATTTGAACATTTCTGTCAAGTGGACCATTTCCTAGCTCCTAAAGTTTACCAAAACTGACACAAGAGGAAATCATTTAAGGTCATCATGTCTGCCCTTGGCATTCTCGGAACGCCCTGGCCTCAGAATGCAGCCTCTGTAGTCCATGGTAACCTGCGGAGAGGGGGCGGGGCTGAGGGAGGTTGGAACACTGCCCTCACTGAGGGAGTGGGTGTGGCCATCTCTGCTGTGACTGAACAAAGGGCAGGGGAGCAGGGGGCCAATGGCAGGGCCCTAAGAGCCCGGCAGGCCCAGTGGAGTGTCACAAGCATTTAGGCCCAGGCCAAAGGGCGCTTTCTTTGTCTGCACAGCTGCCCAAACTCTCACTTTTCCACTCAGGCCGCCCACTTACTTGAAGTGTGTGTGGAACCTGTCCGCGCAGTACACCTCGCTGCACAGCTAGGCATAGGTCTGGGCATCGTAGCTTCCTGCCAGGTGACCGAGGCTCACAGGCAGATGGGTCCCTGGGACACACGCGGAGAGGCTCCTGCCCTGGCCACAGGCCGCCCACTGCCCCTGCCCCAGATCGGGGGCCGCAAAGCAGCCCTGTCTGAGTCCCCGGCCTCTAGAGGGAGTATTGGACCAACACTTGTAGAAAACGGGGTCCTTGAGGGCCACTCATTGGAGGGACACAATTAAATCTTTGCCGACTTTCTGCTGAAACTTACGAGCGTTCACACCTAAGCCTCTTACAAGGTCAGCTGTTTAGCTAAACATGAGCTCATGATCTAAATATACACAATAATGAAGAAAGCAGCTACAAGGGGAGACAATCAGCCAAAACAATCAATACCAGAATTAGACTCCCAAGGCCATCCATCAGATGTAGGAATAATCGGGTGCAAGGCAGAAAATATACGTAAAACTGGAACTGAAACAAGGCACGAGGATGTTTTCAAAGACTGGTAGGATCTCTAAAACATTTTTAAAGGACATGTCATTGATAAAGCTAAATACACAAAGGTTGTGTAATACAACAGATTAATCATTGAGAAGAGTGAAATTATGCTGTTTTGAAAACTATGGCAGGTCAGATTTTCTGCCTAATTATAGAAGAAGATTTCTCTAAAAAATACACATTATTTCAAAGCCTTATTGGCTGTGAAATAAGTTAAGGGTATTTCAAATGGCTTGTCTGCAAAGAAAGGTGAGATGTAGTGGATCACAGAAAGTCGAGGGGAAAATAGGTCAATATATACATTCCTATATGGTGAACTAAGCCTTAGGCCGGCAACAGTGGAGAGAACCTGACCCTTAGAAACGTACAAGTAAGCTGGAATCTTCAAAAGTTCAAATCTTTATAAGTAAAAATATTTATTAAAATGAATAACCGAGTGTTTTAATTGACATCAGAAGATGAAAACAATAAACCCTGAGAACATAGAAAAAAGTTAAATAAAGATATGAGCAGAACTTAATACAACAGAAAACGTATAAAATTCAGGTGATTTAGTAAGTCCAAAGAATCTTCTTTGAAAAGATTTAAAAGACACACTTTGATTAAGGAAAACAAAAACATAAGTAAAGAATATACAGAAAGAGTCAGGACAATGTTAGAGCAGAGAATATATGAAATGCCAGTAAATTTGAACATTTCTGTCAAGTGGACCATTTCCTAGCTCCTAAAGTTTACCAAAACTGACACAAGAGGAAATCATTTAAGGTCATCATGTCTGCCCTTGGCATTCTCGGAACGCCCTGGCCTCAGAATGAAGCCTCTGTAGTCCATGGTAACCTGCGGAGAGGGGGCGGGGCTGAGGGAGGTTGGAACACTGCCCTCACTGAGGGAGTGGGTGTGGCCATCTCTGCTGTGACTGAACAAAGGGCAGGGGAGCAGGGGGCCCAGGGCAGGGCCCTCAGAGCCCGGCAGGCCCAGTGGAGTGTCACAAGCATTTAGGCCCAGGCCAAAGGGCGCTTTCTTTGTCTGCACAGCTGCCCAAACTCTCACCTTTCCACTCAGGCCGCCCACTTACTTGAAGTGTGTGTGGAACCTGTCTGCGCAGTACTCCTCGCTGCACAGCTAGGCATAGGTCTGGGCATCGTAGCTTCCTGCCAGGTGACCGAGGCTCACAGGCAGATGGGTCCCTGGGACACACGCGGAGAGGCTCCTGCCCGGGCCACAGGCCGCCCACTGCCCCTGCCCCAGATCGGGGGCCGCAAAGCAGCCCTGTCTGAGTCCCCTGCCTCTAGAGGGAGTATTGGACCAACACTTGTAGAAAACGGGGTCCTTGAGGGCCACTCATTGGAGGGACACAATTAAATCTTTGCCGACTTTCTGCTGAAACTTACGAGCGTTCACACCTAAGCCTCTTACAAGGTAAGCTGTTTAGCTAAACATGAGCTCATGATCTAAATATACACAATAATGAAGAAAGCAGCTACAAGGGGAGACAATCAGCCAAAACAATCAATACCAGAATTAGACTCCCAAGGCCATCGATCAGATGTAGGAATAATCGGGTGCAAGGCAGAAAATATACATAAAACTGGAACTGAAACAAGGCACGAGGATGTTTTCAAAGACTGGTAGGATCTCTAAAACATTTTTAAAGGACATGTCATTGATAAAGCTAAATACACAAAGGTTGTGTAATACAACAGATTAATCATTGAGAAGAGTGAAATTATGCTGTTTTGAAAACTATGGCAGGTCAGATTTTCTGCCTAATTATAGAAGAAGATTTCTCTAAAAAATACACATTATTTCAAAGCCTTATTGGCTGTGAAATAAGTTAAGGGTATTTCAAATGGCTTGTCTGCAAAGAAAGGTGAGATGTAGTGGATCACAGAAAGTCGAGGGGAAAATAGGTCAATATATACATTGCTATATGGTGAACTAAGCCTTAGGCCGGCAACAGTGGAGAGAATCTGACCCTTAGAAACGTACAAGTAACCTGGAATCTTCAAAAGTTCAAATCTTTATAAGTAAAAAGATTTATTAAAATGAATAACCGAGTGTTTTAATTGACATCAGAAGATGAAAACAATAAACCCTGAGAACATAGAAAAAAGTTAAATAAAGTTATGAGCAGAACTTAATACAACAGAAAACGTATAAAATTCAGGTGATTTAGTAAGTCCAAAGAATCTTCTTTGAAAAGATTTAAAAGACACACTTTGATTAAGGAAAACAAAAACATAAGTAAAGAATATACAGAAAGAGTCAGGACAATGTTAGAGCAGAGAATATATGAAATGCCAGTAAATTTGAACATTTCTGTCAAGTGGACCATTTCCTAGCTCCTAAAGTTTACCAAAACTGACACAAGAGGAAATCATTTAAGGTCATCATGTCTGCCCTTGGCATTCTCGGAACGCCCTGGCCTCAGAATGCAGCCTCTGTAGTCCATGGTAACCTGCGGAGAGGGGGCGGGGCTGAGGGAGGTTGGAACACTGCCCTCACTGAGGGAGTGGGTGTGGCCATCTCTGCTGTGACTGAACAAAGGGCAGGGGAGCAGGGGGCCAATGGCAGGGCCCTCAGAGCCCGGCAGGCCCAGTGGAGTGTCAAAAGCATTTAGGCCCAGGCCAAAGGGCGCTTTCTTTGTCTGCACAGCTGCCCAAACTCTCACTTTTCCACTCAGGCCGCCCACTTACTTGAAGTGTGTGTGGAACCTGTCCGCGCAGTACACCTCGCTGCACAGCTAGGCATAGGTCTGGGCATCGTAGCTTCCTGCCAGGTGACCGAGGCTCACAGGCAGATGGGTCCCTGGGACACACGCGGAGAGGCTCCTGCCCGGGCCACAGGCCGCCCACTGCCCCTGCCCCAGATCGGGGGCCGCAAAGCAGCCCTGTCTGAGTCCCCGGCCTCTAGAGGGAGTATTGGACCAACACTTGTAGAAAACGGGGTCCTTGAGGGCCACTCATTGGAGGGACACAATTAAATCTTTGCCGACTTTCTGCTGAAACTTACGAGCGTTCACACCTAAGCCTCTTACAAGGTCAGCTGTTTAGCTAAACATGAGCTCATGATCTAAATATACACAATAATGAAGAAAGCAGCTACAAGGGGAGACAATCAGCCAAAACAATCAATACCAGAATTAGATTCCCAAGGCCATCAATCAGATGTAGGAATAATCGGGTGCAAGGCAGAAAATATACATAAAACTGGAACTGAAACAAGGCACGAGGATGTTTTCAAAGACTGGTAGGATCTCTAAAACATTTTTAAAGGACATGTCATTGATAAAGCTAAATACACAAAGGTTGTGTAATACAACAGATTAATCATTGAGAAGAGTGAAATTATGCTGTTTTGAAAACTATGGCAGGTCAGATTTTCTGCCTAATTATATAAGAAGATTTCTCTAAAAAATACACATTATTTCAAAGCCTTATTGGCTGTGAAATAAGTTAAGGGTATTTCAAATGGCTTGTCTGCAAAGAAAGGTGAGATGTAGTGGATCACAGAAAGTCGAGGGGAAAATAGGTCAATATATACATTCCTATATGGTGAACTAAGCCTTAGGCCGGCAACAGTGGAGAGAACCTGACCCTTAGAAACGTACAAGTAAGCTGGAATCTTCAAAAGTTCAAATCTTTATAAGTAAAAAGATTTATTAAAATGAATAACCGAGTGTTTTAATTGACATCAGAAGATGAAAACAATAAACCCTGAGAACATAGAAAAAAGTTAAATAAAGATATGAGCAGAACTTAATACAACAGAAAACGTATAAAATTCAGGTGATTTAGTAAGTCCAAAGAATCTTCTTTGAAAAGATTTAAAAGACACACTTTGATTAAGGAAAACAAAAACATAAGTAAAGAATATACAGAAAGAGTCAGGACAATGTTAGAGCAGAGAATATATGAAATGCCAGTAAATTTGAACATTTCTGTCAAGTGGACCATTTCCTAGCTCCTAAAGTTTACCAAAACTGACACAAGAGGAAATCATTTAAGGTCATCATGTCTGCCCTTGGCATTCTCGGAACGCCCTGGCCTCAGAATGCAGCCTCTGTAGTCCATGGTAACCTGTGGAGAGGGGGCGGGGCTGAGGGAGGTTGGAACACTGCCCTCACTGAGGGAGTGGGTGTGGCCATCTCTGCTGTGACTGAACAAAGGGCAGGGGAGCAGGGGGCCCAGGGCAGGGCCCTCAGAGCCCGGCAGGCCCAGTGGAGTGTCACAAGCATTTAGGCCCAGGCCAAAGGGCGCTTTCTTTGTCTGCACAGCTGCCCAAACTCTCACCCTTCCACTCAGGCCGCCCACTTACTTGAAGTGTGTGTGGAACCTGTCCGCGCAGTAAACCTCACTGCACAGCTAGGCATAGGTCTGGGCATCGTAGCTTCCTGCCAGGTGACCGAGGCTCACAGGCAGATGGGTCCCTGGGACACACACGGAGAGGCTCCTGCCCGGGCCACAGGCCGCCCACTGCCCCTGCCCCAGATCGGGGGCCGCAAAGCAGCCCTGTCTGAGTCCCCTGCCTCTAGAGGGAGTATTGGACTAACACTTGTAGAAAACGGGGTCCTTGAGGGCCACTCATTGGAGGGACACAATTAAATCTTTGCCGACTTTCTGCTGAAACTTACGAGCGTTCACACCTAAGCCTCTTACAAGGTCAGCTGTTTAGCTAAACATGAGCTCATGATCTAAATATACACAATAATGAAGAAAGCAGCTACAAGGGGAGACAATCAGCCAAAACAATCAATACCAGAATTAGATTCCCAAGGCCATCCATCAGATGTAGGAATAATCGGGTGCAAGGCAGAAAATATACATAAAACTGGAACTGAAACAAGGCACGAGGATGTTTTCAAAGACTGGTAGGATCTCTAAAACATTTTTAAAGGACATGTCATTGATAAAGCTAAATACACAAAGGTTGTGTAATACAACAGATTAATCATTGAGAAGAGTGAAATTATGCTGTTTTGAAAACTATGGCAGGTCAGATTTTCTGCCTAATTATAGAAGAAGATTTCTCTAAAAAATACACATTATTTCAAAGCCTTATTGGCTGTGAAATAAGTTAAGGGTATTTCAAATGGCTTGTCTGCAAAGAAAGGTGAGATGTAGTGGATCACAGAAAGTCGAGGGGAAAATAGGTCAATATATACATTCCTATATGGTGAACTAAGCCTTTGGCCGGCAACAGTGGAGAGAACCTGACCCTTAGAAACGTACAAGTAAGCTGGAATCTTCAAAAGTTCTAATCTTTATAAGTAAAAAGATTTATTAAAATGAATAACCAAGTGTTTTAATTGACATCAGAAAATGAAAACAATAAACCCTGAGAACATAGAAAAAAGTTAAATAAAGATAGGAGCAGAACTTAATACAACAGAAAACGTATAAAATTCAGGTGATTTAGTAAGTCCAAAGAATCTTCTTTGAAAAGATTTAAAAGACACACTTTGATTAAGGAAAACAAAAACATAAGTAAAGAATATACAGAAAGAGTCAGGACAATGTTAGAGCAGAGAATATATGAAATGCCAGTAAATTTGAACATTTCTGTCAAGTGGACCATTTCCTAGCTCCTAAAGTTTACCAACACTGACACAAGAGGAAATCATTTAAGGTCATCATGTCTGCCCTTGGCATTCTCGGAACGCCCTGGCCTCAGAATGAAGCCTCTGTAGTCCATGGTAACCTGCGGAGAGGGGGCGGGGCTGAGGGAGGTTGGAACACTGCCCTCAATGAGGGAGTGGGTGTGGACATCTCTGCTGTGACTGAAAAAAGGGCAGGGGAGCTGGGGGCCCAGGGCAGGGCCCTCAGAGCCCGGCAGGCCCAGTGGAGTGTCACAAGCATTTAGGCCCAGGCCAAAGGGCGCTTTCTTTGTCTGCACAGCTGCCCAAACTCTCACCTTTCCACTCAGGCCGCCCACTTACTTGAAGTGTGTGTGGAACCTGTCCGTGCAGTACACCTCGCTGCACAGCTAGGCATAGGTCTGGGCATCGTAGCTTCCTGCCAGGTGACCGAGGCTCACAGGCAGATGGGTCCCTGGGACACACGCGGAGAGGCTCCTGCCCGGGCCACAGGCCGCCCACTGCCCCTGCCCCAGATCGGGGGCCGCAAAGCAGCCCTGTCTGAGTCCCCTGCCTCTAGAGGGAGTATTGGACCAACACTTGTAGAAAACGGGGTCCTTGAGGGCCACTCATTGGAGGGACACAATTAAATCTTTGCCGACTTTCTGCTGAAACTTACGAGCGTTCACACCTAAGCCTCTTACAAGGTCAGCTGTTTAGCTAAACATGAGCTCATGATCTAAATATACACAATAATGAAGAAAGCAGCTACAAGGGGAGACAATCAGCCAAAACAATCAATACCAGAATTAGATTCCCAAGGCCATCCATCAGATGTAGGAATAATCGGGTGCAAGGCAGAAAATATACATAAAACTGGAACTGAAACAAGGCACGAGGATGTTTTCAAAGACTGGTAGGATCTCTAAAACATTTTTAAAGATCATGTCATTGATAAATCTAAATACACAAAGGTTGTGTAATACAACAGATTAATCATTGAGAAGAGTGAAATTATGCTGTTTTGAAAACTATGGCAGGTCAGATTTTCTGCCTAATTATATAAGAAGATTTCTCTAAAAAATACACATTATTTCAAAGACATATTGGCTGTGAAATAAGTTAAGGGTGTTTCAAATGGCTTGTCTGCACAGAAAGGTTAGATGTAGGGGATCACAGAAAGTCGAGGGGAAAATAGGTCAATATATACATTGCTATATGGTGAACTAAGCCTTAGGCCGGCAACAATGGAGAGGACCTGACCCTTAGAAACGTACAAGTAAGCTGGAATCTTCAAAAGTTCAAATCTTTATAAGTAAAAAGATTTATTAAAATGAATAACCAAGTGTTTTAATTGACATCAGAAGATGAAAACAATAAACCCTGAGAACATAGAAAAAAGTTAAATAAAGATATGAGCAGAACTTAATACAACAGAAAACGTATAAAATTCAGGTGATTTAGTAAGTCCAAAGAATCTTCTTTGAAAAGATTTAAAAGACACACTTTGATTAAGGAAAACAAAAACATAAGTAAAGAATATACAGAAAGAGTCAGGACAATGTTAGAGCAGAGAATATATGAAATGCCAGTAAATTTGAACATTTCTGTCAAGTGGACCATTTCCTAGCTCCTAAAGTTTACCAAAACTGACACAAGAGGAAATCATTTAAGGTCATCATGTCTGCCCTTGGCATTCTCGGAACGCCCTGGCCTCAGAATGCAGCTTCTGTAGTCCATGGTAACCTGCGGAGAGGGGGCGGGGCTGAGGGAGGTAGGAACACTGCCCTCACTGAGGGAGTGGGTGTGGCCATCTCTGCTGTGACTGAACAAAGGGGAGGGGAGTAGGGGGCCCAGGGCAGGGCCCTCAGAGCCCGGCAGGCCCAGTGGAGTGTCACAAGCATTTAGGCCCAGGCCAAAGGGCGCTTTCTTTGTCTGCACAGCTGCCCAAACTCTCACTTTTCCACTCAGGCCGCCCACTTACTTGAAGTGTGTGTGGAACCTGTCCGCGCAGTACACCTCGCTGCACAGCTAGGCATAGGTCTTGGCATCGTAGCTTCCTGCCAGGTGACCGAGGCTCACAGGCAGATGGGTCCCTGGGACACACGCGGAGAGGCTCCTGCCCGGGCCACATTCCGCCCACTGCCCCTGCCCCAGATCGGGGGCTGCAAAGCAGCCCTGTCTGAGTCCCCTGCCTCTAGAGGGAGTATTGGACCAACACTTGTAGAAAACGGGGTCCTTGAGGGCCACTCATTGGAGGGACACAATTAAATCTTTGCCGACTTTCTGCTGAAACTTACAAGCGTTCACACCTAAACCTCTTACAAGGTCAGCTGTTTAGCTAAACATGAGCTCATGATCTAAATATACACAATAATGAAGAAAGCACCTACAAGGGGAGACAATCAGCCAAAACAATCAATACCAGAATTTGATTCCCAAGGCCATCCATCAGATGTAGGAATAATCGGGTGCAAGGCAGAAAATATACATAAAACTGGAACTGAAACAAGGCACGAGGATGTTTTCAAAGACTGGTAGGATCTCTAAAATATTTTTAAAGATCATGTCATTGATAAATCTAAATGCACAAAGGTTGTGTAATACAACAGATTAATCATTGAGAAGAGAGAAATTATGCTGTTTTGAAAACTATGGCAGGTCAGATTTTCTGCCTAATTATATAAGAAGATTTCTCTAAAAATACACATTATTTCAAAGCCTTATTGGCTGTGAAATAAGTTAAGGGTATTTCAAATGGCTTGTCTGCAAAGAAAGGTGAGATGTAGTGGATCACAGAAAGTCGAGGGGAAAATAGGTCAATATATACATTGCTATATGGTGAACTAAGCCTTAGGCCAGCAACAGTGGAGAGAACCTGACCCTTAGAAACGTACAAGTAAGCTGGAATCTTCAAAAGTTCTAATCTTTATAAGTAAAAATATTTATTAAAATGAATAACCAAGTGTTTTAATTGACATCAGAAAATGAAAACAATAAACCCTGAGAACATAGAAAATAGTTAAATAAAGATAGGAGCAGAACTTAATACAACAGAAAACGTATAAAATTCAGGTGATTTAGTAAGTCCAAAGAATCTTCTTTGAAAAGATGTAAAAGACACACTTTGATTAAGGAAAACAAAAACATAAGTAAAGAATATACAGAAAGAGTCAGGACAATGTTAGAGCAGAGAATATATTAAATGCCAGTAAATTTGAACATTTCTGTCAAGTGGACCATTTCCTAGCTCCTAAAGTTTACCAAAACTGACACAAGAGGAAATCATTTAATGTCATCATGTCTGCCCTTGGCATTCTCGGAACGCCCTGGCCTCAGAATGCAGCCTCTGTAGTCCATGGTAACCTGCGGAGAGGGGGCGGGGCTGAGGGAGGTTGGAACACTGCCCTCACTGAGGGAGTGGGTGTGGCCATCTCTGCTGTGACTGAACAAAGGGCAGGGGAGCAGGGGGCCCAGGGCAGGGCCCTCAGATCCCAGCAGGCCCAGTGGAGTGTCACAAGCATTTAGGCCCAGGCCAAAGGGTGCTTTCTTTGTCTGCACAGCTGCCCAAACTCTCACCTTTCCACTCAGGCCGCACACTTACTTGAAGTGTGTGTGGAACCTGTCCACGCAGTACACCTCGCTGCACAGCTAGGCATAGGTCTGGGCATCGTAGCTTCCTGCCAGGTGACCGAGGCTCACAGGCAGATGGGTCCCTGGGACACACGCGGAGAGGCTCCTGCCCGGGCCACGGGCCGCCCACTGCCCCTGCCCCAGATCGGGGGCCGCAAAGCAGCCCTGTCTGAATCCCCTGCCTCTAGAGGGAGTATTGGACTAACACTTGTAGAAAACGGGGTCCCTGAGGGCCACTCATTGGAGGGACACTATTATATCTTTGCCGACTTTCTGCTGAAACTTACGAGCGTTCACACCTAAGCCTCTTACAAGGTCAGCTGTTTAGCTAAACATGAGCTCATGATCTAAATATACACAATAATGAAGAAAGCAGCTACAAGGGGAGACAATCAGCCAAAACAATCAATACCATAATTAGATTCCCAAGGCCATCCATCAGATGTAGGAATAATCGGGTGCAAGGCAGAAAATATACATAAAACTGGAACTGAAACAAGGCACGAGGATGTTTTCAAAGACTGGTAGGATCTCTCAAACATTTTTAAAGGACATGTCATTGATAAAGCTAAATACACAAAGGTTGTGTAATACAACAGATTAATCATTGAGAAGAGTGAAATTATGCTGTTTTGAAAACTATGGCAGGTCAGATTTTCTGCCTAATTATAGAAGAAGATTTCTCTAAAAAATAAACATTATTTCAAAGCCTTATTGACTGTGAAATAAGTTAAGGGTATTTCAAATGGCTTGTCTGCAAAGAAAGGTGAGATGTAGTGGATCACAGAAAGTCGAGGGGAAAATAGGTCAATATATACATTGCTATATGGTGAACTAAGCCTTAGGCCAGCAACAGTGGAGAGAACCTGACCCTTAGAAACGTACAAGTAAGCTGGAATCTTCAAAAGTTCAAATATTTATAAGTAAAAAGATTTATTAAAATGAATAACCGAGTGTTTTAATTGACATCAGAAGATGAAAACAATAAACCCTGAGAACATAGAAAAAAGTTAAATAAAGATATGAGCAGAACTTAATACAACAGAAAACGTATAAAATTCAGGTGATTTAGTAAGTCCAAAGAATCTTCTTTGAAAAGATTTAAAAGACACACTTTGATTAAGGAAAACAAAAACATAAGTAAAGAATATACAGAAAGAGTCAGGACAATGTTAGAGCAGAGAATATATGAAATGCCAGTAAATTTGAACATTTCTGTCAAGTGGACCATTTCCTAGCTCCTAAAGTTTACCAAAACTGACACAAGAGGAAATCATTTAAGGTCATCATGTCTGCCCTTGGCATTCTCGGAACGCCCTGGCCTCAGAATGCAGCCTCTGTAGTCCATGGTAACCTGCGGAGCGGGGGCGGGGCTGAGGGAGGTTGGAACACTGCCCTCACTGAGGGAGTGGGTGTAGCCATCTCTGCTGTGACTGAACAAAGGGCAGGGGAGCAGGGGGCCCAGGGCAGGGCCCTCAGAGCCCGGCAGGCCCAGTGGAGTGTCACAAGCATTTAGGCCCAGGCCAAAGGGCGCTTTCTTTGTCTGCACAGCTGCCCAAACTCTCACCTTTCCACTCAGGCCGCCCACTTACTTGAAGTGTGTGTGGAACCTGTCCGCGCAATACACCTCGCTGCACAGCTAGGCATAGGTCTGGGCATCGTAGCTTCCTGCCAGGTGACCGAGGCTCACAGGCAGATGGGTCCCTGGGACACACGCGGAGAGGCTCCTGCCCGGGCCACAGGCCGCCCACTGCCCCTGCCCCAGATCGGGGGCCGCAAAGCAGCCCTGTCTGAGTCCCCTGCCTCTAGAGGGAGTATTGGACTAACACTTGTAGAAAACGGGGTCTTTGAGGGCCACGCATTGGAGGGACACAATTAAATCTTTGCCGACTTTCTGCTGAAACTTACGAGCGTTCACACCTAAGCCTCTTACAAGGTCAGCTGTTTAGCTAAACATGAGCTCATGATCTAAATATACACAATAATGAAGAAAGCAGCTACAAGGGGAGACAATCAGCCAAAACAATCAATACCAGAATTAGATTCCCAAGGCCATCCATCAGATGTAGGAATAATCGGGTGCAAGGCAGAAAATATACATAAAACTGGAACTGAAACAAGGCACGAGGATGTTTTCAAAGACTGGTAGGATCTCTCAAACATTTTTAAAGGACATGTCATTGATAAAGCTAAATACACCAAGGTTGTGTAATACAACAGATTAATCATTGAGAAGAGTGAAATTATGCTGTTTTGAAAACTATGGCAGGTCAGATTTTCTGCCTAATTATAGAAGAAGATTTCTCTAAAAAATACACATTATTTCAAAGCCTTATTGGCTGTGAAATAAGTTAAGGGTATTTCAAATGGCTTGTCTGCAAAGAAAGGTGAGATGTAGTGGATCACAGAAAGTCGAGGGGAAAATAGGTCAATATATACATTCCTATATGGTGAACTAAGCCTTAGGCCGGCAACAGTGGAGAGAACCTGACCCTTAGAAACGTACAAGTAAGCTGGAATCTTCAAAAGTTCAAATCTTTATAAGTAAAAAGATTTATTAAAATGAATAACCGAGTGTTTTAATTGACATCAGAAGATGAAAACAATAAACCCTGAGAACATAGAAAAAAGTTAAATAAAGATATGAGCAGAACTTAATACAACAGAAAACGTATAAAATTCAGGTGATTTAGTAAGTCAAAGAATCTTCTTTGAAAAGATTTAAAAGACACACTTTGATTAAGGAAAACAAAAACATAAGTAAAGAATATACAGAAAGAGTCAGGACAATGTTAGAGGAGAGAATATATGAAATGCCAGTAAATTTGAACATTTCTGTCAAGTGGACCATTTCCTAGCTCCTAAAGTTTACCAAAACTGACCCAAGAGGAAATCATTTAAGGTCATCATGTCTGCCCTTGGCATTCTCGGAACGCCCTGGCCTCAGAATGCAGCCTCTGTAGTCCATGGTAACCTGCGGAGAGGGGGCGGGGCTGAGGGAGGTTGGAACACTGCCCTCACTGAGGGAGTGGGTGTGGCCATCTCTGCTGTGACTGAACAAAGGGCAGGGGAGCAGGGGGCCCAGGGCAGGGCCCTCAGAGCCCGGCAGGCCCAGTGGAGTGTCACAAGCATTTAGGCCCAGGCCAAAGGGCGCTTTCTTTGTCTGCACAGCTGCCCAAACTCTCACCTTTCCACTCAGGCCGCCCACTTACTTGAAGTGTGTGTGGAACCTGTCCGCGCAGTACACCTCGCTGCACAGCTAGGCATAGGTCTGGGCATCCTAGCTTCCTGCCAGGTGACCGAGGCTCACAGGCAGATGGGTCCCTGGGACACACGCCGAGAGGCTCCTGCCCGGGCCACAGGCCGCCCACTGCCCCTGCCCCAGATCGGGGGCCGCAAAGCAGCCCTGTCTGAGTCCCCTGCCTCTAGAGGGAGTATTGGACCAACACTTGTAGAAAACGGGGTCCTTGAGGGCCACTCATTGGAGGGACACTATTAAATCTTTGCCGACTTTCTGCTGAAACTTATGAGCGTTCACACCTAAGCCTCTTACAAGGTCAGCTGTTTGGCTAAACATGAGCTCATGATCTAAATATACACAATAATGAAGAAAGCAGCTACAAGGGGAGACAATCAGCCAAAACAATCAATACCAGAATTAGATTCCCAAGGCCATCCATCAGATGTAGGAATAATCGGGTGCAAGGCAGAAAATATACATAAAACTGGAACTGAAACAAGGCACAAGGATGTTTTCAAAGACTGGTAGGATCTCTAAAACATTTTTAAAGGACATGTCATTGATAAAGCTAAATACACAAAGGTTGTGTAATACAACAGATTAATCATTGAGAAGAGTGAAATTATGCTGTTTTGAAAACTATGGCAGGTCAGATTTTCTGCCTAATTATAGAAGAAGATTTCTCTAAAAAATACACATTATTTCAAAGCCTTATTGGCTGTGAAATAAGTTAAGGGTATTTCAAATGGCTTGTCTGCAAAGAAAGGTGAGATGTAGTGGATCACAGAAAGTCGAGGGGAAAATAGGTCAATATATACATGGCTATATGGTGAACTAAGCCTTAGGCCGGCAACAGTGGAAAAAACCTGACCCTTAGAAACGTACAAGTAAGCTGGAATCTTCAAAAGTTCTAATCTTTATAAGTAAAAAGATTTATTAAAATGAATAACCGAGTGTTTTAATTGACATCAGAAGATGAAAACAATCAACCCTGAGAACATAGAAAAAAGTTAAATAAAGATATGAGCAGAACTTAATACAACAGAAAACGTATAAAATTCAGGTGATTTAGTAAGTCCAAAGAATCTTCTTTGAAAAGATTTAAAAGACACACTTTGATTAAGGAAAACAAAAACATAAGTAAACAATATACAGAAAGAGTCAGGACAATGTTAGAGCAGAGAATATATGAAATGCCAGTAAATTTGAACATTTCTGTCAAGTGGACCATTTCCTAGCTCCTGAAGTTTACCAAAACTGACACAAGAGGAAATCATTTAAGGTCATCATGTCTGCCCTTGGCATTCTCGGAACGCCCTGGCCTCAGAATGCAGCTTCTGTAGTCCATGGTAACCTGCGGAGAGGGGGCGGGGCTGAGGGAGGTTGGAACACTGCCCTCACTGAGGGAGTGGGTGTGGCCATCTCTGCTGTGACTGAACAAAGGGCAGGGGAGCAGGGGGCCCAGGGCAGGGCCCTCAGAGCCCGGCAGGCCCAGTGGAGTGTCACAAGCATTTAGGCCCAGGCCAAAGGGCGCTTTCTTTGTCTGCACAGCTGCCCAAACTCTCACCTTTCCACTCAAGCCGCCAACTTACTTGAAGTGTGTGTGGAACCTGTCCGCGCAGTACACCTCGCTGCACAGCTAGGCATAGGTCTGGGCATCGTAGCTTCCTGCCAGGTGACCGAGGCTCACAGGCAGATGGGTCCCTGGGACACACGCGGAGAGGCTCCTGCCCGGGCCACATGCCGCCCACTGCCCCTGCCCCAGATCGGGGGCCGCAAAGCAGCCCTGTCTGAGTCCCCTGCCTCTAGAGGGAGTATTGGACCAACACTTGTAGAAAACGGGGTCCTTGAAGGCCACTCATTGGAGGGACACTATTAAATCTTTGCCGACTTTCTGCTGAAACTTACAAGCGTTCACACCTAAACCTCTTACAAGGTCAGCTGTTTAGCTAAACATGAGCTCATGATCTAAATATACACAATAATGAAGAAAGCAGCTACAAGGGGAGACAATCAGCCAAAACAATCAATACCAGAATTTGATTCCCAAGGCCATCCATCAGATGTAGGAATAATCGGGTGCAAGGCAGAAAATATACATAAAACTGGAACTGAAACAAGGTACGAGGATGTTTTCAAAGACTGGTAGGATCTCTCAAACATTTTTAAAGGACATGTCATTGATAAAGCTAAATACACCAAGGTTGTGTAATACAACAGATTAATCATTGAGAAGAGTGAAATTATGCTGTTTTGAAAACTATGGCAGGTCAGATTTTCTGCCTAATTATAGAAGAAGATTTCTCTAAAAAATACACATTATTTCAAAGCCTTATTGGCTGTGAAATAAGTTAAGGGTATTTCAAATGGCTTGTCTGCAAAGAAAGGTGAGATGTAGTGGATCACAGAAAGTCAAGGGGAAAATAGGTCAATATATACATTGCTATATGGTGAACTAAGCCTTAGGCCGGCAACAGTGGAGAGAACCTGACCCTTAGAAACGTACAAGTAAGCTGGAATCTTCAAAAGTTCTAATCTTTATAAGTAAAAAGATTTATTAAAATGAATAACCGAGTGTTTTAATTGACATTAGAAGATGAAAACAATCAACCCTGAGAACATAGAAAAAAGTTAAATAAAGATATGAGCAGAACGTAATACAACAGAAAACGTATAAAATTCAGGTGATTTAGTAAGTCCAAAGAATCTTCTTTGAAAAGATTTAAAAGACACACTTTGATTAAGGAAAACAAAAACATAAGTAAAGAATATACAGAAAGAGTCAGGACAATGTTAGAGCAGAGAATATATGAAATGCCAGTAAATTTGAACATTTCTGTCAAGTGGACCATTTCCTAGCTCCTAAAGTTTACCAACACTGACACAAGAGGAAATCCTTTAAGGTCATCATGTCTGCCCTTGGCATTCTCGGAACGCACTGGCCTCAGAATGCAGCCTCTGTAGTCCATGGTAACCTGCGGAGAGGGGGCAGGGCTGAGGGAGGTTGGAACTCTGCCCTCACTGAGGGAGTGGGTGTGGCCATCTCTGCTGTGACTGAACAAAGGGAAGGGGAGCAGGGGGCCCAGGGCAGGGCCCTCAGAGCCCGGCAGGCCCAGTGGAGTGTCACAAGCATTTAGGCCCAGGCCAAAGGGCGCTTTCTTTGTCTGCACAGCTGCCCAAACTCTCACCTTTCCACTCAGGCCGCCCACTTACTTGAAGTGTGTGTGGAACCTGTCCACGCAGTACACCTCGCTGCACAGCTAGGCATAGGTCTGGGCATCGTAGCTTCCTGCCAGATGACCGAGCCTCGCAGGCAGATGGGTCCCTGGGACACACGCGGAGAGGCTCCTGCCCGTGCCACAGGCCGCCCACTGCCCCTGCCCCAGATCGGGGGCCGCAAAGCAGCCCTGTCTGAGTCCCCTGCCTCTAGAGGGAGTATTGGACCAACACTTGTAGAAAACGGGGTCCTTGAGGGCCACTCATTGGAGGGACACAATTAAATCTTTGCCGACTTTCTGCTGAAACTTACGAGCGTTCACACCTAAGCCTCTTACAAGGTCAGCTGTTTAGCTAAACATGAGCTCATGATCTAAATATACACAATAATGAAGAAAGCAGCTACAAGGGGAGACAATCAGCCAAAACAATCAATACCAGAATTAGATTCCCAAGGCCATCCATCAGATGTAGGAATAATCGGGTGCAAGGCAGAAAATATACATAAAACTGGAACTGAAACAAGGCACGAGGATGTTTTCAAAGACTGGTAGGATCTCTAAAACATTTTTAAAGGATATGTCATTGATAAAGCTAAATACACAAAGGTTGTGTAATACAACAGATTAATCATTGAGAAGAGTGAAATTATGCTGTTTTGAAAACTATGGCAGGTCAGATTTTCTGCCTAATTATAGAAGAAGATTTCTCTAAAAAATAAACATTATATCAAAGCCTTATTGGCTGTGAAATAAGTTAAGGGTATTTCAAATGGCTTGTCTGCAAAGAAAGGTGAGATGTAGTGGATCACAGAAAGTCGAGGGGAAAATAGGTCAATATATACATTGCTATATGGTGAACTAAGCCTTAGGCCGGCAACAGTGGAGAGAACCTGACCCTTAGAAACGTACAAGTAAGCTGGAATCTTCAAAAGTTCTAATCTTTATAAGTAAAAAGATTTATTAAAATGAATAACCAAGTGTTTTAATTGACATCAGAAGATGAAAACAATCAACCCTGAGAACATAGAAAAAAGTTAAATAAAGATATGAGCAGAACTTAATACAACAGAAAACGTATAAAATTCAGGTGATTTAGTAAGTCCAAAGAATCTTCTTTGAAAAGATTTAAAAGACACACTTTGATTAAGGAAAACAAAAACATAAGTAAAGAATATACAGAAAGAGTCAGGACAATGTTAGAGCAGAGAATATATGAAATGCCAGTAAATTTGAACATTTCTGTCAAGTGGACCATTTCCTAGCTCCTAAAGTTTACCAACACTGACACAAGAGGAAATCATTTAAGGTCATCATGTCTGCCCTTGGCATTCTCGGAACGCACTGGCCTCAGAATGCAGCCTCTGTAGTCCATGGTAACCTGCGGAGAGGGGGCAGGGCTGAGGAAGGTTGGAACACTGCCCTCACTGAGGGAGTGGGTGTGGCCATCTCTGCTGTGACTGAACAAAGGGCAGGGGAGCAGGGGGCCCAGGGCAGGGCCCTCAGAGCCCGGCAGGCCCAGTGGAGTGTCACAAGCATTTAGGCCCAGGCCAAAGGGCGCTTTCTTTGTCTGCACAGCTGCCCAAACTCTCACCTTTCCACTCAGGCCGCCCACTTACTTGAAGTGTGTGTGGAACCTGTCCACGCAGTACACCTCGCTGAACAGCTAGGCATAGGTCTGGGCATCGTAGCTTCCTGCCAGGTGACCGAGCCTCGCAGGCAGATGGGTCCCTGGGACACACGCGGAGAGGCTCCTGCCCGGGCCACAGGCCGCCCACTGCCCCTGCCCCAGATCGGGGGCCTCAAAGCAGCCCTGTCTGAGTCCCCTGCCTCTAGAGGGAGTATTGGACCAACACTTGTAGAAAACGGGGTCCTTGAGGGCCACTCATTGGAGGGACACAATTAAATCTTTGCCGACTTTCTGCTGAAACTTACGAGCGTTCACACCTAAGCCTCTTACAAGGTCAGCTGTTTAGCTAAACATGAGCTCATGATCTAAATATACACAATAATGAAGAAAGCAGCTACAAGGGGAGACAATCAGCCAAAACAATCAATACCAGAATTAGACTCCCAAGGCCATCGATCAGATGTAGGAATAATCGGGTGCAAGGCAGAAAATATACATAAAACTGGAACTGAAACAAGGCACGAGGATGTTTTCAAAGACTGGTAGGATCTCTAAAACCTTTTTAAAGGACATGTCATTGATAAAGCTAAATACACAAAGGTTGTGTAATACAACAGATTAATCATTGAGAAGAGTGAAATTATGCTGTTTTGAAAACTATGGCAGGTCAGATTTTCTGCCTAATTATAGAAGAAGATTTCTCTAAAAAATACACATTATTTCAAAGCCTTATTGGCTGTGAAATAAGTTAAGGGTATTTCAAATGGCTTGTCTGCAAAGAAAGGTGAGATGTAGTGGATCACAGAAAGTCGAGGGGAAAATAGGTCAATATATACATTGCTATATGGTGAACTAAGCCTTAGGCCGGCAACAGTGGAGAGAACCTGACCCTTAGAAACGTACAAGTAAGCTGGAATCTTCAAAAGTTCAAATCTTTATAAGTAAAAAGATTTATTAAAATGAATAACCGAGTGTTTTAATTGACATCAGAAGATGAAAACAATAAACCCTGAGAACATAGAAAAAAGTTAAATAAAGTTATGAGCAGAACTTAATACAACAGAAAACGTATAAAATTCAGGTGATTTAGTAAGTCCAAAGAATCTTCTTTGAAAAGATTTAAAAGACACACTTTGATTAAGGAAAACAAAAACATAAGTAAAGAATATACAGAAAGAGTCAGGACAATGTTAGAGCAGAGAATATATGAAATGCCAGTAAATTTGAACATTTCTGTCAAGTGGACCATTTCCTAGCTCCTAAAGTTTACCAAAACTGACACAAGAGGAAATCATTTAAGGTCATCATGTCTGCCCTTGGCATTCTCGGAACGCCCTGGCCTCAGAATGCAGCCTCTGTAGTCCATGGTAACCTGCGGAGAGGGGGCGGGGCTGAGGGAGGTTGGAACACTGCCCTCACTGAGGGAGTGGGTGTGGCCATCTCTGCTGTGACTGAACAAAGGGCAGGGGAGCAGGGGGCCAATGGCAGGGCCCTCAGAGCCCGGCAGGCCCAGTGGAGTGTCACAAGCATTTAGGCCCAGGCCAAAGGGCGCTTTCTTTGTCTGCACAGCTGCCCAAACTCTCACCTTTCCACTCAGGCCGCCCACTTACTTGAAGTGTGTGTGGAACCTGTCCGCGCAGTACACCTCGCTGCACAGCTAGGCATAGGTCTGGGCATCGTAGCTTCCTGCCAGGTGACCGAGGCTCACAGGCAGATGGGTCCCTGGGACACACGCGGAGAGGCTCCTGCCCGGGCCACAGGCCGCCCACTGCCCCTGCCCCAGATCGGGGGCCGCAAAGCAGCCCTGTCTGAGTCCCCGGCCTCTAGAGGGAGTATTGGACCAACACTTGTAGAAAACGGGGTCCTTGAGGGCCACTCATTGGAGGGACACAATTAAATCTTTGCCGACTTTCTGCTGAAACTTACGAGCGTTCACACCTAAGCCTCTTACAAGGTCAGCTGTTTAGCTAAACATGAGCTCATGATCTAAATATACACAATAATGAAGAAAGCAGCTACAAGGGGAGACAATCAGCCAGAACAATCAATACCAGAATTAGATTCCCAAGGCCATCCATCAGATGTAGGAATAATCGGGTGCAAGGCAGAAAATATACATAAAACTGGAACTGAAACAAGGCACGAGGATGTTTTCAAAGACTGGTAGGATCTCTAAAACATTTTTAAAGGACATGTCATTGATAAAGCTAAATACACAAAGGTTGTGTAATACAACAGATTAATCATTGAGAAGAGTGAAATTATGCTGTTTTGAAAACTATGGCAGGTCAGATTTTCTGCCTAATTATAGAAGAAGATTTCTCTAAAAAATACACATTATTTCAAAGCCTTATTGGCTGTGAAATAAGTTAAGGGTATTTCAAATGGCTTGTCTGCAAAGAAAGGTGAGATGTAGTGGATCACAGAAAGTCGAGGGGAAAATAGGTCAATATATACATTGCTATATGGTGAACTAAGCCTTAGGCCGGCAACAGTGGAGAGAACCTGACCCTTAGAAACGTACAAGTAAGCTGGAATCTTCAAAAGTTCTAATCTTTATAAGTAAAAAGATTTATTAAAATGAATAACCAAGTGTTTTAATTGACATCCGAAGATGAAAACAATAAACCCTGAGAACATAGAAAAAAGTTAAATAAAGATATGAGCAGAACTTAATACAACAGAAAACGTATAAAATTCAGGTGATTTAGTAAGTCCAAAGAATCTTCTTTGAAAAGATTTAAAAGACACACTTTGATTAAGGAAAACAAAAACGTAAGTAAAGAATATACAGAAAGAGTCAGGACAATGTTAGAGCAGAGAATATATGAAATGCCAGTAAATTTGAACATTTCTGTCAAGTGGACCATTTACTAGCTCCTAAAGTTTACCAAAACTGACACAAGAGGAAATCATTTAAGGTCATCATGTCTGCCCTTGGCATTCTCGGAACGCCCTGGCCTAAGAATGCAGCCTCTGTAGTCCATGGTAACCTGCGGAGAGGGGGCGGGGCTGAGGGAGGTTGGAACACTGCCCTCACTGAGGGAGTGGGTGTGGCCATCTCTGCTGTGACTGAACAAAGGGCAGGGGAGCAGGGGGCCCAGGGCAGGGCCCTCAGAGCCCGGCAGGCCCAGTGGAGTGTCACAAGCATTTAGGCCCAGGCCAAAGGGCGCTTTCTTTGTCTGCACAGCTGCCCAAACTCTCACCTTTCCACTCAGGCCGCCCACTTACTTGAAGTGTGTGTGGAACCTGTCTGCGCAGTACTCCTCGCTGCACAGCTAGGCATAGGTCTGGGCATCGTAGCTTCCTGCCAGGTGACCGAGGCTCACAGGCAGATGGGTCCCTGGGACACACACGGAGAGGCTCCTGCCCGGGCCACAGGCCGCCCACTGCCCCTGCCCCAGATCGGGGGCCGCAAAGCAGCCCTGTCTGAGTCCCCTGCCTCTAGAGGGAGTATTGGACCAACACTTGTAGAAAACGGGGTCCTTGAGGGCCACTCATTGGAGGGACACAATTAAATCTTTGCCGACTTTCTGCTGAAACTTACGAGCGTTCACACCTAAGCCTCTTACAAGGTCAGCTGTTTAGCTAAACATGAGCTCATGATCTAAATATACACAATAATGAAGAAAGCAGCTACAAGGGGAGACAATCAGCCAAAACAATCAATACCAGAATTAGACTCCCAAGGCCATCGATCAGATGTAGGAATAATCGGGTGCAAGGCAGAAAATATACATAAAACTGGAACTGAAACAAGGCACGAGGATGTTTTCAAAGACTGGTAGGATCTCTAAAACCTTTTTAAAGGACATGTCATTGATAAAGCTAAATACACAAAGGTTGTGTAATACAACAGATTAATCATTGAGAAGAGTGAAATTATGCTGTTTTGAAAACTATGGCAGGTCAGATTTTCTGCCTAATTATAGAAGAAGATTTCTCTAAAAAATACACATTATTTCAAAGCCTTATTGGCTGTGAAATAAGTTAAGGGTATTTCAAATGGCTTGTCTGCAAAGAAAGGTGAGATGTAGTGGATCACAGAAAGTCGAGGGGAAAATAGGTCAATATATACATTGCTATATGGTGAACTAAGCCTTAGGCCGGCAACAGTGGAGAGAACCTGACCCTTAGAAACGTACAAGTAAGCTGGAATCTTCAAAAGTTCAAATCTTTATAAGTAAAAAGATTTATTAAAATGAATAACCGAGTGTTTTAATTGACATCAGAAGATGAAAACAATAAACCCTGAGAACATAGAAAAAAGTTAAATAAAGTTATGAGCAGAACTTAATACAACAGAAAACGTATAAAATTCAGGTGATTTAGTAAGTCCAAAGAATCTTCTTTGAAAAGATTTAAAAGACACACTTTGATTAAGGAAAACAAAAACATAAGTAAAGAATATACAGAAAGAGTCAGGACAATGTTAGAGCAGAGAATATATGAAATGCCAGTAAATTTGAACATTTCTGTCAAGTGGACCATTTCCTAGCTCCTAAAGTTTACCAAAACTGACACAAGAGGAAATCATTTAAGGTCATCATGTCTGCCCTTGGCATTCTCGGAACGCCCTGGCCTCAGAATGCAGCCTCTGTAGTCCATGGTAACCTGCGGAGAGGGGGCGGGGCTGAGGGAGGTTGGAACACTGCCCTCACTGAGGGAGTGGGTGTGGCCATCTCTGCTGTGACTGAACAAAGGGCAGGGGAGCAGGGGGCCAATGGCAGGGCCCTCAGAGCCCGGCAGGCCTAGTGGAGTGTCACAAGCATTTAGGCCCAGGCCAAAGGACGCTTTCTTTGTCTGCACAGCTGCCCAAACTCTCACTTTTCCACTCAGGCCGCCCACTTACTTGAAGTGTGTGTGGAACCTGTCCGCGCAGTACACCTCGCTGCACAGCTAGGCATAGGTCTGGGCATCGTAGCTTCCTGCCAGGTGACCGAGGCTCACAGGCAGATGGGTCCCTGGGACACACGCGGAGAGGCTCCTGCCCGGGCCACAGGCCGCCCACTGCCCCTGCCCCAGATCGGGGGCCGCAAAGCAGCCCTGTCTGAGTCCCCGGCCTCTAGAGGGAGTATTGGACCAACACTTGTAGAAAACGGGGTCCTTGAGGGCCACTCATTGGAGGGACACAATTAAATCTTTGCCGACTTTCTGCTGAAACTTACGAGCGTTCACACCTAAGCCTCTTACAAGGTCAGCTGTTTAGCTAAACATGAGCTCATGATCTAAATATACACAATAATGAAGAAAGCAGCTACAAGGGGAGACAATCAGCCAAAACAATCAATACCAGAATTAGATTCCCAAGGCCATCAATCAGATGTAGGAATAATCGGGTGCAAGGCAGAAAATATACATAAAACTGGAACTGAAACAAGGCACGAGGATGTTTTCAAAGACTGGTAGGATCTCTAAAACATTTTTAAAGGACATGTCATTGATAAAGCTAAATACACAAAGGTTGTGTAATACAACAGATTAATCATTGAGAAGAGTGAAATTATGCTGTTTTGAAAACTATGGCAGGTCAGATTTTCTGCCTAATTATATAAGAAGATTTCTCTAAAAAATACACATTATTTCAAAGCCTTATTGGCTGTGAAATATGTTAAGGGTATTTCAAATGGCTTGTCTGCAAAGAAAGGTGAGATGTAGTGGATCACAGAAAGTCGAGGGGAAAATAGGTCAATATATACATTCCTATATGGTGAACTAAGCCTTAGGCCGGCAACAGTGGAGAGAACCTGACCCTTAGAAACGTACAAGTAAGCTGGAATCTTCAAAAGTTCAAATCTTTATAAGTAAAAAGATTTATTAAAATGAATAAACAAGTGTTTTAATTGACATCAGAAGATGAAAACAATAAACCCTGAGAACATAGAAAAAAGTTAAATAAAGATATGAGCAGAACTTAATACAACAGAAAACGTATAAAATTCAGGTGATTTAGTAAGTCCAAAGAATCTTCTTTGAAAAGATTTAAAAGACACACTTTGATTAAGGAAAACAAAAACATAAGTAAAGAATATACAGAAAGAGTCAGGACAATGTTAGAGCAGAGAATATATGAAATGCCAGTAAATTTGAACATTTCTGTCAAGTGGACCATTTCCTAGCTCCTAAAGTTTACCAAAACTGACACAAGAGGAAATCATTTAAGGTCATCATGTCTGCCCTTGGCATTCTCGGAACGCCCTGGCCTTAGAATGAAGCCTCTGTAGTCCATGGTAACCTGTGGAGAGGGGGCGGGGCTGAGGGAGGTTGGAACACTGCCCTCACTGAGGGAGTGGGTGTGGCCATCTCTGCTGTGACTGAACAAAGGGCAGGGGAGCAGGGGGCCCAGGGCAGGGCCCTCAGAGCCCGGCAGGCCCAGTGGAGTGTCACAAGCATTTAGGCCCAGGCCAAAGGGCGCTTTCTTTGTCTGCACAGCTGCCCAAACTCTCACCTTTCCACTCAGGCCGCCCACTTACTTGAAGTGTGTGTGGAACCTGTCCGCGCAGTAAACCTCACTGCACAGCTAGGCATAGGTCTGGGCATCGTAGCTTCCTGCCAGGTGACCGAGGCTCACAGGCAGATGGGTCCCTGGGACACACACGGAGAGGCTCCTGCCCGGGCCACAGGCCGCCCACTGCCCCTGCCCCAGATCGGGGGCCGCAAAGCAGCCCTGTCTGAGTCCCCTGCCTCTAGAGGGAGTATTGGACTAACACTTGTAGAAAACGGGGTCCTTGAGGGCCACTCATTGGAGGGACACAATTAAATCTTTGCCGACTTTCTGCTGAAACTTACGAGCGTTCACACCTAAGCCTCTTACAAGGTCAGCTTTTTAGCTAAACATGAGCTCATGATCTAAATATACACAATAATGAAGAAAGCAGCTACAAGGGGAGACAATCAGCCAAAACAATCAATACCAGAATTAGATTCCCAAGGCCATCCATCAGATGTAGGAATAATCGGGTGCAAGGCAGAAAATATACATAAAACTGGAACTGAAACAAGGCACGAGGATGTTTTCAAAGACTGGTAGGATCTCTAAAACATTTTTAAAGGACATGTCATTGATAAAGCTAAATACACAAAGGTTGTGTAATACAACAGATTAATCATTGAGAAGAGTGAAATTATGCTGTTTTGAAAACTATGGCAGGTCAGATTTTCTGCCTAATTATAGAAGAAGATTTCTCTAAAAAATACACATTATTTCAAAGCCTTATTGGCTGTGAAATAAGTTAAGGGTATTTCAAATGGCTTGTCTGCAAAGAAAGGTGAGATGTAGTGGATCACAGAAAGTCGAGGGGAAAATAGGTCAATATATACATTCCTATATGGTGAACTAAGCCTTTGGCCGGCAACAGTGGAGAGAACCTGACCCTTAGAAACGTACAAGTAAGCTGGAATCTTCAAAAGTTCTAATCTTTATAAGTAAAAAGATTTATTAAAATGAATAACCAAGTGTTTTAATTGACATCAGAAAATGAAAACAATAAACCCTGAGAACATAGAAAAAAGTTAAATAAAGATAGGAGCAGAACTTAATACAACAGAAAACGTATAAAATTCAGGTGATTTAGTAAGTCCAAAGAATCTTCTTTGAAAAGATTTAAAAGACACACTTTGATTAAGGAAAACAAAAACATAAGTAAAGAATATACAGAAAGAGTCAGGACAATGTTAGAGCAGAGAATATATGAAATGCCAGTAAATTTGAACATTTCTGTCAAGTGGACCATTTCCTAGCTCCTAAAGTTTACCAACACTGACACAAGAGGAAATCATTTAAGGTCATCATGTCTGCCCTTGGCATTCTCGGAACGCCCTGGCCTCAGAATGAAGCCTCTGTAGTCCATGGTAACCTGCGGAGAGGGGGCGGGGCTGAGGGAGGTTGGAACACTGCCCTCAATGAGGGAGTGGGTGTGGACATCTCTGCTGTGACTGAAAAAAGGGCAGGGGAGCTGGGGGCCCAGGGCAGGGCCCTCGGAGCCCGGCAGGCCCAGTGGAGTGTCACAAGCATTTAGGCCCAGGCCAAAGGGCGCTTTCTTTGTCTGCACAGCTGCCCAAACTCTCACCTTTCCACTCAGGCCGCCCACTTACTTGAAGTGTGTGTGGAACCTGTCCGTGCAGTACACCTCGCTGCACAGCTAGGCATAGGTCTGGGCATCGTAGCTTCCTGCCAGGTGACCGAGGCTCACAGGCAGATGGGTCCCTGGGACACACGCGGAGAGGCTCCTGCCCGGGCCACAGGCCGCCCACTGCCCCTGCCCCAGATCGGGGGCCGCAAAGCAGCCCTGTCTGAGTCCCCTGCCTCTAGAGGGAGTATTGGACCAACACTTGTAGAAAACGGGGTCCTTGAGGGCCACTCATTGGAGGGACACAATTAAATCTTTGCCGACTTTCTGCTGAAACTTATGAGCGTTCACACCTAAGCCTCTTACAAGGTCAGCTGTTTAGCTAAACATGAGCTCATGATCTAAATATACACAATAATGAAGAAAGCAGCTACAAGGGGAGACAATCAGCCAAAACAATCAATACCAGAATTAGATTCCCAAGGCCATCCATCAGATGTAGGAATAATCGGGTGCAAGGCAGAAAATATACATAAAACTGGAACTGAAACAAGGCACGAGGATGTTTTCAAAGACTGGTAGGATCTCTAAAACATTTTTAAAGATCATGTCATTGATAAATCTAAATACACAAAGGTTGTGTAATACAACAGATTAATCATTGAGAAGAGTGAAATTATGCTGTTTTGTAAACTATGGCAGGTCAGATTTTCTGCCTAATTATATAAGAAGATTTCTCTAAAAAATACACATTATTTCAAAGACATATTGGCTGTGAAATAAGTTAAGGGTGTTTCAAATGGCTTGTCTGCACAGAAAGGTTAGATGTAGGGGATCACAGAAAGTCGAGGGGAAAATAGGTCAATATATACATTGCTATATGGTGAACTAAGCCTTAGGCCGGCAACAATGGAGAGGACCTGACCCTTAGAAACGTACAAGTAAGCTGGAATCTTCAAAAGTTCAAATCTTTATAAGTAAAAAGATTTATTAAAATGAATAAACAAGTGTTTTAATTGACATCAGAAGATGAAAACAATAAACCCTGAGAACATAGAAAAAAGTTAAATAAAGATATGAGCAGAACTTAATACAACAGAAAACGTATAAAATTCAGGTGATTTAGTAAGTCCAAAGAATCTTCTTTGAAAAGATTTAAAAGACACACTTTGATTAAGGAAAACAAAAACATAAGTAAAGAATATACAGAAAGAGTCAGGACAATGTTAGAGCAGAGAATATATGAAATGCCAGTAAATTTGAACATTTCTGTCAAGTGGACCATTTCCTAGCTCCTAAAGTTTACCAAAACTGACACAAGAGGAAATCATTTAAGGTCATCATGTCTGCCCTTGGCATTCTCGGAACGCCCTGGCCTCAGAATGCAGCTTCTGTAGTCCATGGTAACCTGCGGAGAGGGGGCGGGGCTGAGGGAGGTAGGAACACTGCCCTCACTGAGGGAGTGGGTGTGGCCATCTCTGCTGTGACTGAACAAAGGGGAGGGGAGTAGGGGGCCCAGGGCAGGGCCCTCAGAGCCCGGCAGGCCCAGTGGAGTGTCACAAGCATTTAGGCCCAGGCCAAAGGGCGCTTTCTTTGTCTGCACAGCTGCCCAAACTCTCACTTTTCCACTCAGGCCGCCCACTTACTTGAAGTGTGTGTGGAACGTGTCCGCGCAGTACACCTCGCTGCACAGCTAGGCATAGGTCTTGGCATCGTAGCTTCCTGCCAGGTGACCGAGGCTCACAGGCAGATGGGTCCCTGGGACACACGCGGAGAGGCTCCTGCCCGGGCCACATGCCGCCCACTGCCCCTGCCCCAGATCGGGGGCTGCAAAGCAGCCCTGTCTGAGTCCCCTGCCTCTAGAGGGAGTATTGGACCAACACTTGTAGAAAACGGGGTCCTTGAGGGCCACTCATTGGAGGGACACAATTAAATCTTTGCCGACTTTCTGCTGAAACTTACAAGCGTTCACACCTAAACCTCTTACAAGGTCAGCTGTTTAGCTAAACATGAGCTCATGATCTAAATATACACAATAATGAAGAAAGCAGCTACAAGGGGAGACAATCAGCCAAAACAATCAATACCAGAATTTGATTCCCAAGGCCATCCATCAGATGTAGGAATAATCGGGTGCAAGGCAGAAAATATACATAAAACTGGAACTGAAACAAGGCACGAGGATGTTTTCAAAGACTGGTAGGATCTCTAAAATATTTTTAAAGATCATGTCATTGATAAATCTAAAGGCACAAAGGTTGTGTAATACAACAGATTAATCATTGAGAAGAGAGAAATTATGCTGTTTTGAAAACTATGGCAGGTCAGATTTTCTGCCTAATTATATAAGAAGATTTCTCTAAAAATACACATTATTTCAAAGCCTTATTGGCTGTGAAATAAGTTAAGGGTATTTCAAATGGCTTGTCTGCAAAGAAAGGTGAGATGTAGTGGATCACAGAAAGTCGAGGGGAAAATAGGTCAATATATACATTGCTATATGGTGAACTAAGCCTTAGGCCAGCAACAGTGGAGAGAACCTGACCCTTAGAAACGTACAAGTAAGCTGGAATCTTCAAAAGTTCTAATCTTTATAAGTAAAAATATTTATTAAAATGAATAACCAAGTGTTTTAATTGACATCAGAAAATGAAATCAATAAACCCTGAGAACATAGAAAATAGTTAAATAAAGATAGGAGCAGAACTTAATACAACAGAAAACGTATAAAATTCAGGTGATTTAGTAAGTCCAAAGAATCTTCTTTGAAAAGATGTAAAAGACACACTTTGATTAAGGAAAACAAAAACATAAGTAAAGAATATACAGAAAGAGTCAGGACAATGTTAGAGCAGAGAATATATGAAATGCCAGTAAATTTGAACATTTCTGTCAAGTGGACCATTTCCTAGCTCCTAAAGTTTACCAAAACTGACACAAGAGGAAATCATTTAATGTCATCATGTCTGCCCTTGGCATTCTCGGAACGCCCTGGCCTCAGAATGCAGCCTCTGTAGTCCATGGTAACCTGCGGAGAGGGGGCGGGGCTGAGGGAGGTTGGAACACTGCCCTCACTGAGGGAGTGGGTGTGGCCATCTCTGCTGTGACTGAACAAAGGGCAGGGGAGCAGGGGGCCCAGGGCAGGGCCCTCAGATCCCAGCAGGCCCAGTGGAGTGTCACAAGCATTTAGGCCCAGGCCAAAGGGTGCTTTCTTTGTCTGCACAGCTGCCCAAACTCTCACCTTTCCACTCAGGCCGCCCACTTACTTGAAGTGTGTGTGGAACCTGTCCACGCAGTACACCTCGCTGCACAGCTAGGCATAGGTCTGGGCATCGTAGCTTCCTGCCAGGTGACCGAGGCTCACAGGCAGATGGGTCCCTGGGACACACGCGGAGAGGCTCCTGCCCGGGCCACGGGCCGCCCACTGCCCCTGCCCCAGATCGGGGGCCGCAAAGCAGCCCTGTCTGAATCCCCTGCCTCTAGAGGGAGTATTGGACTAACACTTGTAGAAAACGGGGTCCCTTAGGGCCACTCATTGGAGGGACACTATTAAATCTTTGCCGACTTTCTGCTGAAACTTACGAGCGTTCACACCTAAGCCTCTTACAAGGTCAGCTGTTTAGCTAAACATGAGCTCATGATCTAAATATACACAATAATGAAGAAAGCAGCTACAAGGGGAGACAATCAGCCAAAACAATCAATACCATAATTAGATTCCCAAGGCCATCCATCAGATGTAGGAATAATCGGGTGCAAGGCAGAAAATATACATAAAACTGGAACTGAAACAAGGCACGAGGATGTTTTCAAAGACTGGTAGGATCTCTAAAACATTTTTAAAGGACATGTCATTGATAAAGCTAAATACACAAAGGTTGTGTAATACAACAGATTAATCATTGAGAAGAGTGAAATTATGCTGTTTTGAAAACTATGGCAGGTCAGATTTTCTGCCTAATTATAGAAGAAGATTTCTCTAAAAAATAAACATTATTTCAAAGCCTTATTGACTGTGAAATAAGTTAAGGGTATTTCAAATGGCTTGTCTGCAAAGAAAGGTGAGATGTAGTGGATCACAGAAAGTCGAGGGGAAAATAGGTCAATATATACATTGCTATATGGTGAACTAAGCCTTAGGCCGGCAACAGTGGAGAGAACCTGACCCTTAGAAACGTACAAGTAAGCTGGAATCTTCAAAAGTTCAAATATTTATAAGTAAAAAGATTTATTAAAATGAATAACCGAGTGTTTTAATTGACATCAGAAGATGAAAACAATAAACCCTGAGAACATAGAAAAAAGTTAAATAAAGATATGAGCAGAACTTAATACAACAGAAAACGTATAAAATTCAGGTGATTTAGTAAGTCCAAAGAATCTTCTTTGAAAAGATTTAAAAGACACACTTTGATTAAGGAAAACAAAAACATAAGTAAAGAATATACAGAAAGAGTCAGGACAATGTTAGAGCAGAGAATATATGAAATGCCAGTAAATTTGAACATTTCTGTCAAGTGGACCATTTCCTAGCTCCTAAAGTTTACCAAAACTGACACAAGAGGAAATCATTTAAGGTCATCATGTCTGCCCTTGGCATTCTCGGAACGCCCTGGCCTCAGAATGCAGCCTCTGTAGTCCATGGTAACCTGCGGAGCGGGGGCGGGGCTGAGGGAGGTTGGAACACTGCCCTCACTGAGGGAGTGGGTGTAGCCATCTCTGCTGTGACTGAACAAAGGGCAGGGGAGCAGGGGGCCCAGGGCAGGGCCCTCAGAGCCCGGCAGGCCCAGTGGAGTGTCACAAGCATTTAGGCCCAGGCCAAAGGGCGCTTTCTTTGTCTGCACAGCTGCCCAAACTCTCACCTTTCCACTCAGGCCGCCCACTTACTTGAAGTGTGTGTGGAACCGGTCCGCGCAATACACCTCGCTGCACAGCTAGGCATAGGTCTGGGCATCGTAGCTTCCTGCCAGGTGACCGAGGCTCACAGGCAGATGGGTCCCTGGGACACACGCGGAGAGGCTCCTGCCCGGGCCACAGGCCGCCCACTGCCCCTGCCCCAGATCGGGGGCCGCAAAGCAGCCCTGTCTGAGTCCCCTGCCTCTAGAGGGAGTATTGGACTAACACTTGTAGAAAACGGGGTCTTTGAGGGCCACGCATTGGAGGGACACAATTAAATCTTTGCCGACTTTCTGCTGAAACTTACGAGCGTTCACACCTAAGCCTCTTACAAGGTCAGCTGTTTAGCTAAACATGAGCTCATGATCTAAATATACACAATAATGAAGAAAGCAGCTACAAGGGGAGACAATCAGCCAAAACAATCAATACCAGAATTAGATTCCCAAGGCCATCCATCAGATGTAGGAATAATCGGGTGCAAGGCAGAAAATATACATAAAACTGGAACTGAAACAAGGCACGAGGATGTTTTCAAAGACTGGTAGGATCTCTAAAACATTTTTAAAGGACATGTCATTGATAAAGCTAAATACACAAAGGTTGTGTAATACAACAGATTAATCATTGAGAAGAGTGAAATTATGCTGTTTTGAAAACTATGGCAGGTCAGATTTTCTGCCTAATTATAGAAGAAGATTTCTCTAAAAAATAAACATTATTTCAAAGCCTTATTGGCTGTGAAATAAGTTAAGGGTATTTCAAATGGCTTGTCTGCAAAGAAAGGTGAGATGTAGTGGATCACAGAAAGTCGAGGGGAAAATAGGTCAATATATACATTCCTATATGGTGAACTAAGCCTTAGGCCGGCAACAGTGGAGAGAACCTGACCCTTAGAAACGTACAAGTAAGCTGGAATCTTCAAAAGTTCAAATCTTTATAAGTAAAAAGATTTATTAAAATGAATAACCGAGTGTTTTAATTGACATCAGAAGATGAAAACAATAAACCCTGAGAACATAGAAAAAAGTTAAATAAAGATATGAGCAGAACTTAATACAACAGAAAACGTATAAAATTCAGGTGATTTAGTAAGTCAAAGAATCTTCTTTGAAAAGATTTAAAAGACACACTTTGATTAAGGAAAACAAAAACATAAGTAAAGAATATACAGAAAGAGTCAGGACAATGTTAGAGGAGAGAATATATGAAATGCCAGTAAATTTGAACATTTCTGTCAAGTGGACCATTTCCTAGCTCCTAAAGTTTACCAAAACTGACCCAAGAGGAAATCATTTAAGGTCATCATGTCTGCCCTTGGCATTCTCGGAACGCCCTGGCCTCAGAATACAGCCTCTGTAGTCCATGGTAACCTGCGGAGAGGGGGCGGGGCTGCGGGAGGTTGGAACACTGCCCTCACTGAGGGAGTGGGTGTGGCCATCTCTGCTGTGACTGAACAAAGGGCAGGGGAGCAGGGGGCCCAGGGCAGGGCCCTCAGAGCCCGGCAGGCCCAGTGGAGTGTCACAAGCATTTAGGCCCAGGCCAAAGGGCGCTTTCTTTGTCTGCACAGCTGCCCAAACTCTCACCTTTCCACTCAGGCCGCCCACTTACTTGAAGTGTGTGTGGAACCTGTCCGCGCAGTACACCTCGCTGCACAGCTAGGCATAGGTCTGGGCATCCTAGCTTCCTGCCAGGTGACCGAGGCTCACAGGCAGATGGGTCCCTGGGACACACGCCGAGAGGCTCCTGCCCGGGCCACAGGCCGCCCACTGCCCCTGCCCCAGATCGGGGGCCGCAAAGCAGCCCTGTCTGAGTCCCCTGCCTCTAGAGGGAGTATTGGACCAACACTTGTAGAAAACGGGGTCCTTGAGGGCCACTCATTGGAGGGACACTATTAAATCTTTGCCGACTTTCTGCTGAAACTTATGAGCGTTCACACCTAAGCCTCTTACAAGGTCAGCTGTTTGGCTAAACATGAGCTCATGATCTAAATATACACAATAATGAAGAAAGCAGCTACAAGGGGAGACAATCAGCCAAAACAATCAATACCAGAATTAGATTCCCAAGGCCATCCATCAGATGTAGGAATAATCGGGTGCAAGGCAGAAAATATACATAAAACTGGAACTGAAACAAGGCACGAGGATGTTTTCAAAGACTGGTAGGATCTCTAAAACATTTTTAAAGGACATGTCATTGATAAAGCTAAATACACAAAGGTTGTGTAATACAACAGATTAATCATTGAGAAGAGTGAAATTATGCTGTTTTGAAAACTATGGCAGGTCAGATTTTCTGCCTAATTATAGAAGAAGATTTCTCTAAAAAATACACATTATTTCAAAGCCTTATTGGCTGTGAAATAAGTTAAGGGTATTTCAAATGGCTTGTCTGCAAAGAAAGGTGAGATGTAGTGGATCACAGAAAGTCGAGGGGAAAATAGGTCAATATATACATTGCTATATGGTGAACTAAGCCTTAGGCCGGCAACAGTGGAAAAAACCTGACCCTTAGAAACGTACAAGTAAGCTGGAATCTTCAAAAGTTCTAATCTTTATAAGTAAAAAGATTTATTAAAATGAATAACCGAGTGTTTTAATTGACATCAGAAGATGAAAACAATCAACCCTGAGAACATAGAAAAAAGTTAAATAAAGATATGAGCAGAACTTAATACAACAGAAAACGTATAAAATTCAGGTGATTTAGTAAGTCCAAAGAATCTTCTTTGAAAAGATTTAAAAGACACACTTTGATTAAGGAAAACAAAAACATAAGTAAAGAATATACAGAAAGAGTCAGGACAATGTTAGAGCAGAGAATATATGAAATGCCAGTAAATTTGAACATTTCTGTCAAGTGGACCATTTCCTAGCTCCTGAAGTTTACCAAAACTGACACAAGAGGAAATCATTTAAGGTCATCATGTCTGCCCTTGGCATTCTCGGAACGCCCTGGCCTCAGAATGCAGCTTCTGTAGTCCATGGTAACCTGCGGAGAGGGGGCGGGGCTGAGGGAGGTTGGAACACTGCCCTCACTGAGGGAGTGGGTGTGGCCATCTCTGCTGTGACTGAACAAAGGGCAGGGGAGCAGGGGGCCCAGGGCAGGGCCCTCAGAGCCCGGCAGGCCCAGTGGAGTGTCACAAGCATTTAGGCCCAGGCCAAAGGGCGCTTTCTTTGTCTGCACAGCTGCCCAAACTCTCACCTTTCCACTCAAGCCGCCAACTTACTTGAAGTGTGTGTGGAACCTGTCCGCGCAGTACACCTCGCTGCACAGCTAGGCATAGGTCTGGGCATCGTAGCTTCCTGCCAGGTGACCGAGGCTCACAGGCAGATGGGTCCCTGGGACACACGCGGAGAGGCTCCTGCCCGGGCCACATGCCGCCCACTGCCCCTGCCCCAGATCGGGGGCCGCAAAGCAGCCCTGTCTGAGTCCCCTGCCTCTAGAGGGAGTATTGGACCAACACTTGTAGAAAACGGGGTCCTTGAAGGCCACTCATTGGAGGGACACTATTAAATCTTTGCCGACTTTCTGCTGAAACTTACAAGCGTTCACACCTAAACCTCTTACAAGGTCAGCTGTTTAGCTAAACATGAGCTCATGATCTAAATATACACAATAATGAAGAAAGCAGCTACAAGGGGAGACAATCAGCCAAAACAATCAATACCAGAATTTGATTCCCAAGGCCATCCATCAGATGTAGGAATAATCGGGTGCAAGGCAGAAAATATACATAAAACTGGAACTGAAACAAGGTACGAGGATGTTTTCAAAGACTGGTAGGATCTCTCAAACATTTTTAAAGGACATGTCATTGATAAAGCTAAATACACCAAGGTTGTGTAATACAACAGATTAATCATTGAGAAGAGTGAAATTATGCTGTTTTGAAAACTATGGCAGGTCAGATTTTCTGCCTAATTATAGAAGAAGATTTCTCTAAAAAATACACATTATTTCAAAGCCTTATTGGCTGTGAAATAAGTTAAGGGTATTTCAAATGGCTTGTCTGCAAAGAAAGGTGAGATGTAGTGGATCACAGAAAGTCAAGGGGAAAATAGGTCAATATATACATTGCTATATGGTGAACTAAGCCTTAGGCCGGCAACAGTGGAGAGAACCTGACCCTTAGAAACGTACAAGTAAGCTGGAATCTTCAAAAGTTCTAATCTTTATAAGTAAAAAGATTTATTAAAATGAATAACCGAGTGTTTTAATTGACATTAGAAGATGAAAACAATCAACCCTGAGAACATAGAAAAAAGTTAAATAAAGATATGAGCAGAACGTAATACAACAGAAAACGTATAAAATTCAGGTGATTTAGTAAGTCCAAAGAATCTTCTTTGAAAAGATTTAAAAGACACACTTTGATTAAGGAAAACAAAAACATAAGTAAAGAATATACAGAAAGAGTCAGGACAATGTTAGAGCAGAGAATATATGAAATGCCAGTAAATTTGAACATTTCTGTCAAGTGGACCATTTCCTAGCTCCTAAAGTTTACCAACACTGACACAAGAGGAAATCCTTTAAGGTCATCATGTCTGCCCTTGGCATTCTCGGAACGCACTGGCCTCAGAATGCAGCCTCTGTAGTCCATGGTAACCTGCGGAGAGGGGGCAGGGCTGAGGGAGGTTGGAACTCTGCCCTCACTGAGGGAGTGGGTGTGGCCATCTCTGCTGTGACTGAACAAAGGGAAGGGGAGCAGGGGGCCCAGGGCAGGGCCCTCAGAGCCCGGCAGGCCCAGTGGAGTGTCACAAGCATTTAGGCCCAGGCCAAAGGGCGCTTTCTTTGTCTGCACAGCTGCCCAAACTCTCACCTTTCCACTCAGGCCGCCCACTTACTTGAAGTGTGTGTGGAACCTGTCCACGCAGTACACCTCGCTGCACAGCTAGGCATAGGTCTGGGCATCGTAGCTTCCTGCCAGATGACCGAGCCTCGCAGGCAGATGGGTCCCTGGGACACACGCGGAGAGGCTCCTGCCCGTGCCACAGGCCGCCCACTGCCCCTGCCCCAGATCGGGGGCCGCAAAGCAGCCCTGTCTGAGTCCCCTGCCTCTAGAGGGAGTATTGGACCAACACTTGTAGAAAACGGGGTCCTTGAGGGCCACTCATTGGAGGGACACAATTAAATCTTTGCCGACTTTCTGCTGAAACTTACGAGCGTTCACACCTAAGCCTCTTACAAGGTCAGCTGTTTAGCTAAACATGAGCTCATGATCTAAATATACACAATAATGAAGAAAGCAGCTACAAGGGGAGACAATCAGCCAAAACAATCAATACCAGAATTAGATTCCCAAGGCCATCCATCAGATGTAGGAATAATCGGGTGCAAGGCAGAAAATATACATAAAACTGGAACTGAAACAAGGCACGAGGATGTTTTCAAAGACTGGTAGGATCTCTAAAACATTTTTAAAGGATATGTCATTGATAAAGCTAAATACACAAAGGTTGTGTAATACAACAGATTAATCATTGAGAAGAGTGAAATTATGCTGTTTTGAAAACTATGGCAGGTCAGATTTTCTGCCTAATTATAGAAGAAGATTTCTCTAAAAAATAAACATTATATCAAAGCCTTATTGGCTGTGAAATAAGTTAAGGGTATTTCAAATGGCTTGTCTGCAAAGAAAGGTGAGATGTAGTGGATCACAGAAAGTCGAGGGGAAAATAGGTCAATATATACATTGCTATATGGTGAACTAAGCCTTAGGCCGGCAACAGTGGAGAGAACCTGACCCTTAGAAACGTACAAGTAAGCTGGAATCTTCAAAAGTTCTAATCTTTATAAGTAAAAATATTTATTAAAATGAATAACCAAGTGTTTTAATTGACATCAGAAGATGAAAACAATCAACCCTGAGAACATAGAAAAAAGTTAAATAAAGATATGAGCAGAACTTAATACAACAGAAAACGTATAAAATTCAGGTGATTTAGTAAGTCCAAAGAATCTTCTTTGAAAAGATTTAAAAGACACACTTTGATTAAGGAAAACAAAAACATAAGTAAAGAATATACAGAAAGAGTCAGGACAATGTTAGAGCAGAGAATATATGAAATGCCAGTAAATTTGAACATTTCTGTCAAGTGGACCATTTCCTAGCTCCTAAAGTTTACCAACACTGACACAAGAGGAAATGATTTAAGGTCATCATGTCTGCCCTTGGCATTCTCGGAACGCACTGGCCTCAGAATGCAGCCTCTGTAGTCCATGGTAACCTGCGGAGAGGGGGCAGGGCTGAGGAAGGTTGGAACACTGCCCTCACTGAGGGAGTGGGTGTGGCCATCTCTGCTGTGACTGAACAAAGGGCAGGGGAGCAGGGGGCCCAGGGCAGGGCCCTCAGAGCCCGGCAGGCCCAGTGGAGTGTCACAAGCATTTAGGCCCAGGCCAAAGGGCGCTTTCTTTGTCTGCACAGCTGCCCAAACTCTCACCTTTCCACTCAGGCCGCCCACTTACTTGAAGTGTGTGTGGAACCTGTCCGCGCAGTACACCTTGCTGAACAGCTAGGCATAGGTCTGGGCATCGTAGCTTCCTGCCAGGTGACCGAGCCTCGCAGGCAGATGGGTCCCTGGGACACACGCGGAGAGGCTCCTGCCCGGGCCACAGGCCGCCCACTGCCCCTGCCCCAGATCGGGGGCCTCAAAGCAGCCCTGTCTGAGTCCCCTGCCTCTAGAGGGAGTATTGGACCAACACTTGTAGAAAACGGGGTCCTTGAGGGCCACTCATTGGAGGGACACAATTAAATCTTTGCCGACTTTCTGCTGAAACTTACGAGCGTTCACACCTAAGCCTCTTACAAGGTCAGCTGTTTAGCTAAACATGAGCTCATGATCTAAATATACACAATAATGAAGAAAGCAGCTACAAGGGGAGACAATCAGCCAAAACAATCAATACCAGAATTAGATTCCCAAGGCCATCCATCAGATGTAGGAATAATCGGGTGCAAGGCAGAAAATATACATAAAACTGGAACTGAAACAAGGCACGAGGATGTTTTCAAAGACTGGTAGGATCTCTAAAACATTTTTAAAGGACATGTCATTGATAAAGCTAAATACACAAAGGTTGTGTAATACAAAAGATTAATCATTGAGAAGAGGGAAATTATGCTGTTTTGAAAACTATGGCAGGTCAGATTTTCTGCCTAATTATAGAAGAAGATTTCTCTAAAAAATAAACATTATTTCAAAGCCTTATTGGCTGTGAAATAAGTTAAGGGTATTTCAAATGGCTTGTCTGCAAAGAAAGGTGAGATGTAGTGGATCACAGAAAGTCGAGGGGAAAATAGGTCAATATATACATTGCTATATGGTGAACAAAGCCTTAGGCCGGCAACAGTGGAGAGAACCTGACCCTTAGAAACGTACAAGTAAGCTGGAATCTTCAAAAGTTCTTATCTTTATAAGTAAAAATATTTATTAAAATGAATAACCAAGTGTTTTAATTGACATCCGAAAATGAAAACAATAAACCCTGAGAACATAGAAAAAAGTTAAATAAAGATAAGAGCAGAACTTACTACAACAGAAAACGTATAAAATTCAGGTGATTTAGTAAGTCCAAAGAATCTTCTTTGAAAAGATTTAAAAGACACACTTTGATTAAGGAAAACAAAAACGTAAGTAAAGAATATACAGAAAGAGTCAGGACAATGTTAGAGCAGAGAATATATGAAATGCCAGTAAATTTGAACATTTCTGTCAAGTGGACCATTTCCTAGCTCCTAAAGTTTACCAAAACTGACACAAGAGGAAATCATTTAAGGTCATCATGTCTGCCCTTGGCATTCTCGGAACGCCCTGGCCTCAGAATGCAGCCTCTGTAGTCCATGGTAACCTGCGGAGAGGGGGCGGGGCTGAGGGAGGTTGGAACACTGCCCTCACTGAGGGAGTGGGTGTGGCCATCTCTGCTGTGACTGAACAAACAGCAGGGGAGCAGGGGGCCCAGGGCAGGGCCCTCAGAGCCCGGCAGGCCCAGTGGAGTGTCACAAGCATTTAGGCCCAGGCCAAAGTGCGCTTTCTTTGTCTGCACAGCTGCCCAAACTCTCACCTTTCCACTCAGGCCGCCCACTTACTTGAAGTGTGTGTGGAACCTGTCCGCGCAGTACACCTCGCTGCACAGCTAGGCATAGGTCTGGGCATCCTAGCTTCCTGCCAGGTGACCGAGGCTCACAGGCAGATGGGTCCCTGGGACACACGCGGAGAGGCTCCTGCCCGGTCCACAGGCCGCCCACTGCCCCTGCCCCAGATCGGGGGCCGCAAAGCAGCCCTGTCTGAGTCCCCTGCCTCTAGAGGGAGTATTGGACCAACACTTGTAGAAAACGGGGTTCTTGAGGGCCACTCATTGGAGGGACACTATTAAATCTTTGCCGACTTTCTGCTGAAACTTATGAGCGTTCACACCTAAGCCTCTTACAAGGTCAGCTGTTTAGCTAAACATGAGCTCATGATCTAAATATACACAATAATGAAGAAAGCAGCTACAAGGGGAGACAATCAGCCAAAACAATCAATACCAGAATTAGATTCCCAAGGCCATCCATCAGATGTAGGAATAATCGGGTGCAAGGCAGAAAATATACATAAAACTGGAACTGAAACAAGGCACGAGGATGTTTTCAAAGACTGGTAGGATCTCTAAAACATTTTTAAAGGACATGTCATTGATAAAGCTAAATACACAAAGGTTGTGTAATACAACAGATTAATCATTGAGAAGAGTGAAATTATGCTGTTTTGAAAACTATGGCAGGTCAGATTTTCTGCCTAATTATAGAAGAAGATTTCTCTAAAAAATACACATTATTTCAAAGCCTTATTGGCTGTGAAATAAGTTAAGGGTATTTCAAATGGCTTGTCTGCAAAGAAAGGTGAGATGTAGTGGATCACAGAAAGTCGAGGGGAAAATAGGTCAATATATACATTGCTATATGGTGAACTAAGCCTTAGGCCGGCAACAGTGGAAAAAACCTGACCCTTAGAGACGTACAAGTAAGCTGGAATCTTCAAAAGTTCAAATCTTTATAAGTAAAAAGATTTATTAAAATGAATAACCGAGTGTTTTAATTGACATCAGAAGATGAAAACAATCAACCCTGAGAACATAGAAAAAAGTTAAATAAAGATATGAGCAGAACTTAATACAACAGAAAACGTATAAAATTCAGGTGATTTAGTAAGTCCAAAGAATCTTCTTTGAAAAGATTTAAAAGACACACTTTGATTAAGGAAAACAAAAACATAAGTAAAGAATATACAGAAAGAGTCAGGACAATGTTAGAGCAGAGAATATATGAAATGCCAGTAAATTTGAACATTTCTGTCAAGTGGACCATTTCCTAGCTCCTAAAGTTTACCAACACTGACACAAGAGGAAATCATTTAAGGTCATCATGTCTGCCCTTGGCATTCTCGGAACGCACTGGGCTCAGAATGCAGCCTTTGTAGTCCATGGTAAACTGCGGAGAGGGGGCAGGGCTGAGGGAGGTTGGAACACTGCCCTCACTGAGGGAGTGGGTGTGGCCATCTCTGCTGTGACTGAACAAAAGGCAGGGGAGCAGGGGGCCCAGGGCAGGGCCCTCAGAGCCCGGCAGGCCCAATGGAGTGTCACAAGCATTTAGGCCCAGGCCAAAGGGCGCTTTCTTTGTCTGCACAGCTGCCCAAACTCTCACCTTTCCACTCAGGCCGCCCACTTACTTGAAGTGTGTGTGGAACCTGTCCACGCAGTACACCTCGCTGCACAGCTAGGCACAGGTCTGTGCATCGTAGCTTCCTGCCAGGTGACCGAGCCTCGCAGGCAGATGGGTCCCTGGGACACACGCGGAGAGGCTCCTGCCCGGGCCACAGGCCGCCCACTGCCCCTGCCCCAGATCGGGGGCCGCAAAGCAGCCCTGTCTGAGTCCCCTGCCTCTAGAGGGAGTATTGGACCAACACTTGTAGAAAACGGGGTCCTTGAGGGCCACTCATTGGAGGGACACAATTAAATCTTTGCCGACTTTCTGCTGAAACTTACGAGCGTTCACACCTAAGCCTCTTACAAGGTCAGCTGTTTAGCTAAACATGAGCTCATGATCTAAATATACACAATAATGAAGAAAGCAGCTACAAGGGGAGACAATCAGCCAAAACAATCAATACCAGAATTAGATTCCCAAGGCCATCCATCAGATGTAGGAATAATCGGGTGCAAGGCAGAAAATATACATAAAACTGGAACTGAAACAAGGCACGAGGATGTTTTCAAAGACTGGTAGGATCTCTAAAACATTTTTAAAGGACATGTCATTGATAAAGCTAAATACACAAAGGTTGTGTAATACAACAGATTAATCATTGAGAAGAGTGAAATTATGCTGTTTTGAAAACTATGGCAGGTCAGATTTTCTGCCTAATTATAGAAGAAGATTTCTCTAAAAAATAAACATTATATCAAAGCCTTATTGGCTGTGAAATAAGTTAAGGGTATTTCAAACGGCTTGTCTGCAAAGAAAGGTGAGATGTAGTGGATCACAGAAAGTCGAGGGGAAAATAGGTCAATATATACATTGATATATGGTGAACTAAGCCTTAGGCCGGCAACAGTGGAGAGAACCTGACCCTTAGAAACGTACAAGTAAGCTGGAATCTTCAAAAGTTCTAATCTTTATAAGTAAAAAGATTTATTAAAATGAATAACCAAGTGTTTTAATTGACATCAGAAGATGAAAACAATCAACCCTGAGAACATAGAAAAAAGTTAAATAAAGATAGGAGCAGAACTTAATACAACAGAAAACGTATAAAATTCAGGTGATTTAGTAAGTCCAAAGAATCTTCTTTGAAAAGATTTAAAAGACACACTTTGATTAAGGAAAACAAAAACATAAGTAAAGAATATACAGAAAGAGTCAGGACAATGTTAGAGCAGAGAATATATGAAATGCCAGTAAATTTGAACATTTCTGTCAAGTGGACCATTTCCTAGCTCCTAAAGTTTACCAACACTGACACAAGAGGAAATCATTTAAGGTCATCATGTCTGCCCTTGGCATTCTCGGAACGCACTGGCCTCAGAATGCAGCCTCTGTAGTCCATGGTAACCTGCGGAGAGGGGGCAGGGCTGAGGGAGGTTGGAACACTGCCCTCACTGAGGGAGTGGGTGTGGCCATCTCTGCTGTGACTGAACAAAGGGCAGGGGAGCAGGGGGCCCAGGGCAGGGCCCTCAGAGCCCGGCAGGCCCAGTGGAGTGTCACAAGCATTTAGGCCCAGGCCAAAGGGCGCTTTCTTTGTCTGCACAGCTGCCCAAACTCTCACCTTTCCACTCAGGCCGCCCACTTACTTGAAGTGTGTGTGGAACCTGTCCACGCAGTACACCTCGCTGAACAGCTAGGCATAGGTCTGGGCATCGTAGCTTCCTGCCAGGTGACCGAGCCTCGCAGGCAGATGGGTCCCTGGGACACACGCGGAGAGGCTCCTGCCCGGGCCACAGGCCGCCCACTGCCCCTGCCCCAGATCGGGGGCCTCAAAGCAGCCCTGTCTGAGTCCCCTGCCTCTAGAGGGAGTATTGGACCAACACTTGTAGAAAACGGGGTCCTTGAGGGCCACTCATTGGAGGGACACAATTAAATCTTTGCCGACTTTCTGCTGAAACTTACGAGCGTTCACACCTAAGCCTCTTACAAGGTCAGCTGTTTAGCTAAACATGAGCTCATGATCTAAATATACACAATAATGAAGAAAGCAGCTACAAGGGGAGACAATCAGCCAAAACAATCAATACCAGAATTAGATTCCCAAGGCCATCCATCAGATGTAGGAATAATCGGGTGCAAGGCAGAAAATATACATAAAACTGGAACTGAAACAAGGCACGAGGATGTTTTCAAAGACTGGTAGGATCTCTCAAACATTTTTAAAGGACATGTCATTGATAAAGCTAAATACACAAAGGTTGTGTAATACAACAGATTAATCATTGAGAAGAGTGAAATTATGCTGTTTTGAAAACTATGGCAGGTCAGATTTTCTGCCTAATTATAGAAGAAGATTTCTCTAAAAAATACACATTATTTCAAAGCCTTATTGGCTGTGAAATAAGTTAAGGGTATTTCAAATGGCTTGTCTGCAAAGAGAGGTGAGATGTAGTGGATCACAGAAAGTCGAGGGGAAAATAGGTCAATATATACATTGCTATATGGTGAACTAAGCCTTAGGCCGGCAACAGTGGAGAGAACCTGACCCTTAGAAACGTACAAGTAAGCTGGAATCTTCAAAAGTTCTAATCTTTATAAGTAAAAAGATTTATTAAAATGAATAACCAAGTGTTTTAATTGACATCAGAAGATGAAAACAATAAACCCTGAGAACATAGAAAAAAGTTAAATAAAGATATGAGCAGAACTTAATACAACAGAAAACGTATAAAATTCAGGTGATTTAGTAAGTCCAAAGAATCTTCTTTGAAAAGATTTAAAAGACACACTTTGATTAAGGAAAACAAAAACATAAGTAAAGAATATACAGAAAGAGTCAGGACAAGGTTAGAGCAGAGAATATATGAAATGCCAGTAAATTTGAACATTTCTGTCAAGTGGACCATTTCCTAGCTCCTAAAGTTTACCAAAACTGACACAAGAGGAAATCATTTAAGGTCATCATGTCTGCCCTTGGCATTCTCGGAACGCCCTGGCCTCAGAATGAAGCCTCTGTAGTCCATGGTAACCTGCAGAGAGGGGGCGGGGCTGAGGGAGGTTGGAACACTGCCCTAACTGAGGGAGTGGGTGTGGCCATCTCTGCTGTGACTGAACAAAGGGCAGGGGAGCAGGGGGCCCAGGGCAGGGCCCTCAGAGCCCGGCAGGCCCAGTGGAGTGTCACAAGCATTTAGGCCCAGGCCAAAGGGCGCTTTCTTTGTCTGCACAGCTGCCCAAACTCTCAGCTTTCCACTCAGGCCGCCCACTTACTTGAAGTGTGTGTGGAACCTGTCCGCGCAGTACACCTCGCTGCACAGCTAGGCATAGGTCTGGGCATCGTAGCTTCCTGCCAGGTGACCGAGGCTCACAGGCAGATGGGTCCCTGGGACACACGCGGAGAGGCTCCTGCCCCGGCCACAGGCCGCCCACAGCCCCTGCCCCAGATCGGGGGCCGCAAAGCAGCCCTGTCTGAGTCCCCTGCCTCTAGAGGGAGTATTGGACCAACACTTGTAGAAAACGGGGTCCTTGAGGGCCACTCATTGGAGGGACACAATTAAATCTTTCCCGACTTTCTGCTGAAACTTATGAGCGTTCACACCTAAGCCTCTTACAAGGTCAGCTGTTTAGTTAAACATGAGCTCATGATCTAAATATACACAATAATGAAGAAAGCAGCTACAAGGGGAGACAATCAGCCAAAACAATCAATACCAGAATTAGATTCCCAAGGCCATCCATCAGATGTAGGAATAATCGGGTGCAAGGCAGAAAATATACATAAAACTGGAACTGAAACAAGGCACGAGGATGTTTTCAAAGACTGGTAGGATCTCTAAAACATTTTTAAAGGACATGTCATTGATAAAGCTAAATACACAAAGGTTGTGTAATACAACAGATTAATCATTGAGAAGAGTGAAATTATGCTGTTTTGAAAACTATGGCAGGTCAGATTTTCTGCCTAATTATAGAAGAAGATTTCTCTAAAAAATAAACATTGTTTCAAAGCCTTATTGGCTGTGAAATAAGTTAATGGTATTTCAAATGGCTTGTCTGCAAAGAAAGGTGAGATGTAGTGGATCACAGAAAGTCGAGGGGAAAATAGGTCAATATATACATTGCTATATGGTGAACTAAGCCTTAGGCCGGCAACAGTGGAGAGAACCTGACCCTTAGAAACGTACAAGTAAGCTGGAATCTTCAAAAGTTCTAATCTTTATAAGTAAAAAGATTTATTAAAATGAATAACCAAGTGTTTTAATTGACATCAGAAAATGAAAACAATAAACCCTGAGAACATAGAAAAAAGTTAAATAAAGATAGGAGCAGAACTTAATATAACAGAAAACGTATAAAATTCAGGTGATTAAGTAAGTCCAAAGAATCTTCTTTGAAAAGATTTAAAAGACACACTTTGATTAAGGAAAACAAAAACGTAAGTAAAGAATATACAGAAAGAGTCAGGACAATGTTAGAGCAGAGAATATATGAAATGCCAGTAAATTTGAACATTTCTGTCAAGTGGACCATTTCCTAGCTCCTAAAGTTTACCAACACTGACACAAGAGGAAATCATTTAAGGTCATCATGTCTGCCCTTGGCATTCTCGGAACTCCCTGGCCTCAGAATGAAGCCTCTGTAGTCCATGGTAACCTGCGGAGAGGGGGCGGGGCTGAGGGAGGTTGGAACACTGCCCTCACTGAGGGAGTGGGTGTGGCCATCTCTGCTGTGACTGAACAAAGGGCAGGGGAGCAGGGGGCCCATGGCAGGGCCCTCAGAGCCCGGCAGGCCCAGTGGAGTGTCACAAGCATTTAGGCCCAGGCCAAATTGCGCTTTCTTTGTCTGCACAGCTGCCCAAACTCTTACCTTTCCACTCAGGCCGCCCACTTACTTGAAGTGTGTGTGGAACCTGTCCGCGCAGTACACCTCGCTGCACAGCTAGGCATAGGTCTGGGCATCGTAGCTTCCTGCCAGGTGACCGAGGCTCACAGGCAGATGGGTCCCTGGGACACACGCGGAGAGGCTCCTGCCCGGGCCACAGGCCGCCCACTGCCCCTGCCCCAGATCGGGGGCCGCAAAGCAGCCCTGTCTGAGTCCCCTGCCTCTAGAGGGAGTATTGGACTAACACTTGTAGAAAACGGGGTCCTTGAGGGCCACTCATTGGAGGGACACAATTAAATCTTTGCCGACTTTCTGCTGAAACTTACGAGCGTTCACACCTAAGCCTCTTACAAGGTCAGCTGTTTAGCTAAACATGAGCTCATGATCTAAATTTACACAATAATGAAGAAAGCAGCTACAAGGGGAGACAATCAGCCAAAACAATCAATACCAGAATTAGATTCCCAAGGCCATCCATCAGATGTAGGAATAATCGGGTGCAAGGCAGAAAATATACATAAAACTGGAACTGAAACAAGGCACGAGGATGTTTTCAAAGACTGGTAGGATCTCTAAAACATTTTTAAAGATCATGTCATTGATAAATCTAAATGCACAAAGGTTGTGTAATACAACAGATTAATCATTGAGAAGAGAGAAATTATGCTGTTTTGAAAACTATGGCAGGTCAGATTTTCTGCCTAATTATATAAGAAGATTTCTCTAAAAATACACATTATTTCAAAGCCTTATTGGCTGTGAAATAAGTTAAGGGTATTTCAAATGGCTTGTCTGCAAAGAAAGGTGAGATGTAGTGGATCACAGAAAGTCGAGGGGAAAATAGGTCAATATATACATTGCTATATGGTGAACTAAGCCTTAGGCCGGCAACAGTGGAGAGAACCTGACCCTTAGAAACGTACAAGTAAGCTGGAATCTTCAAAAGTTCTAATCTTTATAAGTAAAAAGATTTATTAAAATGAATAACCAAGTGTTTTAATTGATATCAGAAAATGAAAACAGTAAACCCTGAGAACATAGAAAAAAGTTAAATAAAGATATGAGCAGAACTTAATACAACAGAAAACGTATAAAATTCAGGTGATTTAGTAAGTCCAAAGAATCTTCTTTGAAAAGATTTAAAAGACACACTTTGATTAAGGAAAACAAAAACATAAGTAAAGAATATACAGAAAGAGTCAGGACAATGTTAGAGCAGAGAATATATGAAATGCCAGTAAATTTGAACATTTCTGTCAAGTGGACCATTTCCTAGCTCCTAAAGTTTACCAAAACTGACACAAGAGGAAATCATTTAAGGTCATCATGTCTGCCCTTGGCATTCTCGGAACGCCCTGGCCTCAGAATGAAGCCTCTGTAGTCCATGGTAACCTGCGGAGAGGGGGCGGGGCTGAGGGAGGTTGGAACACTGCCCTCACTGAGGGAGTGGGTGTGGCCATCTCTGCTGTGACTGAACAAAGGGCAGGGGAGCAGGGGGCCCAGGGCAGGGCCCTCAGAGCCCGGCAGGCCCAGTGGAGTGTCACAAGCATTTAGGCCCAGGCCAAAGGGCGCTTTCTTTGTCTGCACAGCTGCCCAAACTCTCACCTTTCCACTCAGGCCGCCCACTTACTTGAAGTGTGTGTGGAACCTGTCCGCGCAGTACACCTCGCTGCACAGCTAGGCATAGGTCTGGGCATCGTAGCTTCCTGCCAGGTGACCGAGGCTCACAGGCAGATGGGTCCCTGGGACACACGCGGAGAGGCTCCTGCCCGGGCCACAGGCCGCCCACTGCCCCTGCCCCAGATCGGGGGCCGCAAAGCAGCCCTGTCTGTGTCCCGTGCCTCTAGAGGGAGTATTGGACCAACACTTGTAGAAAACGGGGTCCTTGAGGGCCACTCATTGGAGGGACAGTATTAAATCTTTGCCGACTTTCTGCTGAAACTTACGAGCGTTCACACCTAAGCCTCTTACAAGGTCAGCTGTTTAGCTAAACATGAGCTTATGATCTAAATATACACAATAATGAAGAAAGCAGCTACAAGGGGAGACAATCAGCCAAAACAATCAATACCAGAATTAGATTCCCAAGGCCATCCATCAGATGTAGGAATAATCGGGTGCAAGGCAGAAAATATACATAAAACTGGAACTGAAACAAGGCACGAGGATGTTTTCAAAGACTGGTAGGATCTCTAAAACATTTTTAAAGGACATGTCATTGATAAAGCTAAATACACAAAGGTTGTGTAATACAACAGATTAATCATTGAGAAGAGTGAAATTATGCTGTTTTGAAAACTATGGCAGGTCAGATTTTCTGCCTAATTATAGAAGAAGATTTCTCTAAAAAATAAACATTATTTCAAAGCCTTATTGGCTGTGAAATAAGTTAAGGGTATTTCAAATGGCTTGTCTGCAAAGAAAGGTGAGATGTAGTGGATCACAGAAAGTCGAGGGGAAAATAGGTCAATATATACATTGCTATATGGTGAACTAAGCCTTAGGCCGGCAACAGTGGAGAGAACCTGACCCTTAGAAACGTACAAGTAAGCTGGAATCTTCAAAAGTTCAAATCTTTATAAGTAAAAAGATTTATTAAAATGAATAACCGAGTGTTTTAATTGACATCAGAAGAAGAAAACAATAAACCCTGAGAACATAGAAAAAAGTTAAATAAAGATAGGAGCAGAACTTAATACAACAGAAAACGTATAAAATTCAGGTGATTTAGTAAGTCCAAAGAATCTTCTTTGAAAAGATTTAAAAGACACACTTTGATTAAGGAAAACAAAAACATAAGTAAAGAATATACAGAAAGAGTCAGGACAATGTTAGAGCAGAGAATATATGAAATGCCAGTAAATTTGAACATTTCTGTCAAGTGGACCATTTCCTAGCTCCTAAAGTTTACCAAAACTGACACAAGAGGAAATCATTTAAGGTCATCATGTCTGCCCTTGGCATTCTCGGAACGCCCTGGCCTCAGAATGAAGCCTCTGTAGTCCATGGTAACCTGCGGAGAGGGGGCGGGGCTGAGGGAGGTTGGAACACTGCCCTCACTGAGGGAGTGGGTGTGGCCATCTCTGCTGTGACTGAACAAAGGGCAGGGGAGCAGGGGGCCAATGGCAGGGCCCTCAGAGCCCGGCAGGCCCAGTGGAGTGTCACAAGCATTTAGGCCCAGGCCAAAGGGCGCTTTCTTTGTCTGCACAGCTGCCCAAACTCTTACCTTTCCACTCAGGCCGCCCACTTACTTGAAGTGTGTGTGGAACCTGTCCGCGCAGTACACCTCGCTGCACAGCTAGGCATAGGTCTGGGCATCGTAGCTTCCTGCCAGGTGACCGAGGCTCACAGGCAGATGGGTCCCTGGGACACACGCGGAGAGGCTCCTGCCCGGGCCACAGGCCGCCCACTGCCCCTGCCCCAGATCGGGGGCCGCAAAGCAGCCCTGTCTGAGTCCCCTGCCTCTAGAGGGAGTATTGGACCAACACTTGTAGAAAACGGGGTCCTTGAGGGCCACTCATTGGAGGGACACAATTAAATCTTTGCCGACTTTCTGCTGAAACTTACGAGCGTTCACACCTAAGCCTCTTACAAGGTCAGCTGTTTAGCTAAACATGAGCTCATGATCTAAATATACACAATAATGAAGAAAGCAGCTACAAGGGGAGACAATCAGCCAAAACAATCAATACCAGAATTAGATTCCCAAGGCCATCCATCAGATGTAGGAATAATCGGGTGCAAGGCAGAAAATATACATAAAACTGGAACTGAAACAAGGCACGAGGATGTTTTCAAAGACTGGTAGGATCTCTAAAACATTTTTAAAGGACATGTCATTGATAAAGCTAAATACACAAAGGTTGTGTAATACAACAGATTAATCATTGAGAAGAGTGAAATTATGCTGTTTTGAAAACTATGGCAGGTCAGATTTTCTGCCTAATTATAGAAGAAGATTTCTCTAAAAAATAAACATTATTTCAAAGCCTTATTGGCTGTGAAATAAGTTAAGGGTATTTCAAATGGCTTGTCTGCAAAGAAAGGTGAGATGTAGTGGATCACAGAAAGTCGAGGGGAAAATAGGTCAATATATACATTGCTATATGGTGAACTAAGCCTTAGGCCGGCAACAGTGGAGAGAACCTGACCCTTAGAAACGTACAAGTAAGCTGGAATCTTCAAAAGTTCAAATCTTTATAAGTAAAAAGATTTATTAAAATGAATAACCGAGTGTTTTAATTGACATCAGAAGATGAAAACAATAAACCCTGAGAACATAGAAAAAAGTTAAATAAAGATATGAGCAGAACTTAATACAACAGAAAACGTATAAAATTCAGGTGATTTAGTAAGTCCAAAGAATCTTCTTTGAAAAGATTTAAAAGACACACTTTGATTAAGGAAAACAAAAACATAAGTAAAGAATATACAGAAAGAGTCAGGACAATGTTAGAGCAGAGAATATATGAAATGCCAGTAAATTTGAACATTTCTGTCAAGTGGACCATTTCCTAGCTCCTAAAGTTTACCAAAACTGACACAAGAGGAAATCATTTAAGGTCATCATGTCTGCCCTTGGCATTCTCAGAACGCCCTGGCCTCAGAATGCAGCCTCTGTAGTCCATGGTAACCTGCGGAGAGGGGGCGGGGCTGAGGGAGGTTGGAACACTGCCCTCACTGAGGGAGTGGGTGTGGCCATCTCTGCTGTGACTGAACAAAGGGCAGGGGAGCAGGGGGCCCAGGGCAGGGCCCTCAGAGCCCGGCAGGCCCAGTGGAGTGTCACAAGCATTTAGGCCCAGGCCAAAGGGCGCTTTCTTCATCTGCACAGCTGCCCAAACTCTCACCTTTCCACTCAGGCCGCCCACTTACTTGAAGTGTGTGTGGAACCTGTCTGCGCAGTACACCTCGCTGCACAGCTAGGCATAGGTCTGGGCATCGTAGCTTCCTGCCAGGTGACCGAGGCTCACAGGCAGATGGGTCCCTGGGACACACGCGGAGAGGCTCCTGCCCGGGCCACAGGCCGCCCACTGCCCCTGCCCCAGATCGGGGGCCGCAAAGCAGCCCTGTCTGAGTCCCCTGCCTCTAGAGGGAGTATTGGACCAACACTTGTAGAAAACGGGGTCCTTGAGGGCCACTCATTGGAGGGACACAATTAAATCTTTGCCGACTTTCTGCTGAAACTTACGAGCGTTCACACCTAAGCCTCTTACAAGGTCAGCTGTTTAGCTAAACATGAGCTCATGATCTAAATATACACAATAATGAAGAAAGCAGCTACAAGGGGAGACAATCAGCCAAAACAATCAATACCAGAATTAGATTCCCAAGGCCATCCATCAGATGTAGGAATAATCGGGTGCAAGGCAGAAAATATACATAAAACTGGAACTGAAACAAGGCACGAGGATGTTTTCAAAGACTGGTAGGATCTCTAAAACATTTTTAAAGGACATGTCATTGATAAAGCTAAATACACAAAGGTTGTGTAATACAACAGATTAATCATTGAGAAGAGTGAAATTATGCTGTTTTGAAAACTATGGCAGGTCAGATTTTCTGCCTAATTATAGAAGAAGATTTCTCTAAAAAATAAACATTGTTTCAAAGCCTTATTGGCTGTGAAATAAGTTAAGGGTATTTCAAATGGCTTGTCTGCAAAGAAAGGTGAGATGTAGTGGATCACAGAAAGTCGAGGGGAAAATAGGTCAATATATACATTGCTATATGGTGAACTAAGCCTTAGGCCGGCAACAGTGGAGAGAACCTGACCCTTAGAAACGTACAAGTAAGCTGGAATCTTCAAAAGTTCAAATCTTTATAAGTAAAAAGATTTATTAAAATGAATAACCGAGTGTTTTAATTGACATCAGAAGATGAAAACAATAAACCCTGAGAACATAGAAAAAAGTTAAATAAAGATATGAGCAGAACTTAATACAACAGAAAACGTATAAAATTCAGGTGATTTAGTAAGTCCAAAGAATCTTCTTTGAAAAGATTTAAAAGACACACTTTGATTAAGGAAAACAAAAACATAAGTAAAGAATATACAGAAAGAGTCAGGACAATGTTAGAGCAGAGAATATATGAAATGCCAGTAAATTTGAACATTTCTGTCAAGTGGACCATTTCCTAGCTCCTAAAGTTTACCAAAACTGACACAAGAGGAAATCATTTAAGGTCATCATGTCTGCCCTTGGCATTCTCGGAACACCCTGGCCTCAGAATGCAGCCTCTGTAGTCCATGGTAACCTGCGGAGAGGGGGCGGGGCTGAGGGAGGTTGGAACACTGCCCTCACTGAGGGAGTGGGTGTGGCCATCTCTGCTGTGACTGAACAAAGGGCAGGGGAGCAGGGGGCCCAGGGCAGGGCCCTCAGAGCCCGGCAGGCCCAGTGGAGTGTCACAAGCATTTAGGCCCAGGCCAAAGTGCGCTTTCTTTGTCTGCACAGCTGCCCAAACTCTCACCTTTCCACTCAGGCCGCCCACTTACTTGAAGTGTGTGTGGAACCTGTCCGCGCAGTACACCTCGCTGCACAGCTAGGCATAGGTCTGGGCATCGTAGCTTCCTGCCAGGTGACCGAGGCTCACAGGCAGATGGGTCCCTGGGACACACGCGGAGAGGCTCCTGCCCGGGCCACAGGCCTCCCACTGCCCCTGCCCCAGATCGGGGGCCGCAAAGCAGCCCTGTCTGTGTCCCGTGCCTCTAGAGGGAGTATTGGACCAACACTTGTAGAAAACGGGGTCCTTGAGGGCCACTCATTGGAGGGACACTATTAAATCTTTGCCGACTTTCTGCTGAAACTTACGAGCGTTCACACCTAAGCCTCTTACAAGGTCAGCTGTTTACCTAAACATGAGCTCATGATCTAAATATACACAATAATGAAGAAAGCAGCTACAAGGGGAGACAATCAGCCAAAACAATCAATACCAGAATTAGATTCCCAAGGCCATCCATCAGATGTAGGAATAATCGGGTGCAAGGCAGAAAATATACATAAAACTGGAACTGAAACAAGGCACGAGGATGTTTTCAAAGACTGGTAGGATCTCTCAAACATTCTTAAAGGACATGTCATTGATAAAGCTAAATACACAAAGGTTGTGTAATACAACAGATTAATCATTGAGAAGAGTGAAATTATGCTGTTTTGAAAACTATGGCAGGTCAGATTTTCTGCCTAATTATAGAAGAAGATTTCTCTAAAAAATAAACATTATTTCAAAGCCTTATTGACTGTGAAATAAGTTAAGGGTATTTCAAATGGCTTGTCTGCAAAGAAAGATGAGATGTAGTGGATCACAGAAAGTCGAGGGGAAAATAGGTCAATATATACATTGCTATATGGTGAACTAAGCCTTAGGCCGGCAACAGTGGAGAGAACCTGACCCTTAGAAACGTACAAGTAAGCTGGAATCTTCAAAAGTTCAAATCTTTATAAGTAAAAAGATTTATTAAAATGAATAACCAAGTGTTTTAATTGACATCAGAAGATGAAAACAATAAACCCTGAGAACATAGAAAAAAGTTAAATAAAGATATGAGCAGAACTTAATACAACAGAAAACGTATAAAATTCAGGTGATTTAGTAAGTCCAAAGAATCTTCTTTGAAAAGATTTAAAAGACACACTTTGATTAAGGAAAACAAAAACATAAGTAAAGAATATACAGAAAGAGTCAGGACAATGTTAGAGCAGAGAATATATGAAATGCCAGTAAATTTGAACATTTCTGTCAAGTGGACCATTTCCTAGCTCCTAAAGTTTACCAAAACTGACACAAGAGGAAATCATTTAAGGTCATCATGTCTGCCCTTGGCATTCTCGGAACACCCTGGCCTCAGAATGCAGCCTCTGTAGTCCATGGTAACCTGCGGAGAGGGGGCGGGGCTGAGGGAGGTTGGAACACTGCCCTCACTGAGGGAGTGGGTGTGGCCATCTCTGCTGTGACTGAACAAAGGGCAGGGGAGCAGGGGGCCCAGGGCAGGGCCCTCAGAGCCCGGCAGGCCCAGTGGAGTGTCACAAGCATTTAGGCCCAGGCCAAAGTGCGCTTTCTTTGTCTGCACAGCTGCCCAAACTCTCACCTTTCCACTCAGGCCGCCCACTTACTTGAAGTGTGTGTGGAACCTGTCCGCGCAGTACACCTCGCTGCACAGCTAGGCATAGGTCTGGGCATCATAGCTTCCTGCCAGGTGACCGAGGCTCACAGGCAGATGGGTCCCTGGGACACACGCCGAGAGGCTCCTGCCCGGGCCACAGGCCGCCCACTGCCCCTGCCCCAGATCGGGGGCCGCAAAGCAGCCCTGTCTGAGTCCCCTGCCTCTAGAGGGAGTATTGGACCAACACTTGTAGAAAACGGGGTCCTTGAGGGCCACTCATTGGAGGGACACTATTAAATCTTTGCCGACTTTCTGCTGAAACTTACGAGCGTTCACACCTAAGCCTCTTACAAGGTCAGCTGTTTAGCTAAACATGAGCTCATGATCTAAATATACACAATAATGAAGAAAGCAGCTACAAGGGGAGACAATCAGCCAAAACAATCAATACCAGAATTAGATTCCCAAGGCCATCCATCAGATGTAGGAATAATCGGGTGCAAGGCAGAAAATATACATAAAACTGGAACTGAAACAAGGCACGAGGATGTTTTCAAAGACTGGTAGGATCTCTCAAACATTTTTAAAGGACATGTCATTGATAAAGCTAAATACACAAAGGTTGTGTAATACAACAGATTAATCATTGAGAAGAGTGAAATTATGCTGTTTTGAAAACTATGGCAGGTCAGATTTTCTGCCTAATTATAGAAGAAGATTTCTCTAAAAAATAAACATTATTTCAAAGCCTTATTGACTGTGAAATAAGTTAAGGGTATTTCAAATGGCTTGTCTGCAAAGAAAGATGAGATGTAGTGGATCAGAGAAAGTCGAGGGGAAAATAGGTCAATATATACATTGCTATATGGTGAACTAAGCCTTAGGCCGGCAACAGTGGAGAGAACCTGACCCTTAGAAACGTACAAGTAAGCTGGAATCTTCAAAAGTTCAAATCTTTATAAGTAAAAAGATTTATTAAAATCAATAACCAAGTGTTTTAATTGACATCAGAAGATGAAAACAATAAACCCTGAGAACATAGAAAAAAGTTAAATAAAGATATGAGCAGAACTTAATACAACAGAAAACGTATAAAATTCAGGTGATTTAGTAAGTCCAAAGAATCTTCTTTGAAAAGATTTAAAAGACACACTTTGATTAAGGAAAACAAAAACATAAGTAAAGAATATACAGAAAGAGTCAGGACAATGTTAGAGCAGAGAATATATGAAATGCCAGTAAATTTGAACATTTCTGTCAAGTGGACCATTTCCTAGCTCCTAAAGTTTACCAAAACTGACACAAGAGGAAATCATTTAAGGTCATCATGTCTGCCCTTGGCATTCTCGGAACGCCCTGGCCTCAGAATGAAGCCTCTGTAGTCCATGGTAACCTGCGGAGCGGGGGCGGGGCTGAGGGAGGTTGGAACACAGCCCTCACTGAGGGAGTGGGTGTGGCCATCTCTGCTGTGACTGAACAAAGGGCAGGGGAGCAGGGGGCCCAGGGCAGGGCCCTCAGAGCCCGGCAGGCCCAGTGGAGTGTCACAAGCATTTAGGCCCAGGCCAAAGGGCGCTTTCTTTGTCTGCACAGCTGCCCAAACTCTCACCTTTCCACTCAGGCCGCCCACTTACTTGAAGTGTGTGTGGAACCTGTCCGCACAGTACACCTCGCTGCACAGCTAGGCATAGGTCTGGGCATCGTAGCTTCCTGCCAGGTGACCGAGGCTCACAGGCAGATGGGTCCCTGGGACACACGCGGAGAGGCTCCTGCCCGGGCCACAGGCCGCCCACTGCCCCTGCCCCAGATCGGGGGCCGCAAAGCAGCCCTGTCTGAGTCCCCTGCCTCTAGAGGGAGTATTGGACCAACACTTGTAGAAAACGGGGTCCTTGAGGGCCACTCATTGGAGGGACACAATTAAATCTTTGCCGACTTTCTGTTGAAACTTACGAGCGTTCACACCTAAGCCTCTTACAAGGTCAGCTGTTTACCTAAACATGAGCTCATGATCTAAATATACACAATAATGAAGAAAGCAGCTACAAGGGGAGACAATCAGCCAAAACAATCAATACCAGAATTAGATTCCCAAGGCCATCCATCAGATGTAGGAATAATCGGGTGCAAGGCAGAAAATATACATAAAACTGGAACTGAAACAAGGCACGAGGATGTTTTCAAAGACTGGTAGGATCTCTAAAACATTTTTAAAGGACATGTCATTGATAAAGCTAAATACACAAAGGTTGTGTAATACAACAGATTAATCATTGAGAAGAGTGAAATTATGCTGTTTTGAAAACTATGGCAGGTCAGATTTTCTGCCTAATTATATAAGCAGATTTCTCTAAAAAATAAACATTATTTCAAAGCCTTATTGGCTGTGAAATAAGTTAAGGGTATTTCAAATGGCTTGTCTGCAAAGAAAGGTGAGATGTAGTGGATCACAGAAAGTCGAGGGGAAAATAGGTCAATATATACATTGCTATATGGTGAACTAAGCCTTAGGCCGGCAACAGTGGAGAGAACCTGACCCTTAGAAACGTACAAGTAAGCTGGAATCTTCAAAAGTTCAAATCTTTATAAGTAAAAAGATTTATTAAAATGAATAACCGAGTGTTTTAATTGACATCAGAAGAAGAAAACAATAAACCCTGAGAACATAGAAAAAAGTTAAATAAAGATATGAGCAGAACTTAATACAACAGAAAACGTATAAAATTCAGGTGATTTAGTAAGTCCAAAGAATCTTCTTTGAAAAGATTTAAAAGACACACTTTGATTAAGGAAAACAAAAACATAAGTAAAGAATATACAGAAAGAGTCAGGACAATGTTAGAGCAGAGAATATATGAAATGCCAGTAAATTTGAACATTTCTGTCAAGTGGACCATTTCCTAGCTCCTAAAGTTTACCAAAACTGACACAAGAGGAAATCATTTAAGGTCATCATGTCTGCCCTTGGCATTCTCGGAACGCCCTGGCCTCAGAATGCAGCCTCTGTAGTCCATGGTAACCTGCGGAGAGGGGGCGGGGCTGAGGGAGGTTGGAACACTGCCCTCACTGAGGGAGTGGGTGTGGCCATCTCTGCTGTGACTGAAAAAAGGGCAGGGGAGCAGGGGGCCAATGGCAGGGCCCTCAGAGCCAGGCAGGCCCAGTGGAGTGTCACAAGCATTTAGGCCCAGGCCAAAGGGCGCTTTCTTTGTCTGCACAGCTGCCCAAACTCTTACCTTTCCACTCAGGCCGCCCACTTACTTGAAGTGTGTGTGGAACCTGTCCGCGCAGTACACCTCGCTGCACAGCTAGGCATAGGTCTGGGCATCGTAGCTTCCTGCCAGGTGACCGAGGCTCACAGGCAGATGGGTCCCTGGGACACACGCGGAGAGGCTCCTGCCCGGGCCACAGGCCGCCCACTGCCCCTGCCCCAGATCGGGGGCCGCAAAGCAGCCCTGTCTGAGTCCCCTGCCTCTAGAGGGAGTATTGGACCAACACTTGTAGAAAACGGGGTCCTTGAGGGCCACTCATTGGAGGGACACAATTAAATCTTTGCCGACTTTCTGCTGAAACTTACGAGCGTTCACACCTAAGCCTCTTACAAGGTCAGCTGTTTAGCTAAACATGAGCTCATGATCTAAATATACACAATAATGAAGAAAGCAGCTACAAGGGGAGACAATCAGCCAAAACAATCAATACCAGAATTAGATTCCCAAGGCCATCCATCAGATGTAGGAATAATCGGGTGCAAGGCAGAAAATATACATAAAACTGGAACTGAAACAAGGCACGAGGATGTTTTCAAAGACTGGTAGGATCTCTAAAACATTTTTAAAGGACATGTCATTGATAAAGCTAAATACACAAAGGTTGTGTAATACAACAGATTAATCATTGAGAAGAGTGAAATTATGCTGTTTTGAAAACTATGGCAGGTCAGATTTTCTGCCTAATTATAGAAGAAGATTTCTCTAAAAAATAAACATTGTTTCAAAGCCTTATTGGCTGTGAAATAAGTTAAGGGTATTTCAAATGGCTTGTCTGCAAAGAAAGGTGAGATGTAGTGGATCACAGAAAGTCGAGGGGAAAATAGGTCAATATATACATTGCTATATGGTGAACTAAGCCTTAGGCCGGCAACAGTGGAGAGAACCTGACCCTTAGAAACGTACAAGTAAGCTGGAATCTTCAAAAGTTCAAATCTTTATAAGTAAAAAGATTTATTAAAATGAATAACCGAGTGTTTTAATTGACATCAGAAGATGAAAACAATAAACCCTGAGAACATAGAAAAAAGTTAAATAAAGATATGAGCAGAACTTAATACAACAGAAAACGTATAAAATTCAGGTGATTTAGTAAGTCCAAAGAATCTTCTTTGAAAAGATTTAAAAGACACACTTTGATTAAGGAAAACAAAAACATAAGTAAAGAATATACAGAAAGAGTCAGGACAATGTTAGAGCAGAGAATATATGAAATGCCAGTAAATTTGAACATTTCTGTCAAGTGGACCATTTCCTAGCTCCTAAAGTTTACCAAAACTGACACAAGAGGAAATCATTTAAGGTCATCATGTCTGCCCTTGGCATTCTCGGAACACCCTGGCCTCAGAATGCAGCCTCTGTAGTCCATGGTAACCTGCGGAGAGGGGGCGGGGCTGAGGGAGGTTGGAACACTGCCCTCACTGAGGGAGTGGGTGTGGCCATCTCTGCTGTGACTGAACAAAGGGCAGGGGAGCAGGGGGCCCAGGGCAGGGCCCTCAGAGCCCGGCAGGCCCAGTGGAGTGTCACAAGCATTTAGGCCCAGGCCAAAGTGCGCTTTCTTTGTCTGCACAGCTGCCCAAACTCTCACCTTTCCACTCAGGCCGCCCACTTACTTGAAGTGTGTGTGGAACCTGTCCGCGCAGTACACCTCGCTGCACAGCTAGGCATAGGTCTGGGCATCGTAGCTTCCTGCCAGGTGACCGAGGCTCACAGGCAGATGGGTCCCTGGGACACACGCGGAGAGGCTCCTGCCCGGGCCACAGGCCTCCCACTGCCCCTGCCCCAGATCGGGGGCCGCAAAGCAGCCCTGTCTGTGTCCCGTGCCTCTAGAGGGAGTATTGGACCAACACTTGTAGAAAACGGGGTCCTTGAGGGCCACTCATTGGAGGGACACTATTAAATCTTTGCCGACTTTCTGCTGAAACTTACGAGCGTTCACACCTAAGCCTCTTACAAGGTCAGCTGTTTACCTAAACATGAGCTCATGATCTAAATATACACAATAATGAAGAAAGCAGCTACAAGGGGAGACAATCAGCCAAAACAATCAATACCAGAATTAGATTCCCAAGGCCATCCATCAGATGTAGGAATAATCGGGTGCAAGGCAGAAAATATACATAAAACTGGAACTGAAACAAGGCACGAGGATGTTTTCAAAGACTGGTAGGATCTCTCAAACATTCTTAAAGGACATGTCATTGATAAAGCTAAATACACAAAGGTTGTGTAATACAACAGATTAATCATTGAGAAGAGTGAAATTATGCTGTTTTGAAAACTATGGCAGGTCAGATTTTCTGCCTAATTATAGAAGAAGATTTCTCTAAAAAATAAACATTATTTCAAAGCCTTATTGACTGTGAAATAAGTTAAGGGTATTTCAAATGGCTTGTCTGCAAAGAAAGATGAGATGTAGTGGATCACAGAAAGTCGAGGGGAAAATAGGTCAATATATACATTGCTATATGGTGAACTAAGCCTTAGGCCGGCAACAGTGGAGAGAACCTGACCCTTAGAAACGTACAAGTAAGCTGGAATCTTCAAAAGTTCAAATCTTTATAAGTAAAAAGATTTATTAAAATGAATAACCAAGTGTTTTAATTGACATCAGAAGATGAAAACAATAAACCCTGAGAACATAGAAAAAAGTTAAATAAAGATATGAGCAGAACTTAATACAACAGAAAACGTATAAAATTCAGGTGATTTAGTAAGTCCAAAGAATCTTCTTTGAAAAGATTTAAAAGACACACTTTGATTAAGGAAAACAAAAACATAAGTAAAGAATATACAGAAAGAGTCAGGACAATGTTAGAGCAGAGAATATATGAAATGCCAGTAAATTTGAACATTTCTGTCAAGTGGACCATTTCCTAGCTCCTAAAGTTTACCAAAACTGACACAAGAGGAAATCATTTAAGGTCATCATGTCTGCCCTTGGCATTCTCGGAACACCCTGGCCTCAGAATGCAGCCTCTGTAGTCCATGGTAACCTGCGGAGAGGGGGCGGGGCTGAGGGAGGTTGGAACACTGCCCTCACTGAGGGAGTGGGTGTGGCCATCTCTGCTGTGACTGAACAAAGGGCAGGGGAGCAGGGGGCCCAGGGCAGGGCCCTCAGAGCCCGGCAGGCCCAGTGGAGTGTCACAAGCATTTAGGCCCAGGCCAAAGTGCGCTTTCTTTGTCTGCACAGCTGCCCAAACTCTCACCTTTCCACTCAGGCCGCCCACTTACTTGAAGTGTGTGTGGAACCTGTCCGCGCAGTACACCTCGCTGCACAGCTAGGCATAGGTCTGGGCATCATAGCTTCCTGCCAGGTGACCGAGGCTCACAGGCAGATGGGTCCCTGGGACACACGCCGAGAGGCTCCTGCCCGGGCCACAGGCCGCCCACTGCCCCTGCCCCAGATCGGGGGCCGCAAAGCAGCCCTGTCTGAGTCCCCTGCCTCTAGAGGGAGTATTGGACCAACACTTGTAGAAAACGGGGTCCTTGAGGGCCACTCATTGGAGGGACACTATTAAATCTTTGCCGACTTTCTGCTGAAACTTACGAGCGTTCACACCTAAGCCTCTTACAAGGTCAGCTGTTTAGCTAAACATGAGCTCATGATCTAAATATACACAATAATGAAGAAAGCAGCTACAAGGGGAGACAATCAGCCAAAACAATCAATACCAGAATTAGATTCCCAAGGCCATCCATCAGACGTAGGAATAATCGGGTGCAAGGCAGAAAATATACATAAAACTGGAACTGAAACAAGGCACGAGGATGTTTTCAAAGACTGGTAGGATCTCTCAAACATTTTTAAAGGACATGTCATTGATAAAGCTAAATACACAAAGGTTGTGTAATACAACAGATTAATCATTGAGAAGAGTGAAATTATGCTGTTTTGAAAACTATGGCAGGTCAGATTTTCTGCCTAATTATAGAAGAAGATTTCTCTAAAAAATAAACATTATTTCAAAGCCTTATTGACTGTGAAATAAGTTAAGGGTATTTCAAATGGCTTGTCTGCAAAGAAAGATGAGATGTAGTGGATCACAGAAAGTCGAGGGGAAAATAGGTCAATATATACATTGCTATATGGTGAACTAAGCCTTAGGCCGGCAACAGTGGAGAGAACCTGACCCTTAGAAACGTACAAGTAAGCTGGAATCTTCAAAAGTTCAAATCTTTATAAGTAAAAAGATTTATTAAAATCAATAACCAAGTGTTTTAATTGACATCAGAAGATGAAAACAATAAACCCTGAGAACATAGAAAAAAGTTAAATAAAGATATGAGCAGAACTTAATACAACAGAAAACGTATAAAATTCAGGTGATTTAGTAAGTCCAAAGAATCTTCTTTGAAAAGATTTAAAAGACACACTTTGATTAAGGAAAACAAAAACATAAGTAAAGAATATACAGAAAGAGTCAGGACAATGTTAGAGCAGAGAATATATGAAATGCCAGTAAATTTGAACATTTCTGTCAAGTGGACCATTTCCTAGCTCCTAAAGTTTACCAAAACTGACACAAGAGGAAATCATTTAAGGTCATCATGTCTGCCCTTGGCATTCTCGGAACGCCCTGGCCTCAGAATGAAGCCTCTGTAGTCCATGGTAACCTGCGGAGCGGGGGCGGGGCTGAGGGAGGTTGGAACACAGCCCTCACTGAGGGAGTGGGTGTGGCCATCTCTGCTGTGACTGAACAAAGGGCAGGGGAGCAGGGGGCCCAGGGCAGGGCCCTCAGAGCCCGGCAGGCCCAGTGGAGTGTCACAAGCATTTAGGCCCAGGCCAAAGGGCGCTTTCTTTGTCTGCACAGCTGCCCAAACTCTCACCTTTCCACTCAGGCCGCCCACTTACTTGAAGTGTGTGTGGAACCTGTCCGCACAGTACACCTCGCTGCATAGCTAGGCATAGGTCTGGGCATCGTAGCTTCCTGCCAGGTGACCGAGGCTCACAGGCAGATGGGTCCCTGGGACACACGCGGAGAGGCTCCTGCCCGGGCCACAGGCCGCCCACTGCCCCTGCCCCAGATCGGGGGCCGCAAAGCAGCCCTGTCTGAGTCCCCTGCCTCTAGAGGGAGTATTGGACCAACACTTGTAGAAAACGGGGTCCTTGAGGGCCACTCATTGGAGGGACACAATTAAATCTTTGCCGACTTTCTGCTGAAACTTACGAGCGTTCACACCTAAGCCTCTTACAAGGTCAGCTGTTTACCTAAACATGAGCTCATGATCTAAATATACAGAATAATGAAGAAAGCAGCTACAAGGGGAGACAATCAGCCAAAACAATCAATACCAGAATTAGATTCCCAAGGCCATCCATCAGATGTAGGAATAATCGGGTGCAAGGCAGAAAATATACATAAAACTGGAACTGAAACAAGGCACGAGGATGTTTTCAAAGACTGGTAGGATCTCTAAAACATTTTTAAAGGACATGTCATTGATAAAGCTAAATACACAAAGGTTGTGTAATACAACAGATTAATCATTGAGAAGAGTGAAATTATGCTGTTTTGAAAACTATGGCAGGTCAGATTTTCTGCCTAATTATATAAGCAGATTTCTCTAAAAAATAAACATTATTTCAAAGCCTTATTGGCTGTGAAATAAGTTAAGGGTATTTCAAATGGCTTGTCTGCAAAGAAAGGTGAGATGTAGTGGATCACAGAAAGTCGAGGGGAAAATAGGTCAATATATACATTGCTATATGGTGAACTAAGCCTTAGGCCGGCAACAGTGGAGAGAACCTGACCCTTAGAAACGTACAAGTAAGCTGGAATCTTCAAAAGTTCAAATCTTTATAAGTAAAAAGATTTATTAAAATGAATAACCGAGTGTTTTAATTGACATCAGAAGAAGAAAACAATAAACCCTGAGAACATAGAAAAAAGTTAAATAAAGATATGAGCAGAACTTAATACAACAGAAAACGTATAAAATTCAGGTGATTTAGTAAGTCCAAAGAATCTTCTTTGAAAAGATTTAAAAGACACACTTTGATTAAGGAAAACAAAAACATAAGTAAAGAATATACAGAAAGAGTCAGGACAATGTTAGAGCAGAGAATATATGAAATGCCAGTAAATTTGAACATTTCTGTCAAGTGGACCATTTCCTAGCTCCTAAAGTTTACCAAAACTGACACAAGAGGAAATCATTTAAGGTCATCATGTCTGCCCTTGGCATTCTCAGAACGCCCTGGCCTCAGAATGCAGCCTCTGTAGTCCATGGTAACCTGCGGAGAGGGGGCGGGGCTGAGGGAGGTTGGAACACTGCCCTCACTGAGGGAGTGGGTGTGGCCATCTCTGCTGTGACTGAACAAAGGGCAGGGGAGCAGGGGGCCCAGGGCAGGGCCCTCAGAGCCCGGCAGGCCCAGTGGAGTATCACAAGCATTTAGGCCCAGGCCAAAGGGCGCTTTCTTCGTCTGCACAGCTGCCCAAACTCTCACCTTTCCACTCAGGCCGCCCACTTACTTGAAGTGTGTGTGGAACCTGTCCGCGCAGTACACCTCGCTGCACAGCTAGGCATAGGTCTGGGCATCGTAGCTTCCTGCCAGGTGACCGAGGCTCACAGGCAGATGGGTCCCTGGGACACACGCGGAGAGGCTCCTGCCCGGGCCACAGGCCGCCCACTGCCCCTGCCCCAGATCGGGGGCCGCAAAGCAGCCCTGTCTGAGTCCCCTGCCTCTAGAGGGAGTATTGGACCAACACTTGTAGAAAACGGGGTCCTTGAGGCCCACTCATTGGAGGGACACAATTAAATCTTTGCCGACTTTCTGCTGAAACTTACGAGCGTTCACACCTAAGCCTCTTACAAGGTCAGCTGTTTAGCTAAACATGAGCTCATGATCTAAATATACACAATAATGAAGAAAGCAGCTACAAGGGGAGACAATCAGCCAAAACAATCAATACCAGAATTAGATTCCCAAGGCCATCCATCAGATGTAGGAATAATCGGGTGCAAGGCAGAAAATATACATAAAACTGGAACTGAAACAAGGCACGAGGATGTTTTCAAAGACTGGTAGGATCTCTAAAACATTTTTAAAGGACATGTCATTGATAAAGCTAAATACACAAAGGTTGTGTAATACAACAGATTAATCATTGAGAAGAGTGAAATTATGCTGTTTTGAAAACTATGGCAGGTCAGATTTTCTGCCTAATTATAGAAGAAGATTTCTCTAAAAAATAAACATTGTTTCAAAGCCTTATTGGCTGTGAAATAAGTTAAGGGTATTTCAAATGGCTTGTCTGCAAAGAAAGGTGAGATGTAGTGGATCACAGAAAGTCGAGGGGAAAATAGGTCAATATATACATTGCTATATGGTGAACTAAGCCTTAGGCCGGCAACAGTGGAGAGAACCTGACCCTTAGAAACGTACAAGTAAGCTGGAATCTTCAAAAGTTCAAATCTTTATAAGTAAAAAGATTTATTAAAATGAATAACCGAGTGTTTTAATTGACATCAGAAGATGAAAACAATAAACCCTGAGAACATAGAAAAAAGTTAAATAAAGATATGAGCAGAACTTAATACAACAGAAAACGTATAAAATTCAGGTGATTTAGTAAGTCCAAAGAATCTTCTTTGAAAAGATTTAAAAGACACACTTTGATTAAGGAAAACAAAAACATAAGTAAAGAATATACAGAAAGAGTCAGGACAATGTTAGAGCAGAGAATATATGAAATGCCAGTAAATTTGAACATTTCTGTCAAGTGGACCATTTCCTAGCTCCTAAAGTTTACCAAAACTGACACAAGAGGAAATCATTTAAGGTCATCATGTCTGCCCTTGGCATTCTCGGAACACCCTGGCCTCAGAATGCAGCCTCTGTAGTCCATGGTAACCTGCGGAGAGGGGGCGGGGCTGAGGGAGGTTGGAACACTGCCCTCACTGAGGGAGTGGGTGTGGCCATCTCTGCTGTGACTGAACAAAGGGCAGGGGAGCAGGGGGCCCAGGGCAGGGCCCTCAGAGCCCGGCAGGCCCAGTGGAGTGTCACAAGCATTTAGGCCCAGGCCAAAGTGCGCTTTCTTTGTCTGCACAGCTGCCCAAACTCTCACCTTTCCACTCAGGCCGCCCACTTACTTGAAGTGTGTGTGGAACCTGTCCGCGCAGTACACCTCGCTGCACAGCTAGGCATAGGTCTGGGCATCGTAGCTTCCTGCCAGGTGACCGAGGCTCACAGGCAGATGGGTCCCTGGGACACACGCGGAGAGGCTCCTGCCCGGGCCACAGGCCGCCCACTGCCCCTGCCCCAGATCGGGGGCCGCAAAGCAGCCCTGTCTGTGTCCCGTGCCTCTAGAGGGAGTATTGGACCAACACTTGTAGAAAACGGGGTCCTTGAGGGCCACTCATTGGAGGGACACTATTAAATCTTTGCCGACTTTCTGCTGAAACTTACGAGCGTTCACACCTAAGCCTCTTACAAGGTCAGCTGTTTACCTAAACATGAGCTCATGATCTAAATATACACAATAATGAAGAAAGCAGCTACAAGGGGAGACAATCAGCCAAAACAATCAATACCAGAATTAGATTCCCAAGGCCATCCATCAGATGTAGGAATAATCGGGTGCAAGGCAGAAAATATACATAAAACTGGAACTGAAACAAGGCACGAGGATGTTTTCAAAGACTGGTAGGATCTCTCAAACATTCTTAAAGGACATGTCATTGATAAAGCTAAATACACAAAGGTTGTGTAATACAACAGATTAATCATTGAGAAGAGTGAAATTATGCTGTTTTGAAAACTATGGCAGGTCAGATTTTCTGCCTAATTATAGAAGAAGATTTCTCTAAAAAATAAACATTATTTCAAAGCCTTATTGACTGTGAAATAAGTTAAGGGTATTTCAAATGGCTTGTCTGCAAAGAAAGATGAGATGTAGTGGATCACAGAAAGTCGAGGGGAAAATAGGTCAATATATACATTGCTATATGGTGAACTAAGCCTTAGGCCGGCAACAGTGGAGAGAACCTGACCCTTAGAAACGTACAAGTAAGCTGGAATCTTCAAAAGTTCAAATCTTTATAAGTAAAAAGATTTATTAAAATCAATAACCAAGTGTTTTAATTGACATCAGAAGATGAAAACAATAAACCCTGAGAAAATAGAAAAAAGTTAAATAAAGATATGAGCAGAACTTAATACAACAGAAAACGTATAAAATTCAGGTGATTTAGTAAGTCCAAAGAATCTTCTTTGAAAAGATTTAAAAGACACACTTTGATTAAGGAAAACAAAAACATAAGTAAAGAATATACAGAAAGAGTCAGGACAATGTTAGAGCAGAGAATATATGAAATGCCAGTAAATTTGAACATTTCTGTCAAGTGGACCATTTCCTAGCTCCTAAAGTTTACCAAAACTGACACAAGAGGAAATCATTTAAGGTCATCATGTCTGCCCTTGGCATTCTCGGAACACCCTGGCCTCAGAATGCAGCCTCTGTAGTCCATGGTAACCTGCGGAGAGGGGGCGGGGCTGAGGGAGGTTGGAACACTGCCCTCACTGAGGGAGTGGGTGTGGCCATCTCTGCTGTGACTGAACAAAGGGCAGGGGAGCAGGGGGCCCAGGGCAGGGCCCTCAGAGCCCGGCAGGCCCAGTGGAGTGTCACAAGCATTTAGGCCCAGGCCAAAGTGCGCTTTCTTTGTCTGCACAGCTGCCCAAACTCTCACCTTTCCACTCAGGCCGCCCACTTACTTGAAGTGTGTGTGGAACCTGTCCGCGCAGTACACCTCGCTGCACAGCTAGGCATAGGTCTGGGCATCGTAGCTTCCTGCCAGGTGACCGAGGCTCACAGGCAGATGGGTCCCTGGGACACACGCGGAGAGGCTCCTGCCCGGGCCACAGGCCGCCCAGTGCCCCTGCCCCAGATCGGGGGCCGCAAAGCAGCCCTGTCTGTGTCCCGTGCCTCTAGAGGGAGTATTGGACCAACACTTGTAGAAAACGGGGTCCTTGAGGGCCACTCATTGGAGGGACACTATTAAATCTTTGCCGACTTTCTGCTGAAACTTACGAGCGTTCACACCTAAGCCTCTTACAAGGTCAGCTGTTTAGCTAAACATGAGCTCATGATCTAAATATACACAATAATGAAGAAAGCAGCTACAAGGGGAGACAATCAGCCAAAACAATCAATACCAGAATTAGATTCCCAAGGCCATCCATCAGATGTAGGAATAATCGGGTGCAAGGCAGAAAATATACATAAAACTGGAACTGAAACAAGGCACGAGGATGTTTTCAAAGACTGGTAGGATCTCTCAAACATTTTTAAAGGACATGTCATTGATAAAGCTAAATACACAAAGGTTGTGTAATACAACAGATTAATCATTGAGAAGAGTGAAATTATGCTGTTTTGAAAACTATGGCAGGTCAGATTTTCTGCCTAATTATAGAAGAAGATTTCTCTAAAAAATAAACATTATTTCAAAGCCTTATTGGCTGTGAAATAAGTTAAGGGTATTTCAAATGGCTTGTCTGCAAAGAAAGGTGAGATGTAGTGGATCACAGAAAGTCGAGGGGAAAATAGGTCAATATATACATTGCTATATGGTGAACTAAGCCTTAGGCCGGCAACAGTGGAGAGAACCTGACCCTTAGAAACGTACAAGTAAGCTGGAATCTTCAAAAGTTCAAATCTTTATAAGTAAAAAGATTTATTAAAATGAATAACCGAGTGTTTTAATTGACATCAGAAGAAGAAAACAATAAACCCTGAGAACATAGAAAAAAGTTAAATAAAGATATGAGCAGAACTTAATACAACAGAAAACGTATAAAATTCAGGTGATTTAGTAAGTCCAAAGAATCTTCTTTGAAAAGATTTAAAAGACACACTTTGATTAAGGAAAACAAAAACATAAGTAAAGAATATACAGAAAGAGTCAGGACAATGTTAGAGCAGAGAATATATGAAATGCCAGTAAATTTGAACATTTCTGTCAAGTGGACCATTTCCTAGCTCCTAAAGTTTACCAAAACTGACACAAGAGGAAATCATTTAAGGTCATCATGTCTGCCCTTGGCATTCTCAGAACGCCCTGGCCTCAGAATGCAGCCTCTGTAGTCCATGGTAACCTGCGGAGAGGGGGCGGGGCTGAGGGAGGTTGGAACACTGCCCTCACTGAGGGAGTGGGTGTGGCCATCTCTGCTGTGACTGAACAAAGGGCAGGGGAGCAGGGGGCCCAGGGCAGGGCCCTCAGAGCCCGGCAGGCCCAGTGGAGTGTCACAAGCATTTAGGCCCAGGCCAAAGGGCGCTTTCTTCGTCTGCACAGCTGCCCAAACTCTCACCTTTCCACTCAGGCCGCCCACTTACTTGAAGTGTGTGTGGAACCTGTCCGCGCAGTACACCTCGCTGCACAGCTAGGCATAGGTCTGGGCATCGTAGCTTCCTGCCAGGTGACCGAGGCTCACAGGCAGATGGGTCCCTGGGACACACGCGGAGAGGCTCCTGCCCGGGCCACAGGCCGCCCACTGCCCCTGCCCCAGATCGGGGGCCGCAAAGCAGCCCTGTCTGAGTCCCCTGCCTCTAGAGGGAGTATTGGACCAACACTTGTAGAAAACGGGGTCCTTGAGGCCCACTCATTGGAGGGACACAATTAAATCTTTGCCGACTTTCTGCTGAAACTTACGAGCGTTCACACCTAAGCCTCTTACAAGGTCAGCTGTTTAGCTAAACATGAGCTCATGATCTAAATATACACAATAATGAAGAAAGCAGCTACAAGGGGAGACAATCAGCCAAAACAATCAATACCAGAATTAGATTCCCAAGGCCATCCATCAGATGTAGGAATAATCGGGTGCAAGGCAGAAAATATACATAAAACTGGAACTGAAACAAGGCACGAGGATGTTTTCAAAGACTGGTAGGATCTCTAAAACATTTTTAAAGGACATGTCATTGATAAAGCTAAATACACAAAGGTTGTGTAATACAACAGATTAATCATTGAGAAGAGTGAAATTATGCTGTTTTGAAAACTATGGCAGGTCAGATTTTCTGCCTAATTATAGAAGAAGATTTCTCTAAAAAATAAACATTGTTTCAAAGCCTTATTGGCTGTGAAATAAGTTAAGGGTATTTCAAATGGCTTGTCTGCAAAGAAAGGTGAGATGTAGTGGATCACAGAAAGTCGAGGGGAAAATAGGTCAATATATACATTGCTATATGGTGAACTAAGCCTTAGGCCGGCAACAGTGGAGAGAACCTGACCCTTAGAAACGTACAAGTAAGCTGGAATCTTCAAAAGTTCAAATCTTTATAAGTAAAAAGATTTATTAAAATGAATAACCGAGTGTTTTAATTGACATCAGAAGATGAAAACAATAAACCCTGAGAACATAGAAAAAAGTTAAATAAAGATATGAGCAGAACTTAATACAACAGAAAACGTATAAAATTCAGGTGATTTAGTAAGTCCAAAGAATCTTCTTTGAAAAGATTTAAAAGACACACTTTGATTAAGGAAAACAAAAACATAAGTAAAGAATATACAGAAAGAGTCAGGACAATGTTAGAGCAGAGAATATATGAAATGCCAGTAAATTTGAACATTTCTGTCAAGTGGACCATTTCCTAGCTCCTAAAGTTTACCAAAACTGACACAAGAGGAAATCATTTAAGGTCATCATGTCTGCCCTTGGCATTCTCGGAACACCCTGGCCTCAGAATGCAGCCTCTGTAGTCCATGGTAACCTGCGGAGAGGGGGCGGGGCTGAGGGAGGTTGGAACACTGCCCTCACTGAGGGAGTGGGTGTGGCCATCTCTGCTGTGACTGAACAAAGGGCAGGGGAGCAGGGGGCCCAGGGCAGGGCCCTCAGAGCCCGGCAGGCCCAGTGGAGTGTCACAAGCATTTAGGCCCAGGCCAAAGTGCGCTTTCTTTGTCTGCACAGCTGCCCAAACTCTCACCTTTCCACTCAGGCCGCCCACTTACTTGAAGTGTGTGTGGAACCTGTCCGCGCAGTACACCTCGCTGCACAGCTAGGCATAGGTCTGGGCATCGTAGCTTCCTGCCAGGTGACCGAGGCTCACAGGCAGATGGGTCCCTGGGACACACGCGGAGAGGCTCCTGCCCGGGCCACAGGCCGCCCACTGCCCCTGCCCCAGATCGGGGGCCGCAAAGCAGCCCTGTCTGTGTCCCGTGCCTCTAGAGGGAGTATTGGACCAACACTTGTAGAAAACGGGGTCCTTGAGGGCCACTCATTGGAGGGACACTATTAAATCTTTGCCGACTTTCTGCTGAAACTTACGAGCGTTCACACCTAAGCCTCTTACAAGGTCAGCTGTTTACCTAAACATGAGCTCATGATCTAAATATACACAATAATGAAGAAAGCAGCTACAAGGGGAGACAATCAGCCAAAACAATCAATACCAGAATTAGATTCCCAAGGCCATCCATCAGATGTAGGAATAATCGGGTGCAAGGCAGAAAATATACATAAAACTGGAACTGAAACAAGGCACGAGGATGTTTTCAAAGACTGGTAGGATCTCTCAAACATTCTTAAAGGACATGTCATTGATAAAGCTAAATACACAAAGGTTGTGTAATACAACAGATTAATCATTGAGAAGAGTGAAATTATGCTGTTTTGAAAACTATGGCAGGTCAGATTTTCTGCCTAATTATAGAAGAAGATTTCTCTAAAAAATAAACATTATTTCAAAGCCTTATTGACTGTGAAATAAGTTAAGGGTATTTCAAATGGCTTGTCTGCAAAGAAAGATGAGATGTAGTGGATCACAGAAAGTCGAGGGGAAAATAGGTCAATATATACATTGCTATATGGTGAACTAAGCCTTAGGCCGGCAACAGTGGAGAGAACCTGACCCTTAGAAACGTACAAGTAAGCTGGAATCTTCAAAAGTTCAAATCTTTATAAGTAAAAAGATTTATTAAAATCAATAACCAAGTGTTTTAATTGACATCAGAAGATGAAAACAATAAACCCTGAGAACATAGAAAAAAGTTAAATAAAGATATGAGCAGAACTTAATACAACAGAAAACGTATAAAATTCAGGTGATTTAGTAAGTCCAAAGAATCTTCTTTGAAAAGATTTAAAAGACACACTTTGATTAAGGAAAACAAAAACATAAGTAAAGAATATACAGAAAGAGTCAGGACAATGTTAGAGCAGAGAATATATGAAATGCCAGTAAATTTGAACATTTCTGTCAAGTGGACCATTTCCTAGCTCCTAAAGTTTACCAAAACTGACACAAGAGGAAATCATTTAAGGTCATCATGTCTGCCCTTGGCATTCTCGGAACACCCTGGCCTCAGAATGCAGCCTCTGTAGTCCATGGTAACCTGCGGAGAGGGGGCGGGGCTGAGGGAGGTTGGAACACTGCCCTCACTGAGGGAGTGGGTGTGGCCATCTCTGCTGTGACTGAACAAAGGGCAGGGGAGCAGGGGGCCCAGGGCAGGGCCCTCAGAGCCCGGCAGGCCCAGTGGAGTGTCACAAGCATTTAGGCCCAGGCCAAAGTGCGCTTTCTTTGTCTGCACAGCTGCCCAAACTCTCACCTTTCCACTCAGGCCGCCCACTTACTTGAAGTGTGTGTGGAACCTGTCCGCGCAGTACACCTCGCTGCACAGCTAGGCATAGGTCTGGGCATCGTAGCTTCCTGCCAGGTGACCGAGGCTCACAGGCAGATGGGTCCCTGGGACACACGCGGAGAGGCTCCTGCCCGGGCCACAGGCCGCCCACTGCCCCTGCCCCAGATCGGGGGCCGCAAAGCAGCCCTGTCTGTGTCCCGTGCCTCTAGAGGGAGTATTGGACCAACACTTGTAGAAAACGGGGTCCTTGAGGGCCACTCATTGGAGGGACACTATTAAATCTTTGCCGACTTTCTGCTGAAACTTACGAGCGTTCACACCTAAGCCTCTTACAAGGTCAGCTGTTTAGCTAAACATGAGCTCATGATCTAAATATACACAATAATGAAGAAAGCAGCTACAAGGGGAGACAATCAGCCAAAACAATCAATACCAGAATTAGATTCCCAAGGCCATCCATCAGATGTAGGAATAATCGGGTGCAAGGCAGAAAATATACATAAAACTGGAACTGAAACAAGGCACGAGGATGTTTTCAAAGACTGGTAGGATCTCTCAAACATTTTTAAAGGACATGTCATTGATAAAGCTAAATACACAAAGGTTGTGTAATACAACAGATTAATCATTGAGAAGAGTGAAATTATGCTGTTTTGAAAACTATGGCAGGTCAGATTTTCTGCCTAATTATAGAAGAAGATTTCTCTAAAAAATAAACATTATTTCAAAGCCTTATTGACTGTGAAATAAGTTAAGGGTATTTCAAATGGCTTGTCTGCAAAGAAAGATGAGATGTAGTGGATCACAGAAAGTCGAGGGGAAAATAGGTCAATATATACATTGCTATATGGTGAACTAAGCCTTAGGCCGGCAACAGTGGAGAGAACCTGACCCTTAGAAACGTACAAGTAAGCTGGAATCTTCAAAAGTTCAAATCTTTATAAGTAAATAGATTTATTAAAATCAATAACCAAGTGTTTTAATTGACATCAGAAGATGAAAACAATAAACCCTGAGAACATAGAAAAAAGTTAAATAAAGATATGAGCAGAACTTAATACAACAGAAAACGTATAAAATTCAGGTGATTTAGTAAGTCCAAAGAATCTTCTTTGAAAAGATTTAAAAGACACACTTTGATTAAGGAAAACAAAAACATAAGTAAAGAATATACAGAAAGAGTCAGGACAATGTTAGAGCAGAGAATATATGAAATGCCAGTAAATTTGAACATTTCTGTCAAGTGGACCATTTCCTAGCTCCTAAAGTTTACCAAAACTGACACAAGAGGAAATCATTTAAGGTCATCATGTCTGCCCTTGGCATTCTCGGAACGCCCTGGCCTCAGAATGAAGCCTCTGTAGTCCATGGTAACCTGCGGAGCGGGGGCGGGGCAGAGGGAGGTTGGAACACAGCCCTCACTGAGGGAGTGGGTGTGGCCATCTCTGCTGTGACTGAACAAAGGGCAGGGGAGCAGGGGGCCCAGGGCAGGGCCCTCAGAGCCCGGCAGGCCCAGTGGAGTGTCACAAGCATTTAGGCCCAGGCCAAAGGGCGCTTTCTTTGTCTGCACAGCTGCCCAAACTCTCACCTTTCCACTCAGGCCGCCCACTTACTTGAAGTGTGTGTGGAACCTGTCCGCACAGTACACCTCGCTGCACAGCTAGGCATAGGTCTGGGCATCGTAGCTTCCTGCCAGGTGACCGAGGCTCACAGGCAGATGGGTCCCTGGGACACACGCGGAGAGGCTCCTGCCCGGGCCACAGGCCGCCCACTGCCCCTGCCCCAGATCGGGGGCCGCAAAGCAGCCCTGTCTGAGTCCCCTGCCTCTAGAGGGAGTATTGGACCAACACTTGTAGAAAACGGGGTCCTTGAGGGCCACTCATTGGAGGGACACAATTAAATCTTTGCCGACTTTCTGCTGAAACTTACGAGCGTTCACACCTAAGCCTCTTACAAGGTCAGCTGTTTACCTAAACATGAGCTCATGATCTAAATATACAGAATAATGAAGAAAGCAGCTACAAGGGGAGACAATCAGCCAAAACAATCAATACCAGAATTAGATTCCCAAGGCCATCCATCAGATGTAGGAATAATCGGGTGCAAGGCAGAAAATATACATAAAACTGGAACTGAAACAAGGCACGAGGATGTTTTCAAAGACTGGTAGGATCTCTAAAACATTTTTAAAGGACATGTCATTGATAAAGCTAAATACACAAAGGTTGTGTAATACAACAGATTAATCATTGAGAAGAGTGAAATTATGCTGTTTTGAAAACTATGGCAGGTCAGATTTTCTGCCTAATTATATAAGCAGATTTCTCTAAAAAATAAACATTATTTCAAAGCCTTATTGGCTGTGAAATAAGTTAAGGGTATTTCAAATGGCTTGTCTGCAAAGAAAGGTGAGATGTAGTGGATCACAGAAAGTCGAGGGGAAAATAGGTCAATATATACATTGCTATATGGTGAACTAAGCCTTAGGCCGGCAACAGTGGAGAGAACCTGACCCTTAGAAACGTACAAGTAAGCTGGAATCTTCAAAAGTTCTAATCTTTATAAGTAAAAAGATTTATTAAAATGAATAACCGAGTGTTTTAATTGACATCAGAAGAAGAAAACAATAAACCCTGAGAACATAGAAAAAAGTTAAATAAAGATATGAGCAGAACTTAATACAACAGAAAACGTATAAAATTCAGGTGATTTAGTAAGTCCAAAGAATCTTCTTTGAAAAGATTTAAAAGACACACTTTGATTAAGGAAAACAAAAACATAAGTAAAGAATATACAGAAAGAGTCAGGACAATGTTAGAGCAGAGAATATATGAAATGCCAGTAAATTTGAACATTTCTGTCAAGTGGACCATTTCCTAGCTCCTAAAGTTTACCAAAACTGACACAAGAGGAAATCATTTAAGGTCATCATGTCTGCCCTTGGCATTCTCGGAACGCCCTGGCCTCAGAATGCAGCCTCTGTAGTCCATGGTAACCTGCGGAGAGGGGGCGGGGCTGAGGGAGGTTGGAACACTGCCCTCACTGAGGGAGTGGGTGTGGCCATCTCTGCTGTGACTGAAAAAAGGGCAGGGGAGCAGGGGGCCAATGGCAGGGCCCTCAGAGCCAGGCAGGCCCAGTGGAGTGTCACAAGCATTTAGGCCCAGGCCAAAGGGCGCTTTCTTTGTCTGCACAGCTGCCCAAACTCTTACCTTTCCACTCAGGCCGCCCACTTACTTGAAGTGTGTGTGGAACCTGTCCGCGCAGTACACCTCGCTGCACAGCTAGGCATAGGTCTGGGCATCGTAGCTTCCTGCCAGGTGACCGAGGCTCACAGGCAGATGGGTCCCTGGGACACACGCGGAGAGGCTCCTGCCCGGGCCACAGGCCGCCCACTGCCCCTGCCCCAGATCGGGGGCCGCAAAGCAGCCCTGTCTGTGTCCCGTGCCTCTAGAGGGAGTATTGGACCAACACTTGTAGAAAACGGGGTCCTTGAGGGCCACTCATTGGAGGGACACAATTAAATCTTTGCCGACTTTCTGCTGAAACTTACGAGCGTTCACACCTAAGCCTCTTACAAGGTCAGCTGTTTAGCTAAACATGAGCTCATGATCTAAATATACACAATAATGAAGAAAGCAGCTACAAGGGGAGACAATCAGCCAAAACAATCAATACCAGAATTAGATTCCCAAGGCCATCCATCAGATGTAGGAATAATCGGGTGCAAGGCAGAAAATATACATAAAACTGGAACTGAAACAAGGCACGAGGATGTTTTCAAAGACTGGTAAGATCTCTAAAACATTTTTAAAGGACATGTCATTGATAAAGCTAAATACACAAAGGTTGTGTAATACAACAGATTAATCATTGAGAAGAGTGAAATTATGCTGTTTTGAAAACTATGGCAGGTCAGATTTTCTGCCTAATTATAGAAGAAGATTTCTCTAAAAAATAAACATTGTTTCAAAGCCTTATTGGCTGTGAAATAAGTTAAGGGTATTTCAAATGGCTTGTCTGCAAAGAAAGGTGAGATGTAGTGGATCACAGAAAGTCGAGGGGAAAATAGGTCAATATATACATTGCTATATGGTGAACTAAGCCTTAGGCCGGCAACAGTGGAGAGAACCTGACCCTTAGAAACGTACAAGTAAGCTGGAATCTTCAAAAGTTCAAATCTTTATAAGTAAAAAGATTTATTAAAATGAATAACCGAGTGTTTTAATTGACATCAGAAGATGAAAACAATAAACCCTGAGAACATAGAAAAAAGTTAAATAAAGATATGAGCAGAACTTAATACAACAGAAAACGTATAAAATTCAGGTGATTTAGTAAGTCCAAAGAATCTTCTTTGAAAAGATTTAAAAGACACACTTTGATTAAGGAAAACAAAAACATAAGTAAAGAATATACAGAAAGAGTCAGGACAATGTTAGAGCAGAGAATATATGAAATGCCAGTAAATTTGAACATTTCTATCAAGTGGACCATTTCCTAGCTCCTAAAGTTTACCAAAACTGACACAAGAGGAAATCATTTAAGGTCATCATGTCTGCCCTTGGCATTCTCGGAACACCCTGGCCTCAGAATGCAGCCTCTGTAGTCCATGGTAACCTGCGGAGAGGGGGCGGGGCTGAGGGAGGTTGGAACACTGCCCTCACTGAGGGAGTGGGTGTGGCCATCTCTGCTGTGACTGAACAAAGGGCAGGGGAGAAGGGGGCCCAGGGCAGGGCCCTCAGAGCCCGGCAGGCCCAGTGGAGTGTCACAAGCATTTAGGCCCAGGCCAAAGTGCGCTTTCTTTGTCTGCACAGCTGTCCAAACTCTCACCTTTCCACTCAGGCCGCCCACTTACTTGAAGTGTGTGTGGAACCTGTCCGCGCAGTACACCTCGCTGCACAGCTAGGCATAGGTCTGGGCATCGTAGCTTCCTGCCAGGTGACCGAGGCTCACAGGCAGATGGGTCCCTGGGACACACGCGGAGAGGCTCCTGCCCGGGCCACAGGCCGCCCACTGCCCCTGCCCCAGATCGGGGGCCGCAAAGCAGCCCTGTCTGTGTCCCGTGCCTCTAGAGGGAGTATTGGACCAACACTTGTAGAAAACGGGGTCCTTGAGGGCCACTCATTGGAGGGACACAATTAAATCTTTGCCGACTTTCTGCTGAAACTTACGAGCGTTCACACCTAAGCCTCTTACAAGGTCAGCTGTTTAGCTAAACATGAGCTCATGATCTAAATATACACAATAATGAAGAAAGCAGCTACAAGGGGAGACAATCAGCCAAAACAATCAATACCAGAATTAGATTCCCAAGGCCATCCATCAGATGTAGGAATAATCGGGTGCAAGGCAGAAAATATACATAAAACTGGAACTGAAACAAGGCACGAGGATGTTTTCAAAGACTGGTAGGATCTCTAAAACATTTTTAAAGGACATGTCATTGATAAAGCTAAATACACAAAGGTTGTGTAATACAACAGATTAATCATTGAGAAGAGTGAAATTATGCTGTTTTGAAAACTATGGCAGGTCAGATTTTCTGCCTAATTATAGAAGAAGATTTCTCTAAAAAATAAACATTATTTCAAAGCCTTATTGGCTGTGAAATAAGTTAAGGGTATTTCAAATGGCTTGTCTGCAAAGAAAGGTGAGATGTAGTGGATCACAGAAAGTCGAGGGGAAAATAGGTCAATATATACATTGCTATATGGTGAACTAAGCCTTAGGCCGGCAACAGTGGAGAGAACCTGACCCTTAGAAACGTACAAGTAAGCTGGAATCTTCAAAAGTTCAAATCTTTATAAGTAAAAAGATTTATTAAAATGAATAACCGAGTGTTTTAATTGACATCAGAAGATGAAAACAATAAACCCTGAGAACATAGAAAAAAGTTAAATAAAGATATGAGCAGAACTTAATACAACAGAAAACGTATAAAATTCAGGTGATTTAGTAAGTCCAAAGAATCTTCTTTGAAAAGATTTAAAAGACACACTTTGATTAAGGAAAACAAAAACATAAGTAAAGAATATACAGAAAGAGTCAGGACAATGTTAGAGCAGAGAATGTATGAAATGCCAGTAAATTTGAACATTTCTGTCAAGTGGACCATTTCCTAGCTCCTAAAGTTTACCAAAACTGACACAAGAGGAAATCATTTAAGGTCATCATGTCTGCCCTTGGCATTCTCGGAACGCCCTGGCCTCAGAATGAAGCCTCTGTAGTCCATGGTAACCTGCGGAGAGGGGGCGGGGCTGAGGGAGGTTGGAACACAGCCCTCACTGAGGGAGTGGGTGTGGCCATCTCTGCTGTGACTGAACAAAGGGCAGGGGAGCAGGGGGCCCAGGGCAGGGCCCTCAGAGCCCGGCAGGCCCAGTGGAGTGTCACAAGCATTTAGGCCCAGGCCAAAGGGCGCTTTCTTTGTCTGCACAGCTGCCCAAACTCTCACCTTTCCACTCAGGCCGCCCACTTACTTGAAGTGTGTGTGGAACCTGTCCGCGCAGTACACCTCGCTGCACAGCTAGGCATAGGTCTGGGCATCGTAGCTTCCTGACAGGTGACCGAGGCTCACAGGCAGATGGGTCCCTGGGACACACGCGGAGAGGCTCCTGCCCGGGCCACAGGCCGCCCACTGCCCCTGCCCCAGATCGGGGGCCGCAAAGCAGCCCTGTCTGTGTCCCGTGCCTCTAGAGGGAGTATTGGACCAACACTTGTAGAAAACGGGGTCCTTGAGGGCCACTCATTGGAGGGACACAATTAAATCTTTGCCGACTTTCTGCTGAAACTTACGAGCGTTCACACCTAAGCCTCTTACAAGGTCAGCTGTTTACCTAAACATGAGCTCATGATCTAAATATACACAATAATGAAGAAAGCAGCTACAAGGGGAGACAATCAGCCAAAACAATCAATACCAGAATTAGATTCCCAAGGCCATCCATCAGATGTAGGAATAATCGGGTGCAAGGCAGAAAATATACATAAAACTGGAACTGAAACAAGGCACGAGGATGTTTTCAAAGACTGGTAGGATCTCTAAAACATTTTTAAAGGACATGTCATTGATAAAGCTAAATACACAAAGGTTGTGTAATACAACAGATTAATCATTGAGAAGAGTGAAATTATGCTGTTTTGAAAACTATGGCAGGTCAGATTTTCTGCCTAATTATATAAGAAGATTTCTCTAAAAAATACACATTATTTCAAAGACTTATTGGCTGTGAAATAAGTTAAGGGTATTTCAAATGGCTTGTCTGCAAAGAAAGGTGAGATGTAGTGGATCACAGAAAGTCGAGGGGATAATAGGTCAATATATACATTGCTATATGGTGAACTAAGCCTTAGGCCGGCAACAGTGGAGAGAACCTGACCCTTAGAAACGTACAAGTAAGCTGGAATCTTCAAAAGTTCAAATCTTTATAAGTAAAAAGATTTATTAAAATGAATAACCGAGTGTTATAATTGACATCAGAAGATGAAAACAATAAACCCTGAGAACATAGAAAAAAGTTAAATAAAGATATGAGCAGAACTTAATACAACAGAAAACGTATAAAATTCAGGTGATTTAGTAAGTCCAAAGAATCTTCTTTGAAAAGATTTAAAAGACACACTTTGATTAAGGAAAACAAAAACATAAGTAAAGAATATACAGAAAGAGTCAGGACAATGTTAGAGCAGAGAATATATGAAATGCCAGTAAATTTGAACATTTCTGTCAAGTGGACCATTTCCTAGCTCCTAAAGTTTACCAAAACTGACACAAGAGGAAATCATTTAAGGTCATCATGTCTGCCCTTGGCATTCTCAGAACGCCCTGGCCTCAGTATGCAGCCTCTCTAGTCCATGGTAACCTGCGGAGAGGGGGCGGGGCTGAGGGAGGTTGGAACACTGCCCTCACTGAGGGAGTGGGTGTGGCCATCTCTGCTGTGACTGAACAAAGGGCAGGGGAGCAGGGGGCCCAGGGCAGGGCCCTCAGAGCCCGGCAGGCCCAGTGGAGTGTCACAAGCATTTAGGCCCAGGCCAAAGGGCGCTTTCTTTGTCTGCACAGCTGCCCAAACTCTCACCTTTCCACTCAGGCCGCCCACTTACTTGAAGTGTGTGTGGAACCTGTCCGCGCAGTACACCTCGCTGCACAGCTAAGCATAGGTCTGGGCATCGTAGCTTCCTGCTAGGTGACCGAGGCTCACAGGCAGATGGGTCCCTGGGACACACGCGGAGAGGCTCCTGCCCGGGCCACAGGACGCCCACTGCCCCTGCCCCAGATCGGGGGCCGCAAAGCAGCCCTGTCTGTGTCCCCTGCCTCTAGAGGGAGTATTGGACCAACACTTGTAGAAAACGGGGTCCTTGAGGGCCACTCATTGGAGGTACACAATTAAACCTTTGCCGACTTTCTGCTGAAACTTACGAGCGTTCACACCTAAGCCTCTTACAAGGTCAGCTGTTTAGCTAAACATGAGCTCATGATCTAAATATACACAATAATGAAGAAAGCAGCTACAAGGGGAGACAATCAGCCAAAACCATCAATACCAGAATTAGATTCCCAAGGCCATCCATCAGATGTAGGAATAATCGGGTGCAAGGCAGAAAATATACATAAAACTGGAACTGAAACAAGGCACGAGGATGTTTTCAAAGACTGGTAGGATCTCTAAAACATTTTTAAAGGACATGTCATTGATAAAGCTAAATACACAAAGGTTGTGTAATACAACAGATTAATCATTGAGAAGAGTGAAATTATGCTGTTTTGAAAACTATGGCAGGTCAGATTTTCTGCCTAATTATAGAAGAAGATTTCTCTAAAAAATACACATTATTTCAAAGCCTTATTGGCTGTGAAATAAGTTAAGGGTATTTCAAATGGCTTGTCTGCAAAGAAAGGTGAGATGTAGGGGATCACAGAAAGTCGAGGGGAAAATAGGTCAATATATACATTGCTATATGGTGAACTAAGCCTCAGGCCGGCAACAGTGGAGAGAACATGACCCTTAGAAACGTACAAGTAAGCTGGAATCTTCAAAAGTTCAAATCTTTATAAGTAAAAATATTTATTAAAATGAATAACCAAGTGTTTTAATTGACATCATAAGATGAAAACAATAAACCCTGAGAACATAGAAAAAAGTTAAATAAAGATATGAGCAGAACTTAATACAACAGAAAACGTATAAAATTCAGGTGATTTAGTAAGTCCAAAGAATCTTCTTTGAAAAGATTTAAAAGACACACTTTGATTAAGGAAAACAAAAACATAAGTAAAGAATATACAGAAAGAGTCAGGACAATGTTAGAGCAGAGAATATATGAAATGCCAGTAAATTTGAACATTTCTGTCAAGTGGACCATTTCCTAGCTCCTAAAGTTTACCAAAACTGACACAAGAGGAAATCATTTAAGGTCATCATGTCTGCCCTTGGCATTCTCGGAACACCCTGGCCTCAGAATGCAGCCTCTGTAGTCCATGGTAACCTGCGGAGAGGGGGCGGGGCTGAGGGAGGTTGGAACACTGCCCTCACTGAGGGAGTGGGTGTGGCCATCTCTGCTGTGACTGAACAAAGGGCAGGGGAGCAGGGGGCCCAGGGCAGGGCCCTCAGAGCCCGGCAGGCCCAGTGGAGTGTCACAAGCATTTAGGCCCAGGCCAAAGTGCGCTTTCTTTGTCTGCACAGCTGCCCAAACTCTCACCTTTCCACTCAGGCCGCCCACTTACTTGAAGTGTGTGTGGAACCTGTCCGCGCAGTACACCTCGCTGCACAGCTAGGCATAGGTCTGGGCATCGTAGCTTCCTGCCAGGTGACCGAGGCTCACAGGCAGATGGGTCCCTGGGACACACGCGGAGAGGCTCCTGCCCGGGCCACAGGCCGCCCACTGCCCCTGCCCCAGATCGGGGGCCACAAAGCAGCCCTGTCTGAGTCCCCTGCCTCTAGAGGGAGTATTGGACTAACACTTGTAGAAAACGGGGTCCTTGAGGGCCACTCATTGGAGGGACACAATTAAATCTTTGCCGACTTTCTGCTGAAACTTACGAGCGTTCACACCTAAGCCTCTTACAAGGTCAGCTGTTTAGCTAAACATGAGCTCATGATCTAAATATACACAATAATGAAGAAAGCAGCTACAAGGGGAGACAATCAGCCAAAACAATCAATACCAGAATTAGATTCCCAAGGCCATCCATCAGATGTAGGAATAATCGGGTGCAAGGCAGAAAATATACATAAAACTGGAACTGAAACAAGGCACGAGGATGTTTTCAAAGACTGGTAGGATCTCTAAAACATTTTTAAAGGACATGTCATTGATAAAGCTAAATACACAAAGGTTGTGTAATACAACAGATTAATCATTGAGAAGAGTGAAATTATGCTGTTTTGAAAACTATGGCAGGTCAGATTTTCTGCCTAATTATAGAAGAAGATTTCTCTAAAAAATAAACATTATTTCAAAGCCTTATTGGCTGTGAAATAAGTTAAGGGTATTTCAAATGGCTTGTCTGCAAAGAAAGGTGAGATGTAGTGGATCACAGAAAGTCGAGGGGAAAATAGGTCAATATATACATTGCTATATGGTGAACTAAGCCTTAGGCCGGCAACAGTGGAGAGAACCTGACCCTTAGAAACGTACAAGTAAGCTGGAATCTTCAAAAGTTCAAATCTTTATAAGTAAAAAGATTTATTAAAATGAATAACCGAGTGTTTTAATTGACATCAGAAGATGAAAACAATAAACCCTGAGAACATAGAAAAAAGTTAAATAAAGATATGAGCAGAACTTAATACAACAGAAAACGTATAAAATTCAGGTGATTTAGTAAGTCCAAAGAATCTTCTTTGAAAAGATTTAAAAGACACACTTTGATTAAGGAAAACAAAAACATAAGTAAAGAATATACAGAAAGAGTCAGGACAATGTTAGAGCAGAGAATGTATGAAATGCCAGTAAATTTGAACATTTCTGTCAAGTGGACCATTTCCTAGCTCCTAAAGTTTACCAAAACTGACACAAGAGGAAATCATTTAAGGTCATCATGTCTGCCCTTGGCATTCTCGGAACGCCCTGGCCTCAGAATGAAGCCTCTGTAGTCCATGGTAAACTGCGGAGAGGGGGCGGGGCTGAGGGAGGTTGGAACACAGCCCTCACTGAGGGAGTGGGTGTGGCCATCTCTGCTGTGACTGAACAAAGGGCAGGGGAGCAGGGGGCCCAGGGCAGGGCCCTCAGAGCCCGGCAGGCCCAGTGGAGTGTCACAAGCATTTAGGCCCAGGCCAAAGGGCGCTTTCTTTGTCTGCACAGCTGCCCAAACTCTCACCTTTCCACTCAGGCCGCCCACTTACTTGAAGTGTGTGTGGAACCTGTCCGCGCAGTACACCTCGCTGCACAGCTAGTCATAGGTCTGGGCATCGTAGCTTCCTGACAGGTAACCGAGGCTCACAGGCAGATGGGTCCCTGGGACACACGCGGAGAGGCTCCTGCCCGGGCCACAGGCCGCCCACTGCCCCTGCCCCAGATCGGGGGCCGCAAAGCAGCCCTGTCTGAGTCCCCTGCCTCTAGAGGGAGTATTGGACTAACACTTGTATAAAACGGGGTCCTTGAGGGCCACTCATTGGAGGGACACAATTACATCTTTGCCGACTTTCTGCTGAAACTTACGAGCGTTCACACCTAAGCCTCTTACAAGGTCAGCTGTTTAGCTAAACATGAGCTCATGATCTAAATATACACAATAATGAAGAAAGCAGCTACAAGGGGAGACAATCAGCCAAAACAATCAATACCAGAATTAGATTCCCAAGGCCATCCATCAGATGTAGGAATAATCGGGTGCAAGGCAGAAAATATACATAAAACTGGAACTGAAACAAGGCACGAGGATGTTTTCAAAGACTGGTAGGATCTCTAAAACATTTTTAAAGGACATGTCATTGATAAAGCTAAATACACAAAGGTTGTGTAATACAACAGATTAATCATTGAGAAGAGTGAAATTATGCTGTTTTGAAAACTATGGCAGGTCAGATTTTCTGCCTAATTATAGAAGAAGATTTCTCTAAAAAATAAACATTATTTCAAAGCCTTATTGGCTGTGAAATAAGTTAAGGGTATTTCAAATGGCTTGTCTGCAAAGAAAGGTGAGATGTAGTGGATCACAGAAAGTCGAGGGGAAAATAGGTCAATATATACATTGCTATATGGTGAACTAAGCCTTAGGCCGGCAACAGTGGAGAGAACCTGACCCTTAGAAACGTACAAGTAAGCTGGAATCTTCAAAAGTTCAAATCTTTATAAGTAAAAAGATTTATTAAAATGAATAACCGAGTGTTTTAATTGACATCAGAAGATGAAAACAATAAACCCTGAGAACATAGAAAAAAGTTAAATAAAGATATGAGCAGAACTTAATACAACAGAAAACGTATAAAATTCAGGTGATTTAGTAAGTCCAAAGAATCTTCTTTGAAAAGATTTAAAAGACACACTTTGATTAAGGAAAACAAAAACATAAGTAAAGAATATACAGAAAGAGTCAGGACAATGTTAGAGCAGAGAATATATGAAATGCCAGTAAATTTGAACATTTCTGTCAAGTGGACCATTTCCTAGCTCCTAAAGTTTACCAAAACTGACACAAGAGGAAATCATTTAAGGTCATCATGTCTGCCCTTGGCATTCTCAGAACGCCCTGGCCTCAGTATGCAGCCTCTCTAGTCCATGGTAACCTGCGGAGAGGGGGCGGGGCTGAGGGAGGTTGGAACACTGCCCTCACTGAGGGAGTGGGTGTGGCCATCTCTGCTGTGACTGAACAAAGGGCAGGGGAGCAGGGGGCCCAGGGCAGGGCCCTCAGAGCCCGGCAGGCCCAGTGGAGTGTCACAAGCATTTAGGCCCAGGCCAAAGGGCGCTTTCTTTGTCTGCACAGCTGCCCAAACTCTCACCTTTCCACTCAGGCCGCCCACTTACTTGAAGTGTGTGTGGAACCTGTCCGCGCAGTACACCTCGCTGCACAGCTAAGCATAGGTCTGGGCATCGTAGCTTCCTGCTAGGTGACCGAGGCTCACAGGCAGATGGGTCCCTGGGACACACGCGGAGAGGCTCCTGCCCGGGCCACAGGCCGCCCACTGCCCCTGCCCCAGATCGGGGGCCGCAAAGCAGCCCTGTCTGTGTCCCCTGCCTCTAGAGGGAGTATTGGACCAACACTTGTAGAAAACGGGGTCCTTGAGGGCCACTCATTGGAGGGACACAATTAAACCTTTGCCGACTTTCTGCTGAAACTTACGAGCGTTCACACCTAAGCCTCTTACAAGGTCAGCTGTTTAGCTAAACATGAGCTCATGATCTAAATATACACAATAATGAAGAAAGCAGCTACAAGGTGAGACAATCAGCCAAAACCATCAATACCAGAATTAGATTCCCAAGGCCATCCATCAGATGTAGGAATAATCGGGTGCAAGGCAGAAAATATACATAAAACTGGAACTGAAACAAGGCACGAGGATGTTTTCAAAGACTGGTAGGATCTCTAAAACATTTTTAAAGGACATGTCATTGATAAAGCTAAATACACAAAGGTTGTGTAATACAACAGATTAATCATTGAGAAGAGTGAAATTATGCTGTTTTGAAAACTATGGCAGGTCAGATTTTCTGCCTAATTATAGAAAAAGATTTCTCTAAAATATACACATTATTTCAAAGCCTTATTGGCTGTGAAATAAGTTAAGGGTATTTCAAATGGCTTGTCTGCAAAGAAAGGTGAGATGTAGGGGATCACAGAAAGTCGAGGGGAAAATAGGTCAATATATACATTGCTATATGGTGAACTAAGCCTTAGGCCGGCAACAGTGGAGAGAACCTGACCCTTAGAAACGTACAAGTAAGCTGGAATCTTCAAAAGTTCAAATCTTTATAAGTAAAAAGATTTATTAAAATGAATAACCGAGTGTTTTAATTGACATCAGAAGATGAAAACAATAAACCCTGAGAACATAGAAAAAAGTTAAATAAAGATATGAGCAGAACTTAATACAACAGAAAACGTATAAAATTCAGGTGATTTAGTAAGTCCAAAGAATCTTCTTTGAAAAGATTTAAAAGACACACTTTGATTAAGGAAAACAAAAACATAAGTAAAGAATATACAGAAAGAGTCAGGACAATGTTAGAGCAGAGAATGTATGAAATGCCAGTAAATTTGAACATTTCTGTCAAGTGGACCATTTCCTAGCTCCTAAAGTTTACCAAAACTGACACAAGAGGAAATCATTTAAGGTCATCATGTCTGCCCTTGGCATTCTCGGAACGCCCTGGCCTCAGAATGAAGCCTCTGTAGTCCATGGTAAACTGCGGAGAGGGGGCGGGGCTGAGGGAGGTTGGAACACAGCCCTCACTGAGGGAGTGGGTGTGGCCATCTCTGCTGTGACTGAACAAAGGGCAGGGGAGCAGGGGGCCCAGGGCAGGGCCCTCAGAGCCCGGCAGGCCCAGTGGAGTGTCACAAGCATTTAGGCCCAGGCCAAAGGGCGCTTTCTTTGTCTGCACAGCTGCCCAAACTCTCACCTTTCCACTCAGGCCGCCCACTTACTTGAAGTGTGTGTGGAACCTGTCCGCGCAGTACACCTCGCTGCACAGCTAGTCATAGGTCTGGGCATCGTAGCTTCCTGACAGGTAACCGAGGCTCACAGGCAGATGGGTCCCTGGGACACACGCGGAGAGGCTCCTGCCCGGGCCACAGGCCGCCCACTGCCCCTGCCCCAGATCGGGGGCCGCAAAGCAGCCCTGTCTGAGTCCCCTGCCTCTAGAGGGAGTATTGGACTAACACTTGTATAAAACGGGGTCCTTGAGGGCCACTCATTGGAGGGACACAATTACATCTTTGCCGACTTTCTGCTGAAACTTACGAGCGTTCACACCTAAGCCTCTTACAAGGTCAGCTGTTTAGCTAAACATGAGCTCATGATCTAAATATACACAATAATGAAGAAAGCAGCTACAAGGGGAGACAATCAGCCAAAACAATCAATACCAGAATTAGATTCCCAAGGCCATCCATCAGATGTAGGAATAATCGGGTGCAAGGCAGAAAATATACATAAAACTGGAACTGAAACAAGGCACGAGGATGTTTTCAAAGACTGGTAGGATCTCTAAAACATTTTTAAAGGACATGTCATTGATAAAGCTAAATACACAAAGGTTGTGTAATACAACAGATTAATCATTGAGAAGAGTGAAATTATGCTGTTTTGAAAACTATGGCAGGTCAGATTTTCTGCCTAATTATAGAAGAAGATTTCTCTAAAAAATAAACATTATTTCAAAGCCTTATTGGCTGTGAAATAAGTTAAGGGTATTTCAAATGGCTTGTCTGCAAAGAAAGGTGAGATGTAGTGGATCACAGAAAGTCGAGGGGAAAATAGGTCAATATATACATTGCTATATGGTGAACTAAGCCTTAGGCCGGCAACAGTGGAGAGAACCTGACCCTTAGAAACGTACAAGTAAGCTGGAATCTTCAAAAGTTCAAATCTTTATAAGTAAAAAGATTTATTAAAATGAATAACCGAGTGTTTTAATTGACATCAGAAGATGAAAACAATAAACCCTGAGAACATAGAAAAAAGTTAAATAAAGATATGAGCAGAACTTAATACAACAGAAAACGTATAAAATTCAGGTGATTTAGTAAGTCCAAAGAATCTTCTTTGAAAAGATTTAAAAGACACACTTTGATTAAGGAAAACAAAAACATAAGTAAAGAATATACAGAAAGAGTCAGGACAATGTTAGAGCAGAGAATATATGAAATGCCAGTAAATTTGAACATTTCTGTCAAGTGGACCATTTCCTAGCTCCTAAAGTTTACCAAAACTGACACAAGAGGAAATCATTTAAGGTCATCATGTCTGCCCTTGGCATTCTCAGAACGCCCTGGCCTCAGTATGCAGCCTCTCTAGTCCATGGTAACCTGCGGAGAGGGGGCGGGGCTGAGGGAGGTTGGAACACTGCCCTCACTGAGGGAGTGGGTGTGGCCATCTCTGCTGTGACTGAACAAAGGGCAGGGGAGCAGGGGGCCCAGGGCAGGGCCCTCAGAGCCCGGCAGGCCCAGTGGAGTGTCACAAGCATTTAGGCCCAGGCCAAAGGGCGCTTTCTTTGTCTGCACAGCTGCCCAAACTCTCACCTTTCCACTCAGGCCGCCCACTTACTTGAAGTGTGTGTGGAACCTGTCCGCGCAGTACACCTCGCTGCACAGCTAAGCATAGGTCTGGGCATCGTAGCTTCCTGCTAGGTGACCGAGGCTCACAGGCAGATGGGTCCCTGGGACACACGCGGAGAGGCTCCTGCCCGGGCCACAGGCCGCCCACTGCCCCTGCCCCAGATCGGGGGCCGCAAAGCAGCCCTGTCTGTGTCCCCTGCCTCTAGAGGGAGTATTGGACCAACACTTGTAGAAAACGGGGTCCTTGAGGGCCACTCATTGGAGGGACACAATTAAACCTTTGCCGACTTTCTGCTGAAACTTACGAGCGTTCACACCTAAGCCTCTTACAAGGTCAGCTGTTTAGCTAAACATGAGCTCATGATCTAAATATACACAATAATGAAGAAAGCAGCTACAAGGTGAGACAATCAGCCAAAACCATCAATACCAGAATTAGATTCCCAAGGCCATCCATCAGATGTAGGAATAATCGGGTGCAAGGCAGAAAATATACATAAAACTGGAAATGAAACAAGGCACGAGGATGTTTTCAAAGACTGGTAGGATCTCTAAAACATTTTTAAAGGACATGTCATTGATAAAGCTAAATACACAAAGGTTGTGTAATACAACAGATTAATCATTGAGAAGAGTGAAATTATGCTGTTTTGAAAACTATGGCAGGTCAGATTTTCTGCCTAATTATAGAAAAAGATTTCTCTAAAATATACACATTATTTCAAAGCCTTATTGGCTGTGAAATAAGTTAAGGGTATTTCAAATGGCTTGTCTGCAAAGAAAGGTGAGATGTAGGGGATCACAGAAAGTCGAGGGGAAAATAGGTCAATATATACATTGCTATATGGTGAACTAAGCCTCAGGCCGGCAACAGTGGAGATAACATGACCCTTAGAAACGTACAAGTAAGCTGGAATCTTCAAAAGTTCAAATCTTTATAAGTAAAAATATTTATTAAAATGAATAACCAAGTGTTTTAATTGACATCAGAAGATGAAAACAATAAACCCTGAGAACATAGAAAAAAGTTAAATAAAGATATGAGCAGAACTTAATACAACAGAAAACGTATAAAATTCAGGTGATTTAGTAAGTCCAAAGAATCTTCTTTGAAAAGATGTAAAAGACACACTTTGATTAAGGAAAACAAAAACATAAGTAAAGAATATACAGAAAGAGTCAGGACAATGTTAGAGCAGAGAATATATGAAATGCCAGTAAATTTGAACATTTCTGTAAAGGGGACCATTTCCTAGCTCCTAAAGTTTACCAAAACTGACACAAGAGGAAATCATTTAAGGTCATCATGTCTGCCCTTGGCATTCTCGGAACGCCCTGGCCTCAGAATGCAGCCTCTCTAGTCCATGGTAACCTGCGGAGAGGTGGCGGGGCTGAGGGAGGTTGGAACACTGCCCTCACTGAGGGAGTGGGTGTGGCCATCTCTGCTGTGACTGAACAAAGGGCAGGGGAGCAGGGGGCCCAGGACAGGGCCCTCAGAGCCCGGCAGGCCCAGTGGAGTGTCACAAGCATTTAGGCCCAGGCCAAAGGGCGCTTTGTTTGTCTGCACAGCTGCCCAAACTCTCACCTTTCCACTCAGGCCGCCCACTTACTTGAAGTGTGTGTGTAACCTGTCCGCGCAGTACACCTCGCTGCACAGCTAGGCATAGGTCTGGGCATCGTAGCTTCCTGCCAGGTGACCGAGGCTCACAGGCAGATGGGTCCCTGGGACACACGCAGAGAGGCTCCTGCCCGGGCCACAGGCCGCCCACTGCCCCTGCCCCAGATCGGGGGCCGCAAAGCAGCCCTGTCTGAGTCCCCTGCCTCTAGAGGGAGTATTGGACCAACACTTGTAGAAAACGGGGTCCTTGAGGGCCACTCATTGTAGGGACACTATTAAACCTTTGCCGACTTTCTGCTGAAACTTACGAGCGTTTACACCTAAGCCTCTTACAAGGTCAGCTGTTTAGCTAAACATGAGCTCATGATCTAAATATACACAATAATGAAGAAAGCAGCTACAAGGGGAGACAATCAGCCAAAACCATCAATACCAGAATTAGATTCCCAAGGCCATCCATCAGATGTAGGAATAATCGGGTGCAAGGCAGAAAATATACATAAAACTGGAACTGAAACAAGGCACGAGGATGTTTTCAAAGACTGGTAGGATCTCTAAAACATTTTTAAAGGACATGTCATTGATAAAGCTAAATACACAAAGGTTGTGTAATACAACAGATTAATCATTGAGAAGAGTGAAATTATGCTGTTTTGAAAACTATGGCAAGTCAGATTTTCTGCCTAATTATAGAAGAAGATTTCTCTAAAAAATAAACATTATTTCAAAGCCTTATTGGCTGTGAAATAAGTTAAGGGTATTTCAAATGGCTTGTCTGCAAAGAAAGGTGAGATGTAGTGGATCACAGAAAGTCGAGGGGAAAATAGGTCAATATATACATTGCTATATGGTGAACTAAGCCTTAGGCCGGCAACAGTGGAGAGAACCTGACCCTTAGAAACGTACAAGTAAGCTGGAATCTTCAAAAGTTCAAATCTTTATAAGTAAAAAGATTTATTAAAATGAATAACCGAGTGTTTTAATTGACATCAGAAGATGAAAACAATAAACCCTGAGAACATAGAAAAAAGTTAAATAAAGATATGAGCAGAACTTAATACAACAGAAAACGTATAAAATTCAGGTGATTTAGTAAGTCCAAAGAATCTTCTTTGAAAAGATTTAAAAGACACACTTTGATTAAGGAAAACAAAAACATAAGTAAAGAATATACAGAAAGAGTCAGGACAATGTTAGAGCAGAGAATATATGAAATGCCAGTAAATTGGAACATTTCTGTCAAGTGGACCATTTCCTAGCTCCTAAAGTTTACCAAAACTGACACAAGAGGAAATCATTTAAGGTCATCATGTCTGCCCTTGGCATTCTCGGAACACCCTGGCCTCAGAATGCAGCCTCTGTTGTCCATGGTAACCTGCGCAGAGGGGGCGGGGCTGAGGGAGGTTGGAACACTGCCCTCACTGAGGGAGTGGGTGTGGCCATCTCTGCTGTGACTGAACAAAGGGCAGGGGAGCAGGGGGCCCAGGGCAGGGCCCTCAGAGCCCGGCAGGCCCAGTGGAGTGTCACAAGCATTTAGGCCCAGGCCAAAGGGCGCTTTCTTTGTCTGCACAGCTGCCCAAACTCTCACCTTTCCACTCAGGTCGCCCACTTACTTGAAGTGTGTGTGGAACCTGTCCGCGCAGTACACCTCGCTGCACAGCTAGGCATAGGTCTGGGCATCGTAGCTTCCTGCCAGGTGACCGAGGCTCACAGGCAGATGGGTCCCTGGGACACACGCGGAGAGGCTCCTGCCCGGGCCACAGGCCGCCCACTGCCCCTGCCCCAGATCGGGGGCCGCAAATCAGCCCTGTCTGAGTCCCCTGCCTCTAGAGGGAGTATTGGACTAACACTTGTAGAAAACGGGGTCCTTGAGGGCCACTCATTGGAGGGACACAATTAAATCTTTGCCGACTTTCTGCTGAAACTTACGAGCGTTCACACCTAAGCCTCTTACAAGGTCAGCTGTTTAGCTAAACATGAGCTCATGATCTAAATATACACAATAATGAAGAAAGCAGCTACAAGGGGAGACAATCAGCCAAAACAATCAATACCAGAATTAGATTCCCAAGGCCATCCATCAGATGTAGGAATAATCGGGTGCAAGGCAGAAAATATACATAAAACTGGAACTGAAACAAGGCACGAGGATGTTTTCAAAGACTGGTAGGATCTCTAAAATATTTTTAAAGGACATGTCATTGATAAAGCTAAATACACAAAGGTTGTGTAATACAACAGATTAATCATTGAGAAGAGTGAAATTATGCTGTTTTGAAAACTATGGCAGGTCAGATTTTCTGCCTAATTATAGAAGAAGATTTCTCTAAAAAATAAACATTATTTCAAAGCCTTATTGGCTGTGAAATAAGTTAAGGGTATTTCAAATGGCTTGTCTGCAAAGAAAGGTGAGATGTAGTGGATCACAGAAAGTCGAGGGGAAAATAGGTCAATATATACATTGCTATATGGTGAACTAAGCCTTAGGCCGGCAACAGTGGAGAGAACCTGACCCTTAGAAACGTACAAGTAAGCTGGAATCTTCAAAAGTTCAAATCTTTATAAGTAAAAAGATTTATTAAAATGAATAACCGAGTGTTTTAATTGACATCAGAAGATGAAAACAATAAACCCTGAGAACATAGAAAAAAGTTAAATAAAGATATGAGCAGAACTTAATACAACAGAAAACGTATAAAATTCAGGTGATTTAGTAAGTCCAAAGAATCTTCTTTGAAAAGATTTAAAAGACACACTTTGATTAAGGAAAACAAAAACATAAGTAAAGAATATACAGAAAGAGTCAGGACAATGTTAGAGCAGAGAATATATGAAATGCCAGTAAATTGGAACATTTCTGTCAAGTGGACCATTTCCTAGCTCCTAAAGTTTACCAAAACTGACACAAGAGGAAATCATTTAAGGTCATCATGTCTGCCCTTGGCATTCTCGGAACACCCTGGCCTCAGAATGCAGCCTCTGTTGTCCATGGTAACCTGCGCAGAGGGGGCGGGGCTGAGGGAGGTTGGAACACTGCCCTCACTGAGGGAGTGGGTGTGGCCATCTCTGCTGTGACTGAACAAAGGGCAGGGGAGCAGGGGGCCCAGGGCAGGGCCCTCAGAGCCCGGCAGGCCCAGTGGAGTGTCACAAGCATTTAGGCCCAGGCCAAAGGGCGCTTTCTTTGTCTGCACAGCTGCCCAAACTCTCACCTTTCCACTCAGGTCGCCCACTTACTTGAAGTGTGTGTGGAACCTGTCCGCGCAGTACACCTCGCTGCACAGCTAGGCATAGGTCTGGGCATCGTAGCTTCCTGCCAGGTGACCGAGGCTCACAGGCAGATGGGTCCCTGGGACACACGCGGAGAGGCTCCTGCCCGGGCCACAGGCCGCCCACTGCCCCTGCCCCAGATCGGGGGCCGCAAAGCAGCCCTGTCTGAGTCCCCTGCCTCTAGAGGGAGTATTGGACTAACACTTGTAGAAAACGGGGTCCTTGAGGGCCACTCATTGGAGGGACACAATTAAATCTTTGCCGACTTTCTGCTGAAACTTACGAGCGTTCACACCTAAGCCTCTTACAAGGTCAGCTGTTTAGCTAAACATGAGCTCATGATCTAAATATACACAATAATGAAGAAAGCAGCTACAAGGGGAGACAATCAGCCAAAACAATCAATACCAGAATTAGATTCCCAAGGCCATCCATCAGATGTAGGAATAATCGGGTGCAAGGCAGAAAATATACATAAAACTGGAACTGAAACAAGGCACGAGGATGTTTTCAAAGACTGGTAGGATCTCTAAAACATTTTTAAAGGACATGTCATTGATAAAGCTAAATACACAAAGGTTGTGTAATACAACAGATTAATCATTGAGAAGAGTGAAATTATGCTGTTTTGAAAACTATGGCAGGTCAGATTTTCTGCCTAATTATAGAAGAAGATTTCTCTAAAAAATAAACATTATTTCAAAGCCTTATTGGCTGTGAAATAAGTTAAGGGTATTTCAAATGGCTTGTCTGCAAAGAAAGGTGAGATGTAGTGGATCACAGAAAGTCGAGGGGAAAATAGGTCAATATATACATTGCTATATGGTGAACTAAGCCTTAGGCCGGCAACAGTGGAGAGAACCTGACCCTTAGAAACGTACAAGTAAGCTGGAATCTTCAAAAGTTCAAATCTTTATAAGTAAAAAGATTTATTAAAATGAATAACCGAGTGTTTTAATTGACATCAGAAGATGAAAACAATAAACCCTGAGAACATAGAAAAAAGTTAAATAAAGATATGAGCAGAACTTAATACAACAGAAAACGTATAAAATTCAGGTGATTTAGTAAGTCCAAAGAATCTTCTTTGAAAAGATTTAAAAGACACACTTTGATTAAGGAAAACAAAAACATAAGTAAAGAATATACAGAAAGAGTCAGGACAATGTTAGAGCAGAGAATATATGAAATGCCAGTAAATTGGAACATTTCTGTCAAGTGGACCATTTCCTAGCTCCTAAAGTTTACCAAAACTGACACAAGAGGAAATCATTTAAGGTCATCATGTCTGCCCTTGGCATTCTCGGAACACCCTGGCCTCAGAATGCAGCCTCTGTTGTCCATGGTAACCTGCGCAGAGGGGGCGGGGCTGAGGGAGGTTGGAACACTGCCCTCACTGAGGGAGTGGGTGTGGCCATCTCTGCTGTGACTGAACAAAGGGCAGGGGAGCAGGGGGCCCAGGGCAGGGCCCTCAGAGCCCGGCAGGCCCAGTGGAGTGTCACAAGCATTTAGGCCCAGGCCAAAGGGCGCTTTCTTTGTCTGCACAGCTGCCCAAACTCTCACCTTTCCACTCAGGTCGCCCACTTACTTGAAGTGTGTGTGGAACCTGTCCGCGCAGTACACCTCGCTGCACAGCTAGGCATAGGTCTGGGCATCGTAGCTTCCTGCCAGGTGACCGAGGCTCACAGGCAGATGGGTCCCTGGGACACACGCGGAGAGGCTCCTGCCCGGGCCACAGGCCGCCCACTGCCCCTGCCCCAGATCGGGGGCCGCAAAGCAGCCCTGTCTGAGTCCCCTGCCTCTAGAGGGAGTATTGGACTAACACTTGTAGAAAACGGGGTCCTTGAGGGCCACTCATTGGAGGGACACAATTAAATCTTTGCCGACTTTCTGCTGAAACTTACGAGCGTTCACACCTAAGCCTCTTACAAGGTCAGCTGTTTAGCTAAACATGAGCTCATGATCTAAATATACACAATAATGAAGAAAGCAGCTACAAGGGGAGACAATCAGCCAAAACAATCAATACCAGAATTAGATTCCCAAGGCCATCCATCAGATGTAGGAATAATCGGGTGCAAGGCAGAAAATATACATAAAACTGGAACTGAAACAAGGCACGAGGATGTTTTCAAAGACTGGTAGGATCTCTAAAACATTTTTAAAGGACATGTCATTGATAAAGCTAAATACACAAAGGTTGTGTAATACAACAGATTAATCATTGAGAAGAGTGAAATTATGCTGTTTTGAAAACTATGGCAGGTCAGATTTTCTGCCTAATTATAGAAGAAGATTTCTCTAAAAAATAAACATTATTTCAAAGCCTTATTGGCTGTGAAATAAGTTAAGGGTATTTCAAATGGCTTGTCTGCAAAGAAAGGTGAGATGTAGTGGATCACAGAAAGTCGAGGGGAAAATAGGTCAATATATACATTGCTATATGGTGAACTAAGCCTTAGGCCGGCAACAGTGGAGAGAACCTGACCCTTAGAAACGTACAAGTAAGCTGGAATCTTCAAAAGTTCAAATCTTTATAAGTAAAAAGATTTATTAAAATGAATAACCGAGTGTTTTAATTGACATCAGAAGATGAAAACAATAAACCCTGAGAACATAGAAAAAAGTTAAATAAAGATATGAGCAGAACTTAATACAACAGAAAACGTATAAAATTCAGGTGATTTAGTAAGTCCAAAGAATCTTCTTTGAAAAGATTTAAAAGACACACTTTGATTAAGGAAAACAAAAACATAAGTAAAGAATATACAGAAAGAGTCAGGACAATGTTAGAGCAGAGAATATATGAAATGCCAGTAAATTTGAACATTTCTGTCAAGTGGACCATTTCCTAGCTCCTAAAGTTTACCAAAACTGACACAAGAGGAAATCATTTAAGGTCATCATGTCTGCCCTTGGCATTCTCAGAACGCCCTGGCCTCAGTATGCAGCCTCTCTAGTCCATGGTAACCTGCGGAGAGGGGGCGGGGCTGAGGGAGGTTGGAACACTGCCCTCACTGAGGGAGTGGGTGTGGCCATCTCTGCTGTGACTGAACAAAGGGCAGGGGAGCAGGGGGCCCAGGGCAGGGCCCTCAGAGCCCGGCAGGCCCAGTGGAGTGTCACAAGCATTTAGGCCCAGGCCAAAGGGCGCTTTCTTTGTCTGCACAGCTGCCCAAACTCTCACCTTTCCACTCAGGCCGCCCACTTACTTGAAGTGTGTGTGGAACCTGTCCGCGCAGTACACCTCGCTGCACAGCTAAGCATAGGTCTGGGCATCGTAGCTTCCTGCCAGGTGACCGAGGCTCACAGGCAGATGGGTCCCTGGGACACACGCGGAGAGGCTCCTGCCCGGGCCACAGGCCGCCCACTGCCCCTGCCCCAGATCGGGGGCCGCAAAGCAGCCCTGTCTGTGTCCCCTGCCTCTAGAGGGAGTATTGGACCAACACTTGTAGAAAACGGGGTCCTTGAGGGCCACTCATTGGAGGGACACAATTAAACCTTTGCCGACTTTCTGCTGAAACTTACGAGCGTTCACACCTAAGCCTCTTACAAGGTCAGCTGTTTAGCTAAACATGAGCTCATGATCTAAATATACACAATAATGAAGAAAGCAGCTACAAGGGGAGACAATCAGCCAAAACCATCAATACCAGAATTAGATTCCCAAGGCCATCCATCAGATGTAGGAATAATCGGGTGCAAGGCAGAAAATATACATAAAACTGGAACTGAAACAAGGCACGAGGATGTTTTCAAAGACTGGTAGGATCTCTAAAACATTTTTAAAGGACATGTCATTGATAAAGCTAAATACACAAAGGTTGTGTAATACAACAGATTAATCATTGAGAAGAGTGAAATTATGCTGTTTTGAAAACTATGGCAGGTCAGATTTTCTGCCTAATTATAGAAGAAGATTTCTCTAAAAAATACACATTATTTCAAAGACTTATTGGCTGTGAAATAAGTTAAGGGTATTTCAAATGGCTTGTCTGCAAAGAAAGGTGAGATGTAGTGGATCACAGAAAGTCGAGGGGAAAATAGGTCAATATATACATTGCTATATGGTGAACTAAGCCTTAGGCCGGCAACAGTGGAGAGAACCTGACCCTTAGAAACGTACAAGTAAGCTGGAATCTTCAAAAGTTCAAATCTTTATAAGTAAAAAGATTTATTAAAATGAATAACCGAGTGTTTTAATTGACATCAGAAGATGAAAACAATAAACCCTGAGAACATAGAAAAAAGTTAAATAAAGATAGGAGCAGAACTTAATACAACAGAAAACGTATAAAATTCAGGTGATTTAGTAAGTCCAAAGAATCTTCTTTGAAAAGATTTAAAAGACACACTTTGATTAAGGAAAACAAAAACATAAGTAAAGAATATACAGAAAGAGTCAGGACAATGTTAGAGCAGAGAATATATGAAATGCCAGTAAATTTGAACATTTCTGTCAAGTGGACCATTTCCTAGCTCCTAAAGTTTACCAAAACTGACACAAGAGGAAATCATTTAAGGTCATCATGTCTGCCCTTGGCATTCTCGGAACGCCCTGGCCTCAGAATGCAGCCTCTGTAGTCCATGGTAACCTGCGGAGAGGGGGCGGGGCTGAGGGAGGTTGGAACACTGCCCTCACTGAGGGAGTGGGTGTGGCCATCTCTGCTGTGACTGAACAAAGGGCAGGGGAGCAGGGGGCCCAGGGCAGGGCCCTCAGAGCCCGGCAGGCCCAGTGGAGTGTCACAAGCATTTAGGCCCAGGCCAAAGGGCGCTTTCTTTGTCTGCACAGCTGCCCAAACTCTCACCTTTCCACTCAGGCCGCCCACTTACTTGAAGTGTGTGTGGAACCTGTCCGCGCAGTACACCTCGCTGCACAGCTAGGCATAGGTCTGGGCATCGTAACTTCCTGCCAGGTGACCGAGGCTCACAGGCAGATGGGTCCCTGGGACACACGCGGAGAGGCTCCTGCCCGGGCCACAGGCCGCCCACTGCCCCTGCCCCAGATCGGGGGCCGCAAAGCAGCCCTGTCTGAATCCCCTGCCTCTAGAGGGAGTATTGGACCAACACTTGTAGAAAACGGGGTCCTTGCGGGCCACTCATTGGAGGGACACTATTAAATCTTTGCCGACTTTCTGCTGAAACTTACGAGCGTTCACACCTAAGCCTCTTACAAGGTCAGCTGTTTAGCTAAACATGAGCTCATGATCTACATATACACAATAATGAAGAAAGCAGCTACAAGGGGAGACAATCAGCCAAAACAATCAATACCAGAATTAGATTCCCAAGGCCATCCATCAGATGTAGGAATAATCGGGTGCAAGGCAGAAAATATACATAAAACTGGAACTGAAACAAGGCACGAGGATGTTTTCAAAGACTGGTAGGATCTCTAAAACATTTTTAAAGGACATGTCATTGATAAAGCTAAATACACAAAGGTTGTGTAATACAACAGATTAATCATTGAGAAGAGTGAAATTATGCTGTTTTGAAAACTATGGCAGGTCAGATTTTCTGCCTAATTATAGAAGAAGATTTCTCTAAAAATTAAACATTATTTCAAAGCCTTATTGGCTGTGAAATAAGTTAAGGGTATTTCAAATGGCTTGTCAGCAAAGAAAGGTGAGATGTAGTGGATCACAGAAAGTCGAGGGGAAAATAGGTCAATATATACATTGCTATATGGTGAACTAAGCCTTAGGCCGGCAACAGTGGAGAGAACCTGACCCTTAGAAACGTACAAGTAAGCTGGAATCTTCAAAAGTTCAAATCTTTATAAGTAAAAAGATTTATTAAAATGAATAACCGAGTGTTTTAATTGACATCAGAAGATGAAAACAATAAACCCTGAGAACATAGAAAAAAGTTAAATAAAGATAGGAGCAGAACTTAATACAACAGAAAACGTATAAAATTCAGGTGATTTAGTAAGTCCAAAGAATCTTCTTTGAAAAGATTTAAAAGACACACTTTGATTAAGGAAAACCAAAACATAAGTAAAGAATATACAGAAAGAGTCAGGACAATGTTAGAGCAGAGAATATATGAAATGCCAGTAAATTTGAACATTTCTGTCAAGTGGACCATTTCGTAGCTCCTAAAGTTTACCAAAACTGACACAAGAGGAAATCATTTAAGGTCATCATGTCTGCCCTTGGCATTCTCGGAACGCCCTGGCCTCAGAATGCAGCCTCTGTAGTCCATGGTAACCTGCGGAGAGGGGGCGGGGCTGAGGGAGGTTGGAACACTGCCCTCACTGAGGGAGTGGGTGTGGCCATCTCTGCTGTGACTGAACAAAGGGCAGGGGAGCAGGGGGCCCAGGGCAGGGCCCTCAGAGCCCGGCAGGCCCAGTGGAGTGTCACAAGCATTTAGGCCCAGGCCAAAGGGCGCTTTCTTTGTCTGCACAGCTGCCCAAACTCTCACCTTTCCACTCAGGCCGCCCACTTACTTGAAGTGTGTGTGGAACCTGTCCGCGCAGTACACCTCGCTGCACAGCTAGGCATAGGTCTGGGCATCGTAGCTTCCTGCCAGGTGACCGAGGCTCACAGGCAGATGGGTCCCTGGGACACACGCGGAGAGGCTCCTGCCCAGGCCACAGGCCGCCCACTGCCCCTGCCCCAGATCGGGGGACACAAAGCAGGCCTGTCTGAGTCCCCTGCCTCTAGAGGGAGTATTGGACCAACACTTATAGAAAACGGGGTCCTTGAGGGCCACTCATTGGAGGGACACAATTAAATCTTTGCCGACTTTCTGCTGAAACTTACGAGTGTTCACACCTAAGCCTCTTACAAGGTCAGCTGTTTAGCTAAACATGAGCTCATGATCTAAATATACACAATAATGAAGAAAGCAGCTACAAGGGGAGACAATCAGCCAAAACAATCAATACCAGAATTAGATTCCCAAGGCCATCCATCAGATGTAGGAATAATCGGGTGCAAGGCAGAAAATATACATAAAACTGGAACTGAAACAAGGCACGAGGATGTTTTCAAAGACTGGTAGGATCTCTAAAACATTTTTAAAGGACATGTCATTGATAAAGCTAAATACACAAAGGTTGTGTAATACAACAGATTAATCATTGAGAAGAGTGAAATTATGCTGTTTTGAAAACTATGGCAGGTCAGATTTTCTGCCTAATTATAGAAGAAGATTTCTCTAAAAAATAAACATTATTTCAAAGCCTTATTGGCTGTGAAATAAGTTAAGGGTATTTCAAATGGCTTGTCTGCAAAGAAAGGTGAGATGTAGTGGATCACAGAAAGTCGAGGGGAAAATAGGTCAATATATACATTGCTATATGGTGAACTAAGCCTTAGGCCGGCAACAGTGGAGAGAACCTGACCCTTAGAAACGTACAAGTAAGCTGGAATCTTCAAAAGTTCAAATCTTTATAAGTAAAAAGATTTATTAAAATGAATAACCGAGTGTTTTAATTGACATCAGAAGATGAAAACAATAAACCCTGAGAACATAGAAAAAAGTTAAATAAAGATATGAGCAGAACTTAATACAACAGAAAACGTATAAAATTCAGGTGATTTAGTAAGTCCAAAGAATCTTCTTTGAAAAGATTTAAAAGACACACTTTGATTAAGGAAAACAAAAACATAAGTAAAGAATATACAGAAAGAGTCAGGACAATGTTAGAGCAGAGAATATATGAAATGCCAGTAAATTTGAACATTTCTGTCAAGTGGACCATTTCCTAGCTCCTAAAGTTTACCAAAACTGACACAAGAGGAAATCATTTAAGGTCATCATGTCTGCCCTTGGCATTCTCAGAACGCCCTGGCCTCAGTATGCAGCCTCTCTAGTCCATGGTAACCTGCGGAGAGGGGGCGGGGCTGAGGGAGGTTGGAACACTGCCCTCACTGAGGGAGTGGGTGTGGCCATCTCTGCTGTGACTGAACAAAGGGCAGGGGAGCAGGGGGCCCAGGGCAGGGCCCTCAGAGCCCGGCAGGCCCAGTGGAGTGTCACAAGCATTTAGGCCCAGGCCAAAGGGCGCTTTCTTTGTCTGCACAGCTGCCCAAACTCTCACCTTTCCACTCAGGCCGCCCACTTACTTGAAGTGTGTGTGGAACCTGTCCGCGCAGTACACCTCGCTGCACAGCTAAGCATAGGTCTGGGCATCGTAGCTTCCTGCTAGGTGACCGAGGCTCACAGGCAGATGGGTCCCTGGGACACACGCGGAGAGGCTCCTGCCCGGGCCACAGGCCGCCCACTGCCCCTGCCCCAGATCGGGGGCCGCAAAGCAGCCCTGTCTGTGTCCCCTGCCTCTAGAGGGAGTATTGGACCAACACTTGTAGAAAACGGGGTCCTTGAGGGCCACTCATTGGAGGGACACAATTAAACCTTTGCCGACTTTCTGCTGAAACTTACGAGCGTTCACACCTAAGCCTCTTACAAGGTCAGCTGTTTAGCTAAACATGAGCTCATGATCTAAATATACACAATAATGAAGAAAGCAGCTACAAGGTGAGACAATCAGCCAAAACCATCAATACCAGAATTAGATTCCCAAGGCCATCCATCAGATGTAGGAATAATCGGGTGCAAGGCAGAAAATATACATAAAACTGGAACTGAAACAAGGCACGAGGATGTTTTCAAAGACTGGTAGGATCTCTAAAACATTTTTAAAGGACATGTCATTGATAAAGCTAAATACACAAAGGTTGTGTAATACAACAGATTAATCATTGAGAAGAGTGAAATTATGCTGTTTTGAAAACTATGGCAGGTCAGATTTTCTGCCTAATTATAGAAAAAGATTTCTCTAAAATATACACATTATTTCAAAGCCTTATTGGCTGTGAAATAAGTTAAGGGTATTTCAAATGGCTTGTCTGCAAAGAAAGGTGAGATGTAGGGGATCACAGAAAGTCGAGGGGAAAATAGGTCAATATATACATTGCTATATGGTGAACTAAGCCTCAGGCCGGCAACAGTGGAGATAACATGACCCTTAGAAACGTACAAGTAAGCTGGAATCTTCAAAAGTTCAAATCTTTATAAGTAAAAATATTTATTAAAATGAATAACCAAGTGTTTTAATTGACATCAGAAGATGAAAACAATAAACCCTGAGAACATAGAAAAAAGTTAAATAAAGATATGAGCAGAACTTAATACAACAGAAAACGTATAAAATTCAGGTGATTTAGTAAGTCCAAAGAATCTTCTTTGAAAAGATGTAAAAGACACACTTTGATTAAGGAAAACAAAAACATAAGTAAAGAATATACAGAAAGAGTCAGGACAATGTTAGAGCAGAGAATATATGAAATGCCAGTAAATTTGAACATTTCTGTAAAGGGGACCATTTCCTAGCTCCTAAAGTTTACCAAAACTGACACAAGAGGAAATCATTTAAGGTCATCATGTCTGCCCTTGGCATTCTCGGAACGCCCTGGCCTCAGAATGCAGCCTCTCTAGTCCATGGTAACCTGCGGAGAGGTGGCGGGGCTGAGGGAGGTTGGAACACTGCCCTCACTGAGGGAGTGGGTGTGGCCATCTCTGCTGTGACTGAACAAAGGGCAGGGGAGCAGGGGGCCCAGGACAGGGCCCTCAGAGCCCGGCAGGCCCAGTGGAGTGTCACAAGCATTTAGGCCCAGGCCAAAGGGCGCTTTGTTTGTCTGCACAGCTGCCCAAACTCTCACCTTTCCACTCAGGCCGCCCACTTACTTGAAGTGTGTGTGTAACCTGTCCGCGCAGTACACCTCGCTGCACAGCTAGGCATAGGTCTGGGCATCGTAGCTTCCTGCCAGGTGACCGAGGCTCACAGGCAGATGGGTCCCTGGGACACACGCAGAGAGGCTCCTGCCCGGGCCACAGGCCGCCCACTGCCCCTGCCCCAGATCGGGGGCCGCAAAGCAGCCCTGTCTGAGTCCCCTGCCTCTAGAGGGAGTATTGGACCAACACTTGTAGAAAACGGGGTCCTTGAGGGCCACTCATTGTAGGGACACTATTAAACCTTTGCCGACTTTCTGCTGAAACTTACGAGCGTTTACACCTAAGCCTCTTACAAGGTCAGCTGTTTAGCTAAACATGAGCTCATGATCTAAATATACACAATAATGAAGAAAGCAGCTACAAGGGGAGACAATCAGCCAAAACCATCAATACCAGAATTAGATTCCCAAGGCCATCCATCAGATGTAGGAATAATCGGGTGCAAGGCAGAAAATATACATAAAACTGGAACTGAAACAAGGCACGAGGATGTTTTCAAAGACTGGTAGGATCTCTAAAACATTTTTAAAGGACATGTCATTGATAAAGCTAAATACACAAAGGTTGTGTAATACAACAGATTAATCATTGAGAAGAGTGAAATTATGCTGTTTTGAAAACTATGGCAAGTCAGATTTTCTGCCTAATTATAGAAGAAGATTTCTCTAAAAAATAAACATTATTTCAAAGCCTTATTGGCTGTGAAATAAGTTAAGGGTATTTCAAATGGCTTGTCTGCAAAGAAAGGTGAGATGTAGTGGATCACAGAAAGTCGAGGGGAAAATAGGTCAATATATACATTGCTATATGGTGAACTAAGCCTTAGGCCGGCAACAGTGGAGAGAACCTGACCCTTAGAAACGTACAAGTAAGCTGGAATCTTCAAAAGTTCAAATCTTTATAAGTAAAAAGTTTTATTAAAATGAATAACCGAGTGTTTTAATTGACATCAGAAGATGAAAACAATAAACCCTGAGAACATAGAAAAAAGTTAAATAAAGATATGAGCAGAACTTAATACAACAGAAAACGTATAAAATTCAGGTGATTTAGTAAGTCCAAAGAATCTTCTTTGAAAAGATTTAAAAGACACACTTTGATTAAGGAAAACAAAAACATAAGTAAAGAATATACAGAAAGAGTCAGGACAATGTTAGAGCAGAGAATATATGAAATGCCAGTAAATTGGAACATTTCTGTCAAGTGGACCATTTCCTAGCTCCTAAAGTTTACCAAAACTGACACAAGAGGAAATCATTTAAGGTCATCATGTCTGCCCTTGGCATTCTCGGAACACCCTGGCCTCAGAATGCAGCCTCTGTTGTCCATGGTAACCTGCGCAGAGGGGGCGGGGCTGAGGGAGGTTGGAACACTGCCCTCACTGAGGGAGTGGGTGTGGCCATCTCTGCTGTGACTGAACAAAGGGCAGGGGAGCAGGGGGCCCAGGGCAGGGCCCTCAGAGCCCGGCAGGCCCAGTGGAGTGTCACAAGCATTTAGGCCCAGGCCAAAGGGCGCTTTCTTTGTCTGCACAGCTGCCCAAACTCTCACCTTTCCACTCAGGTCGCCCACTTACTTGAAGTGTGTGTGGAACCTGTCCGCGCAGTACACCTCGCTGCACAGCTAGGCATAGGTCTGGGCATCGTAGCTTCCTGCCAGGTGACCGAGGCTCACAGGCAGATGGGTCCCTGGGACACACGCGGAGAGGCTCCTGCCCGGGCCACAGGCCGCCCACTGCCCCTGCCCCAGATCGGGGGCCGCAAAGCAGCCCTGTCTGAGTCCCCTGCCTCTAGAGGGAGTATTGGACTAACACTTGTAGAAAACGGGGTCCTTGAGGGCCACTCATTGGAGGGACACAATTAAATCTTTGCCGACTTTCTGCTGAAACTTACGAGCGTTCACACCTAAGCCTCTTACAAGGTCAGCTGTTTAGCTAAACATGAGCTCATGATCTAAATATACACAATAATGAAGAAAGCAGCTACAAGGGGAGACAATCAGCCAAAACAATCAATACCAGAATTAGATTCCCAAGGCCATCCATCAGATGTAGGAATAATCGGGTGCAAGGCAGAAAATATACATAAAACTGGAACTGAAACAAGGCACGAGGATGTTTTCAAAGACTGGTAGGATCTCTAAAACATTTTTAAAGGACATGTCATTGATAAAGCTAAATACACAAAGGTTGTGTAATACAACAGATTAATCATTGAGAAGAGTGAAATTATGCTGTTTTGAAAACTATGGCAGGTCAGATTTTCTGCCTAATTATAGAAGAAGATTTCTCTAAAAAATACACATTATTTCAAAGACTTATTGGCTGTGAAATAAGTTAAGGGTATTTCAAATGGCTTGTCTGCAAAGAAAGGTGAGATGTAGTGGATCACAGAAAGTCGAGGGGAAAATAGGTCAATATATACATTGCTATATGGTGAACTAAGCCTTAGGCCGGCAACAGTGGAGAGAACCTGACCCTTAGAAACGTACAAGTAAGCTGGAATCTTCAAAAGTTCAAATCTTTATAAGTAAAAAGATTTATTAAAATGAATAACCGAGTGTTTTAATTGACATCAGAAGATGAAAACAATAAACCCTGAGAACATAGAAAAAAGTTAAATAAAGATATGAGCAGAACTTAATACAACAGAAAACGTATAAAATTCAGGTGATTTAGTAAGTCCAAAGAATCTTCTTTGAAAAGATTTAAAAGACACACTTTGATTAAGGAAAACAAAAACATAAGTAAAGAATATACAGAAAGAGTCAGGACAATGTTAGAGCAGAGAATATATGAAATGCCAGTAAATTTGAACATTTCTGTCAAGTGGACCATTTCCTAGCTCCTAAAGTTTACCAAAACTGACACAAGAGGAAATCATTTAAGGTCATCATGTCTGCCCTTGGCATTCTCAGAACGCCCTGGCCTCAGTATGCAGCCTCTCTAGTCCATGGTAACCTGCGGAGAGGGGGCGGGGCTGAGGGAGGTTGGAACACTGCCCTCACTGAGGGAGTGGGTGTGGCCATCTCTGCTGTGACTGAACAAAGGGCAGGGGAGCAGGGGGCCCAGGGCAGGGCCCTCAGAGCCCGGCAGGCCCAGTGGAGTGTCACAAGCATTTAGGCCCAGGCCAAAGGGCGCTTTCTTTGTCTGCACAGCTGCCCAAACTCTCACCTTTCCACTCAGGCCGCCCACTTACTTGAAGTGTGTGTGGAACCTGTCCGCGCAGTACACCTCGCTGCACAGCTAAGCATAGGTCTGGGCATCGTAGCTTCCTGCCAGGTGACCGAGGCTCACAGGCAGATGGGTCCCTGGGACACACGCGGAGAGGCTCCTGCCCGGGCCACAGGCCGCCCACTGCCCCTGCCCCAGATCGGGGGCCGCAAAGCAGCCCTGTCTGTGTCCCCTGCCTCTAGAGGGAGTATTGGACCAACACTTGTAGAAAACGGGGTCCTTGAGGGCCACTCATTGGAGGGACACAATTAAACCTTTGCCGACTTTCTGCTGAAACTTACGAGCGTTCACACCTAAGCCTCTTACAAGGTCAGCTGTTTAGCTAAACATGAGCTCATGATCTAAATATACACAATAATGAAGAAAGCAGCTACAAGGGGAGACAATCAGCCAAAACCATCAATACCAGAATTAGATTCCCAAGGCCATCCATCAGATGTAGGAATAATCGGGTGCAAGGCAGAAAATATACATAAAACTGGAACTGAAACAAGGCACGAGGATGTTTTCAAAGACTGGTAGGATCTCTAAAACATTTTTAAAGGACATGTCATTGATAAAGCTAAATACACAAAGGTTGTGTAATACAACAGATTAATCATTGAGAAGAGTGAAATTATGCTGTTTTGAAAACTATGGCAGGTCAGATTTTCTGCCTAATTATATAAGAAGATTTCTCTAAAAAATACACATTATTTCAAAGACTTATTGGCTGTGAAATAAGTTAAGGGTATTTCAAATGGCTTGTCTGCAAAGAAAGGTGAGATGTAGGGGATCACAGAAAGTCGAGGGGAAAATAGGTCAATATATACATTGCTATATGGTGAACTAAGCCTCAGGCCGGCAACAGTGGAGAGAACATCACCCTTAGAAACGTACAAGTAAGCTGGAATCTTCAAAAGTTCAAATCTTTATAAGTAAAAATATTTATTAAAATGAATAACCAAGTGTTTTAATTGACATCAGAAGATGAAAACAATGAACCCTGAGAACATAGAAAAAAGTTAAATAAAGATATGAGCAGAACTTAATACAACAGAAAACGTATAAAATTCAGGTGATTTAGTAAGTCCAAAGAATCTTCTTTGAAAAGATGTAAAAGACACACTTTGATTAAGGAAAACAAAAACATAAGTAAAGAATATACAGAAAGAGTCAGGACAATGTTAGAGCAGAGAATATATGAAATGCCAGTAAATTTGAACATTTCTGTAAAGGGGACCATTTCCTAGCTCCTAAAGTTTACCAAAACTGACACAAGAGGAAATCATTTAAGGTCATCATGTCTGCCCTTGGCATTCTCGGAACGCCCTGGCCTCAGAATGCAGCCTCTGTAGTCCATGGTAACCTGCGGAGAGGGGGCGGGGCTGAGGGAGGTTGGAACACTGCCCTCACTGAGGGAGTGGGTGTGGCCATCTCTGCTGTGACTGAACAAAGGGCAGGGGAGCAGGGGGCCCAGGACAGGGCCCTCAGAGCCCGGCAGGCCCAGTGGAGTGTCACAAGCATTTAGGCCCAGGCCAAAGGGCGCTTTCTTTGTCTGCACAGCTGCCCAAACTCTCACCTTTCCACTCAGGCCGCCCACTTACTTGAAGTGTGTGTGGAACCTGTCCGCGCAGTACACCTCGCTGCACAGCTAGGCATAGGTCTGGGCATCGTAGCTTCCTGCCAGGTGACCGAGGCTCACAGGCAGATGGGTCCCTGGGACACACGCAGAGAGGCTCCTGCCCGGGCCACAGGCCGCCCACTGCCCCTGCCCCAGATCGGGGGCCGCAAAGCAGCCCTGTCTGAGTCCCCTGCCTCTAGAGGGAGTATTGGACCAACACTTGTAGAAAACGGGGTCCTTGAGGGCCACTCATTGGAGGGACACTATTAAACCTTTGCCAACTTTCTGCTGAAACTTAAGAGCGTTTACACCTAAGCCTCTTACAAGGTCAGCTGTTTAGCTAAACATGAGCTCATGATCTAAATATACACAATAATGAAGAAAGCAGCTACAAGGGGACACAATCAGCCAAAACAATCAATACCAGAATTAGATTCCCAAGGCCATCCATCAGATGTAGGAATAATCGGGTGCAAGGCAGAAAATATACATAAAACTGGAACTGAAACAAGGCACGAGGATGTTTTCAAAGACTGGTAGGATCTCTAAAACATTTTTAAAGGACATGTCATTGATAAAGCTAAATACACAAAGGTTGTGTAATACAACAGATTAATCATTGAGAAGAGTGAAATTATGCTGTTTTGAAAACTATGGCAGGTCAGATTTTCTGCCTAATTATAGAAGAAGATTTCTCTAAAAAATAAACATTATTTCAAAGCCTTATTGGCTGTGAAATAAGTTAAGGGTATTTCAAATGGCTTGTCTGCAAAGAAAGGTGAGATGTAGTGGATCACAGAAAGTCGAGGGGAAAATAGGTCAATATATACATTGCTATATGGTGAACTAAGCCTTAGGCCGGCAACAGTGGAGAGAACCTGACCCTTAGAAACGTACAAGTAAGCTGGAATCTTCAAAAGTTCAAATCTTTATAAGTAAAAAGATTTATTAAAATGAATAACCGAGTGTTTTAATTGACATCAGAAGATGAAAACAATAAACCCTGAGAACATAGAAAAAAGTTAAATAAAGATATGAGCAGAACTTAATACAACAGAAAACGTATAAAATTCAGGTGATTTAGTAAGTCCAAAGAATCTTCTTTGAAAAGATTTAAAAGACACACTTTGATTAAGGAAAACAAAAACATAAGTAAAGAATATACAGAAAGAGTCAGGACAATGTTAGAGCAGAGAATATATGAAATGCCAGTAAATTTGAACATTTCTGTCAAGTGGACCATTTCCTAGCTCCTAAAGTTTACCAAAACTGACACAAGAGGAAATCATTTAAGGTCATCATGTCTGCCCTTGGCATTCTCAGAACGCCCTGGCCTCAGTATGCAGCCTCTCTAGTCCATGGTAACCTGCAGAGAGGGGGCGGGGCTGAGGGAGGTTGGAACACTGCCCTCACTGAGGGAGTGGGTGTGGCCATCTCTGCTGTGACTGAACAAAGGGCAGGGGAGCAGGGGGCCCAGGGCAGGGCCCTCAGAGCCCGGCAGGCCCAGTGGAGTGTCACAAGCATTTAGGCCCAGGCCAAAGGGCGCTTTCTTTGTCTGCACAGCTGCCCAAACTCTCACCTTTCCACTCAGGCCGCCCACTTACTTGAAGTGTGTGTGGAACCTGTCCGCGCAGTACACCTCGCTGCACAGCTAAGCATAGGTCTGGGCATCGTAGCTTCCTGCCAGGTGACCGAGGCTCACAGGCAGATGGGTCCCTGGGACACACGCGGAGAGGCTCCTGCCCGGGCCACAGGCCGCCCACTGCCCCTGCCCCAGATCGGGGGCCGCAAAGCAGCCCTGTCTGTGTCCCCTGCCTCTAGAGGGAGTATTGGACCAACACTTGTAGAAAACGGGGTCCTTGAGGGCCACTCATTGGAGGGACACAATTAAACCTTTGCCGACTTTCTGCTGAAACTTACGAGCGTTCACACCTAAGCCTCTTACAAGGTCAGCTGTTTAGCTAAACATGAGCTCATGATCTAAATATACACAATAATGAAGAAAGCAGCTACAAGGGGAGACAATCAGCCAAAACCATCAATACCAGAATTAGATTCCCAAGGCCATCCATCAGATGTAGGAATAATCGGGTGCAAGGCAGAAAATATACATAAAACTGGAACTGAAACAAGGCACGAGGATGTTTTCAAAGACTGGTAGGATCTCTAAAACATTTTTAAAGGACATGTCATTGATAAAGCTAAATACACAAAGGTTGTGTAATACAACAGATTAATCATTGAGAAGAGTGAAATTATGCTGTTTTGAAAACTATGGCAAGTCAGATTTTCTGCCTAATTATAGAAGAAGATTTCTCTAAAAAATAAACATTATTTCAAAGCCTTATTGGCTGTGAAATAAGTTAAGGGTATTTCAAATGGCTTGTCTGCAAAGAAAGGTGAGATGTAGTGGATCACAGAAAGTCGAGGGGAAAATAGGTCAATATATACATTGCTATATGGTGAACTAAGCCTTAGGCCGGCAACAGTGGAGAGAACCTGACCCTTAGAAACGTACAAGTAAGCTGGAATCTTCAAAAGTTCAAATCTTTATAAGTAAAAAGATTTATTAAAATGAATAACCGAGTGTTTTAATTGACATCAGAAGATGAAAACAATAAACCCTGAGAACATAGAAAAAAGTTAAATAAAGATATGAGCAGAACTTAATACAACAGAAAACGTATAAAATTCAGGTGATTTAGTAAGTCCAAAGAATCTTCTTTGAAAAGATTTAAAAGACACACTTTGATTAAGGAAAACCAAAACATAAGTAAAGAATATACAGAAAGAGTCAGGACAATGTTAGAGCAGAGAATATATGAAATGCCAGTAAATTTGAACATTTCTGTCAAGTGGACCATTTCCTAGCTCCTAAAGTTTACCAAAACTGACACAAGAGGAAATCATTTAAGGTCATCATGTCTGCCCTTGGCATTCTCGGAACACCCTGGCCTCAGAATGCAGCCTCGGTAGTCCATGGTAACCTGCGGAGAGGGGGCAGGGCTGAGGGAGGTTGGAACACTGCCCTCACTGAGGGAGTGGGTGTGGCCATCTCTGCTGTGACTGAACAAAGGGCAGGGGAGCAGGGGGCCCAGGGCAGGGCCCTCAGAGCCCGGCAGGCCCAGTGGAGTGTCACAAGCATTTAGGCCCAGGCCAAAGGGCGCTTTCTTTGTCTGCACAGCTGCCCAAACTCTCACCTTTCCACTCAGGCCGCCCACTTACTTGAAGTGTGTGTGGAACCTGTCCACGCAGTACACCTCGCTGCACAGCTAGGCATAGGTCTGGGCCTCGTAGCTTCCTGCCAGGTGACCGAGGCTCACAGGCAGATGGGTCCCTGGGACACACGCGGAGAGGCTCCTGCCCAGGCCACAGGCCGCCCACTGCCCCTGCCCCAGATCGGGGGCCGCAAAGCAGCCCTGTCTGAGTCCCCTGCCTCTAGAGGGTGTATTGGACCAACACTTGTAGAAAACGTGGTCCTTGCGGGCCACTCATTGGAGGGACACAAATAAATCTTTGCCGACTCTCTGCTGAAACTTACGAGCGTTCACACCTAAGCCTCTTACAAGGTCAGCTGTTTAGCTAAACATGAGCTCATGATCTAAATTTACACAATAATGAAGAAAGCAGCTACAAGGGGAGACAATCAGCCAAAACAATCAATACCAGAATTAGATTCCCAAGGCCATCCATCAGATGTAGGAATAATTGGGTGCAAGGCAGAAAATATACATAAAACTGGAACTGAAACAAGGCACGAGGATGTTTTCAAAGACTGGTAGGATCTCTAAAACATTTTTAAAGGACATGTCATTGATAAAGCTAAATACACAAAGGTTGTGTAATACAACAGATTAATCATTGAGAAGAGTGAAATTATGCTGTTTTGAAAACTATGGCAGGTCAGATTTTCTGCCTAATTATAGAAGAAGATTTCTCTAAAAAATAAACATTATTTCAAAGCCTTATTGGCTGTGAAATAAGTTAAGTGTATTTCAAATGGCTTGTCTGCAAAGAAAGGTGAGATGTAGTGGATCACAGAAAGTCGAGGGGAAAATAGGTCAATATATACATTGCTATATGGTGAACTAAGCCTTAGGCCGGCAACAGTGGAGAGAACCTGACCCTTAGAAACGTACAAGTAAGCTGGAATCTTCAAAAGTTCAAATCTTTATAAGTAAAAAGATTTATTAAAATGAATAACCGAGTGTTTTAATTGACATCAGAAGATGAAAACAATAAACCCTGAGAACATAGAAAAAAGTTAAATAAAGATAGGAGCAGAACTTAATACAACAGAAAACGTATAAAATTCAGGTGATTTAGTAAGTCCAAAGAATCTTCTTTGAAAAGATTTAAAAGACACACTTTGATTAAGGAAAACCAAAACATAAGTAAAGAATATACAGAAAGAGTCAGGACAATGTTAGAGCAGAGAATATATGAAATGCCAGTAAATTTGAACATTTCTGTCAAGTGGACCATTTCCTAGCTCCTAAAGTTTACCAAAACTGACACAAGAGGAAATCATTTAAGGTCATCATGTCTGCCCTTGGCATTCTCAGAACACCCTGGCCTCAGAATGCAGCCTCTGGAGTCCATGGTAACCTGCGGAGAGGGGGCGGGGCTGAGGGAGGTTGGAACACTGCCCTCACTGAGGGAGTGGGTGTGGCCATCTCTGCTGTGACTGAACAAAGGGCAGGGGAGCAGGGGGCCCAGGGCAGGGCCCTCAGAGCCCGGCAGGCCCAGTGGAGTGTCACAAGCATTTAGGCCCAGGCCAAAGGGCGCTTTCTTTGTCTGCACAGCTGCCCAAACTCTCACCTTTCCACTCAGGCCGCCCACTTACTTGAAGTGTGTGTGGAACCTGTCCGCGCAGTACACCTCGCTGCACAGCTAGGCATAGGTCTGAGCCTCGTAGCTTCCTGCCAGGTGACCGAGGCTCACAGGCAGATGGGTCCCTGGGACACACGCGGAGAGGCTCCTGCCCGGGCCACAGGCCGCCCACTGCCCCTGCCCCAGATCGGGGGCCGCAAAGCAGCCCTGTCTGAGTCCCCTGCCTCTAGAGGGTGTATTGGACCAACACTTGTAGAAAACGGGGTCCTTGAGGGCCACTCATTGGAGGGACACAATTAAATCTTTTCCGACTTTCTGCTGAAACTTATGAGCGTTCACACCTAAGCCTCTTACAAGGTCAGCTGTTTAGCTAAACATGAGCTCATGATCTAAATATACACAATAATGAAGAAAGCAGCTACAAGGGGAGACAATCAGCCAAAACAATCAATACCAGAATTAGATTCCCAAGGCCATCCATCAGATGTAGGAATAATTGGGTGCAAGGCAGAAAATATACATAAAACTGGAACTGAAACAAGGCACGAGGATGTTTTCAAAGACTGGTAGGATCTCTAAAACATTTTTAAAGGACATGTCATTGATAAAGCTAAATACACAAAGGTTGTGTAATACAACAGATTAATCATTGAGAAGAGTGAAATTATGCTGTTTTGAAAACTATGGCAGGTCAGATTTTCTGCCTAATTATAGAAGAAGATTTCTCTAAAAAATAAACATTATTTCAAAGCCTTATTGGCTGTGAAATAAGTTAAGGGTATTTCAAATGGCTTGTCTGCAAAGAAAGGTGAGATGTAGTGGATCACAGAAAGTCGAGGGGAAAATAGGTCAATATATACATTGCTATATGGTGAACTAAGCCTTAGGCCGGCAACAGTGGAGAGAACCTGACCCTTAGAAACGTACAAGTAAGCTGGAATCTTCAAAAGTTCAAATCTTTATAAGTAAAAAGATTTATTAAAATGAATAACCGAGTGTTTTAATTGACATCAGAAGATGAAAACAATAAACCCTGAGAACATAGAAAAAAGTTAAATAAAGATAGGAGCAGAACTTAATACAACAGAAAACGTATAAAATTCAGGTGATTTAGTAAGTCCAAAGAATCTTCTTTGAAAAGATTTAAAAGACACACTTTGATTAAGGAAAACAAAAACATAAGTAAAGAATATACAGAAAGAGTCAGGACAATGTTAGAGCAGAGAATATATGAAATGCCAGTAAATTTGAACATTTCTGTCAAGTGGACCATTTCCTAGCTCCTAAAGTTTACCAAAACTGACACAAGAGGAAATCATTTAAGGTCATCATGTCTGCCCTTGGCATTCTCGGAACGCCCTGGCCTCAGAATGCAGCCTCTGTAGTCCATGGTAACCTGCGGAGAGGGGGCGGGGCTGAGGGAGGTTGGAACACTGCCCTCACTGAGGGAGTGGGTGTGGCCATCTCTGCTGTGACTGAACAAAGGGCAGGGGAGCAGGGGGCCCAGGGCAGGGCCCTCAGAGCCCGGCAGGCCCAGTGGAGTGTCACAAGCATTTAGGCCCAGGCCAAAGGGCGCTTTCTTTGTCTGCACAGCTGCCCAAACTCTCACCTTTCCACTCAGGCCGCCCACTTACTTGAAGTGTGTGTGGAACCTGTCCGCGCAGTACACCTCGCTGCACAGCTAGGCATAGGTCTGGGCATCGTAACTTCCTGCCAGGTGACCGAGGCTCACAGGCAGATGGGTCCCTGGGACACACGCGGAGAGGCTCCTGCCCGGGCCACAGGCCGCCCACTGCCCCTGCCCCAGATCGGGGGCCGCAAAGCAGCCCTGTCTGAATCCCCTGCCTCTAGAGGGAGTATTGGACCAACACTTGTAGAAAACGGGGTCCTTGCGGGCCACTCATTGGAGGGACACTATTAAATCTTTGCCGACTTTCTGCTGAAACTTACGAGCGTTCACACCTAAGCCTCTTACAAGGTCAGCTGTTTAGCTAAACATGAGCTCATGATCTACATATACACAATAATGAAGAAAGCAGCTACAAGGGGAGACAATCAGCCAAAACAATCAATACCAGAATTAGATTCCCAAGGCCATCCATCAGATGTAGGAATAATCGGGTGCAAGGCAGAAAATATACATAAAACTGGAACTGAAACAAGGCACGAGGATGTTTTCAAAGACTGGTAGGATCTCTAAAACATTTTTAAAGGACATGTCATTGATAAAGCTAAATACACAAAGGTTGTGTAATACAACAGATTAATCATTGAGAAGAGTGAAATTATGCTGTTTTGAAAACTATGGCAGGTCAGATTTTCTGCCTAATTATAGAAGAAGATTTCTCTAAAAATTAAACATTATTTCAAAGCCTTATTGGCTGTGAAATAAGTTAAGGGTATTTCAAATGGCTTGTCAGCAAAGAAAGGTGAGATGTAGTGGATCACAGAAAGTCGAGGGGAAAATAGGTCAATATATACATTGCTATATGGTGAACTAAGCCTTAGGCCGGCAACAGTGGAGAGAACCTGACCCTTAGAAACGTACAAGTAAGCTGGAATCTTCAAAAGTTCAAATCTTTATAAGTAAAAAGATTTATTAAAATGAATAACCGAGTGTTTTAATTGACATCAGAAGATGAAAACAATAAACCCTGAGAACATAGAAAAAAGTTAAATAAAGATATGAGCAGAACTTAATACAACAGAAAACGTATAAAATTCAGGTGATTTAGTAAGTCCAAAGAATCTTCTTTGAAAAGATTTAAAAGACACACTTTGATTAAGGAAAACCAAAACATAAGTAAAGAATATACAGAAAGAGTCAGGACAATGTTAGAGCAGAGAATATATGAAATGCCAGTAAATTTGAACATTTCTGTCAAGTGGACCATTTCGTAGCTCCTAAAGTTTACCAAAACTGACACAAGAGGAAATCATTTAAGGTCATCATGTCTGCCCTTGGCATTCTCGGAACGCCCTGGCCTCAGAATGCAGCCTCTGTAGTCCATGGTAACCTGCGGAGAGGGGGCGGGGCTGAGGGAGGTTGGAACACTGCCCTCACTGAGGGAGTGGGTGTGGCCATCTCTGCTGTGACTGAACAAAGGGCAGGGGAGCAGGGGGCCCAGGGCAGGGCCCTCAGAGCCCGGCAGGCCCAGTGGAGTGTCACAAGCATTTAGGCCCAGGCCAAAGGGCGCTTTCTTTGTCTGCACAGCTGCCCAAACTCTCACTTTTCCACTCAGGCCGCCCACTTACTTGAAGTGTGTGTGGAACCTGTCCGCGCAGTACACCTCGCTGCACAGCTAGGCATAGGTCTGGGCATCGTAGCTTCCTGCCAGGTGACCGAGGCTCACAGGCAGATGGGTCCCTGGGACACACGCGGAGAGGCTCCTGCCCAGGCCACAGGCCGCCCACTGCCCCTGCCCCAGATCGGGGGCCACAAAGCAGGCCTGTCTGAGTCCCCTGCCTCTAGAGGGAGTATTGGACCAACACTTATAGAAAACGGGGTCCTTGAGGGCCACTCATTGGAGGGACACAATTAAATCTTTGCCGACTTTCTGCTGAAACTTACGAGTGTTCACACCTAAGCCTCTTACAAGGTCAGCTGTTTAGCTAAACATGAGCTCATGATCTAAATATACACAATAATGAAGAAAGCAGCTACAAGGGGAGACAATCAGCCAAAACAATCAATACCAGAATTAGATTCCCAAGGCCATCCATCAGATGTAGGAATAATCGGGTGCAAGGCAGAAAATATACATAAAACTGGAACTGAAACAAGGCACGAGGATGTTTTCAAAGACTGGTAGGATCTCTAAAACATTTTTAAAGGACATGTCATTGATAAAGCTAAATACACAAAGGTTGTGTAATACAACAGATTAATCATTGAGAAAAGTGAAATTATGCTGTTTTGAAAACTATGGCAAGTCAGATTTTCTGCCTAATTATAGAAGAAGATTTCTCTAAAAAATAAACATTATTTCAAAGCCTTATTGGCTGTGAAATAAGTTAAGGGTATTTCAAATGGCTTGTCTGCAAAGAAAGGTGAGATGTAGTGGATCACAGAAAGTCAAGGGGAAAATAGGTCAATATATACATTGCTATATGGTGAACTAAGCCTTAGGCCGGCAACAGTGGAGAGAACCTGACCCTTAGAAACGTACAAGTAAGCTGGAATCTTCAAAAGTTCAAATCTTTATAAGTAAAAAGATTTATTAAAATCAATAACCAAGTGTTTTAATTGACATCAGAAGATGAAAACAATAAACCCTGAGAACATAGAAAAAAGTTAAATAAAGATATGAGCAGAACTTAATACAACAGAAAACGTATAAAATTCAGGTGATTTAGTAAGTCCAAAGAATCTTCTTTGAAAAGATTTAAAAGACACACTTTGATTAAGGAAAACAAAAACATAAGTAAAGAATATACAGAAAGAGTCAGGACAATGTTAGAGCAGAGAATATATGAAATGCCAGTAAATTTGAACATTTCTGTCAAGTGGACCATTTCCTAGCTCCTAAAGTTTACCAAAACTGACACAAGAGGAAATCATTTAAGGTCATCATGTCTGCCCTTGGCATTCTCGGAACACCCTGGCCTCAGAATGCAGCCTCTGTAGTCCATGGTAACCTGCGGAGAGGGGGCGGGGCTGAGGGAGGTTGGAACACTGCCCTCACTGAGGGAGTGGGTGTGGCCATCTCTGCTGTGACTGAACAAAGGGCAGGGGAGCAGGGGGCCCAGGGCAGGGCCCTCAGAGCGCGGCAGGCCCAGTGGAGTGTCACAAGCATTTAGGCCCAGGCCAAAGGGCGCTTTCTTTGTCTGCACAGCTGCCCAAACTCTCACCTTTCCACTCAGGCCGCCCACTTACTTGAAGTGTGTGTGGAACCTGTCCGCGCAGTACACCTCGCTGCACAGCTAGGCATAGGTTTGGGCATCGTAGCTTCCTGCCAGGTGACCGAGGCTCACAGGCAGATGGGTCCCTGGGACACACGCGGAGAGTCTCCTGCCCGGGCCACAGGCCGCCCACTGCCCCTGCCCCAGATCGGGGGCCGCAAAGCAGCCCTGTCTGAGTCCCCTGCCTCTAGAGGGAGTATTGGACCAACACTTGTAGAAAACGGGGTCCTTGAGGGCCACTCATTGGAGGGACACAATTAAATCTTTGCCGACTTTCTGCTGAAACTTACGAGCGTTCACACCTAAGCCTCTTACAAGGTCAGCTGTTTAGCTAAACATGAGCTCATGATCTAAATATACACAATAATGAAGAAAGCAGCTACAAGGGGAGACAATCAGCCAAAACAATCAATACCAGAATTAGATTCCCAAGGCCATCCATCAGATGTAGGAATAATCGGGTGCAAGGCAGAAAATATACATAAAACTGGAACTGAAACAAGGCACGAGGATGTTTTCAAAGACTGGTAGGATCTCTAAAACATTTTTAAAGGACATGTCATTGATAAAGCTAAATACACAAAGGTTGTGTAATACAACAGATTAATCATTGAGAAGAGTGAAATTATGCTGTTTTGAAAACTATGGCAGGTCAGATTTTCTGCCTAATTATAGAAGAAGATTTCTCTAAAAAATAAACATTATTTCAAAGCCTTATTGGCTGTGAAATAAGTTAAGGGTATTTCAAATGGCTTGTCTGCAAAGAAAGGTGAGATGTAGTGGATCACAGAAAGTCGAGGGGAAAATAGGTCAATATATACATTGCTATATGGTGAACTAAGCCTTAGGCCAGCAACAGTGGAGAGAACCTGACCCTTAGAAACGTACAAGTAAGCTGGAATCTTCAAAAGTTCAAATCTTTATAAGTAAAAAGATTTATTAAAATGAATAACCGAGTGTTTTAATTGACATCAGAAGATGAAAACAATAAACCCTGAGAACATAGAAAAAAGTTAAATAAAGATATGAGCAGAACTTAATACAACAGAAAACGTATAAAATTCAGGTGATTTAGTAAGTCCAAAGAATCTTCTTTGAAAAGATTTAAAAGACACACTTTGATTAAGGAAAACAAAAACATAAGTAAAGAATATACAGAAAGAGTCAGGACAATGTTAGAGCAGAGAATATATGAAATGCCAGTAAATTTGAACATTTCTGTCAAGTGGACCATTTCCTAGCTCCTAAAGTTTACCAAAACTGACACAAGAGGAAATCATTTAAGGTCATCATGTCTGCCCTTGGCATTCTTGGAACGCCCTGGCCTCAGAATGCAGCCTCTGTAGTCCATGGTAACCTGCGGAGAGGGGGCGGGGCTGAGGGTGGTTGGAACACTGCCCTCACTGAGGGAGTGGGTGTGGCCATCTCTGCTGTGACTGAACAAAGGGCAGAGGAGCAGGGGGCCCAGGGCAGGGCCCTCAGAGCCCGGCAGGCCCAGTGGAGTGTCACAAGCATTTAGGCCCAGGCCAAAGGGCGCTTTCTTTGTCTGCACAGCTGCCCAAACTCTCACCTTTCCACTCAGGCCGCCCACTTACTTGAAGTGTGTGTGGAACCTGTCCGCGCAGTACACCTCGCTGCACAGCTAGGCATAGGTCTGGGCATCGTAGCTTCCTGCCAGGTGACCCAGGCTCACAGGCAGATGGGTCCCTGGGACACACGCGGAGAGGCTCCTGCCCGGGCCACAGGCCACCCACTGCCCCTGCCCCAGATCGGGGGCCGCAAAGCAGCCCTGTCTGAGTCCCCTGCCTCTAGAGGGAGTATTGGACCAACACTTGTAGAAAACGGGGTCCTTGCGGGCCACTCATTGGAGGGACACTATTAAATCTTTGCCGACTTTCTGCTGAAACTTACGAGCGTTCACACCTAAGCCTCTTACAAGGTCAGCTGTTTAGCTAAACATGAGCTCATGATCTACATATACACAATAATGAAGAAAGCAGCTACAAGGGGAGACAATCAGCCAAAACAATCAATACCAGAATTAGATTCCCAAGGCCATCCATCAGATGTAGGAATAATCGGGTGCAAGGCAGAAAATATACATAAAACTGGAACTGAAACAAGGCACGAGGATGTTTTCAAAGACTGGTAGGATCTCTAAAACATTTTTAAAGGACATGTCATTGATAAAGCTAAATACACAAAGGTTGTGTAATACAACAGATTAATCATTGAGAAGAGTGAAATTATGCTGTTTTGAAAACTATGGCAGGTCAGATTTTCTGCCTAATTATAGAAGAAGATTTCTCTAAAAAATAAACATTATTTCAAAGCCTTATTGGCTGTGAAATAAGTTAAGGGTATTTCAAATGGCTTGTCAGCAAAGAAAGGTGAGATGTAGTGGATCACAGAAAGTCGAGGGGAAAATAGGTCAATATATACATTGCTATATGGTGAACTAAGCCTTAGGCCGGCAACAGTGGAGAGAACCTGACCCTTAGAAACGTACAAGTAAGCTGGAATCTTCAAAAGTTCAAATCTTTATAAGTAAAAAGATTTATTAAAATGAATAACCGAGTGTTTTAATTGACATCAGAAGATGAAAACAATCAACCCTGAGAACATAGAAAAAAGTTAAATAAAGATATGAGCAGAACTTAATACAACAGAAAACGTATAAAATTCAGGTGATTTAGTAAGTCCAAAGAATCTTCTTTGAAAAGATTTAAAAGACACACTTTGATTAAGGAAAACCAAAACATAAGTAAAGAATATACAGAAAGAGTCAGGACAATGTTAGAGCAGAGAATATATGAAATGCCAGTAAATTTGAACATTTCTGTCAAGTGGACCATTTCGTAGCTCCTAAAGTTTACCAAAACTGACACAAGAGGAAATCATTTAAGGTCATCATGTCTGCCCTTGGCATTCTCGGAACGCCCTGGCCTCAGAATGCAGCCTCTGTAGTCCATGGTAACCTGCGGAGAGGGGGCGGGGCTGAGGGAGGTTGGAACACTGCCCTCACTGAGGGAGTGGGTGTGGCCATCTCTGCTGTGACTGAACAAAGGGCAGGGGAGCAGGGGGCCCAGGGCAGGGCCCTCAGAGCCCGGCAGGCCCAGTGGAGTGTCACAAGCATTTAGGCCCAGGCCAAAGGGCGCTTTCTTTGTCTGCACAGCTGCCCAAACTCTCACCTTTCCACTCAGGCCGCCCACTTACTTGAAGTGTGTGTGGAACCTGTCCGCGCAGTACACCTCGCTGCACAGCTAGGCATAGGTCTGGGCATCGTAGCTTCCTGCCAGGTGACCGAGGCTCACAGGCAGATGGGTCCCTGGGACACACGCGGAGAGGCTCCTGCCCAGGCCACAGGCCGCCCACTGCCCCTGCCCCAGATCGGGGGCCACAAAGCAGGCCTGTCTGAGTCCCCTGCCTCTAGAGGGAGTATTGGACCAACACTTATAGAAAACGGGGTCCTTGAGGGCCACTCATTGGAGGGACACAATTAAATCTTTGCCGACTTTCTGCTGAAACTTACGAGTGTTCACACCTAAGCCTCTTACAAGGTCAGCTGTTTAGCTAAACATGAGCTCATGATCTAAATATACACAATAATGAAGAAAGCAGCTACAAGGGGAGACAATCAGCCAAAACAATCAATACCAGAATTAGATTCCCAAGGCCATCCATCAGATGTAGGAATAATCGGGTGCAAGGCAGAAAATATACATAAAACTGGAACTGAAACAAGGCACGAGGATGTTTTCAAAGACTGGTAGGATCTCTAAAACATTTTTAAAGGACATGTCATTGATAAAGCTAAATACACAAAGGTTGTGTAATACAACAGATTAATCATTGAGAAAAGTGAAATTATGCTGTTTTGAAAACTATGGCAAGTCAGATTTTCTGCCTAATTATAGAAGAAGATTTCTCTAAAAAATAAACATTATTTCAAAGCCTTATTGGCTGTGAAATAAGTTAAGGGTATTTCAAATGGCTTGTCTGCAAAGAAAGGTGAGATGTAGTGGATCACAGAAAGTCAAGGGGAAAATAGGTCAATATATACATTGCTATATGGTGAACTAAGCCTTAGGCCGGCAACAGTGGAGAGAACCTGACCCTTAGAAACGTACAAGTAAGCTGGAATCTTCAAAAGTTCAAATCTTTATAAGTAAAAAGATTTATTAAAATCAATAACCAAGTGTTTTAATTGACATCAGAAGATGAAAACAATAAACCCTGAGAACATAGAAAAAAGTTAAATAAAGATATGAGCAGAACTTAATACAACAGAAAACGTATAAAATTCAGGTGATTTAGTAAGTCCAAAGAATCTTCTTTGAAAAGATTTAAAAGACACACTTTGATTAAGGAAAACAAAAACATAAGTAAAGAATATACAGAAAGAGTCAGGACAATGTTAGAGCAGAGAATATATGAAATGCCAGTAAATTTGAACATTTCTGTCAAGTGGACCATTTCCTAGCTCCTAAAGTTTACCAAAACTGACACAAGAGGAAATCATTTAAGGTCATCATGTCTGCCCTTGGCATTCTCGGAACACCCTGGCCTCAGAATGCAGCCTCTGTAGTCCATGGTAACCTGCGGAGAGGGGGCGGGGCTGAGGGAGGTTGGAACACTGCCCTCACTGAGGGAGTGGGTGTGGCCATCTCTGCTGTGACTGAACAAAGGGCAGGGGAGCAGGGGGCCCAGGGCAGGGCCCTCAGAGCGCGGCAGGCCCAGTGGAGTGTCACAAGCATTTAGGCCCAGGCCAAAGGGCGCTTTCTTTGTCTGCACAGCTGCCCAAACTCTCACCTTTCCACTCAGGCCGCCCACTTACTTGAAGTGTGTGTGGAACCTGTCCGCGCAGTACACCTCGCTGCACAGCTAGGCATAGGTTTGGGCATCGTAGCTTCCTGCCAGGTGACCGAGGCTCACAGGCAGATGGGTCCCTGGGACACACGCGGAGAGTCTCCTGCCCGGGCCACAGGCCGCCCACTGCCCCTGCCCCAGATCGGGGGCCGCAAAGCAGCCCTGTCTGAGTCCCCTGCCTCTAGAGGGAGTATTGGACCAACACTTGTAGAAAACGGGGTCCTTGAGGGCCACTCATTGGAGGGACACAATTAAATCTTTGCCGACTTTCTGCTGAAACTTACGAGCGTTCACACCTAAGCCTCTTACAAGGTCAGCTGTTTAGCTAAACATGAGCTCATGATCTAAATATACACAATAATGAAGAAAGCAGCTACAAGGGGAGACAATCAGCCAAAACAATCAATACCAGAATTAGATTCCCAAGGCCATCCATCAGATGTAGGAATAATCGGGTGCAAGGCAGAAAATATACATAAAACTGGAACTGAAACAAGGCACGAGGATGTTTTCAAAGACTGGTAGGATCTCTAAAACATTTTTAAAGGACATGTCATTGATAAAGCTAAATACACAAAGGTTGTGTAATACAACAGATTAATCATTGAGAAGAGTGAAATTATGCTGTTTTGAAAACTATGGCAGGTCAGATTTTCTGCCTAATTATAGAAGAAGATTTCTCTAAAAAATAAACATTATTTCAAAGCCTTATTGGCTGTGAAATAAGTTAAGGGTATTTCAAATGGCTTGTCTGCAAAGAAAGGTGAGATGTAGTGGATCACAGAAAGTCGAGGGGAAAATAGGTCAATATATACATTGCTATATGGTGAACTAAGCCTTAGGCCAGCAACAGTGGAGAGAACCTGACCCTTAGAAACGTACAAGTAAGCTGGAATCTTCAAAAGTTCAAATCTTTATAAGTAAAAAGATTTATTAAAATGAATAACCGAGTGTTTTAATTGACATCAGAAGATGAAAACAATAAACCCGGAGAACATAGAAAAAAGTTAAATAAAGATATGAGCAGAACTTAATACAACAGAAAACGTATAAAATTCAGGTGATTTAGTAAGTCCAAAGAATCTTCTTTGAAAAGATTTAAAAGACACACTTTGATTAAGGAAAACAAAAACATAAGTAAAGAATATACAGAAAGAGTCAGGACAATGTTAGAGCAGAGAATATATGAAATGCCAGTAAATTTGAACATTTCTGTCAAGTGGACCATTTCCTAGCTCCTAAAGTTTACCAAAACTGACACAAGAGGAAATCATTTAAGGTCATCATGTCTGCCCTTGGCATTCTTGGAACGCCCTGGCCTCAGAATGCAGCCTCTGTAGTCCATGGTAACCTGCGGAGAGGGGGCGGGGCTGAGGGTGGTTGGAACACTGCCCTCACTGAGGGAGTGGGTGTGGCCATCTCTGCTGTGACTGAACAAAGGGCAGAGGAGCAGGGGGCCCAGGGCAGGGCCCTCAGAGCCCGGCAGGCCCAGTGGAGTGTCACAAGCATTTAGGCCCAGGCCAAAGGGCGCTTTCTTTGTCTGCACAGCTGCCCAAACTCTCACCTTTCCACTCAGGCCGCCCACTTACTTGAAGTGTGTGTGGAACCTGTCCGCGCAGTACACCTCGCTGCACAGCTAGGCATAGGTCTGGGCATCGTAGCTTCCTGCCAGGTGACCCAGGCTCACAGGCAGATGGGTCCCTGGGACACACGCGGAGAGGCTCCTGCCCGGGCCACAGGCCACCCACTGCCCCTGCCCCAGATCGGGGGCCGCAAAGCAGCCCTGTCTGAGTCCCCTGCCTCTAGAGGGAGTATTGGACCAACACTTGTAGAAAACGGGGTCCTTGCGGGCCACTCATTGGAGGGACACTATTAAATCTTTGCCGACTTTCTGCTGAAACTTACGAGCGTTCACACCTAAGCCTCTTACAAGGTCAGCTGTTTAGCTAAACATGAGCTCATGATCTACATATACACAATAATGAAGAAAGCAGCTACAAGGGGAGACAATCAGCCAAAACAATCAATACCAGAATTAGATTCCCAAGGCCATCCATCAGATGTAGGAATAATCGGGTGCAAGGCAGAAAATATACATAAAACTGGAACTGAAACAAGGCACGAGGATGTTTTCAAAGACTGGTAGGATCTCTAAAACATTTTTAAAGGACATGTCATTGATAAAGCTAAATACACAAAGGTTGTGTAATACAACAGATTAATCATTGAGAAGAGTGAAATTATGCTGTTTTGAAAACTATGGCAGGTCAGATTTTCTGCCTAATTATAGAAGAAGATTTCTCTAAAAAATAAACATTATTTCAAAGCCTTATTGGCTGTGAAATAAGTTAAGGGTATTTCAAATGGCTTGTCAGCAAAGAAAGGTGAGATGTAGTGGATCACAGAAAGTCGAGGGGAAAATAGGTCAATATATACATTGCTATATGGTGAACTAAGCCTTAGGCCGGCAACAGTGGAGAGAACCTGACCCTTAGAAACGTACAAGTAAGCTGGAATCTTCAAAAGTTCAAATCTTTATAAGTAAAAAGATTTATTAAAATGAATAACCGAGTGTTTTAATTGACATCAGAAGATGAAAACAATAAACCCTGAGAACATAGAAAAAAGTTAAATAAAGATATGAGCAGAACTTAATACAACAGAAAACGTATAAAATTCAGGTGATTTAGTAAGTCCAAAGAATCTTCTTTGAAAAGATTTAAAAGACACACTTTGATTAAGGAAAACCAAAACATAAGTAAAGAATATACAGAAAGAGTCAGGACAATGTTAGAGCAGAGAATATATGAAATGCCAGTAAATTTGAACATTTCTGTCAAGTGGACCATTTCGTAGCTCCTAAAGTTTACCAAAACTGACACAAGAGGAAATCATTTAAGGTCATCATGTCTGCCCTTGGCATTCTCGGAACACCCTGGCCTCAGAATGCAGCCTCTGTAGTCCATGGTAACCTGCGGAGAGGGGGCGGGGCTGAGGGAGGTTGGAACACTGCCCTCACTGAGGGAGTGGGTGTGGCCATCTCTGCTGTGACTGAACAAAGGGCAGGGGAGCAGGGGGCCCAGGGCAGGGCCCTCAGAGCCCGGCAGGCCCAGTGGAGTGTCACAAGCATTTAGGCCCAGGCCAAAGGGCGCTTTCTTTGTCTGCACAGCTGCCCAAACTCTCACCTTTCCACTCAGGCCGCCCACTTACTTGAAGTGTGTGTGGAACCTGTCCGCGCAGTACACCTCGCTGCACAGCTAGGCATAGGTCTGGGCATCGTAGCTTCCTGCCAGGTGACCGAGGCTCACAGGCAGATGGGTCCCTGGGACACACGCGGAGAGGCTCCTGCCCAGGCCACAGGCCGCCCACTGCCCCTGCCCCAGATCGGGGGCCACAAAGCAGGCCTGTCTGAGTCCCCTGCCTCTAGAGGGAGTATTGGACCAACACTTATAGAAAACGGGGTCCTTGAGGGCCACTCATTGGAGGGACACAATTAAATCTTTGCCGACTTTCTGCTGAAACTTACGAGTGTTCACACCTAAGCCTCTTACAAGGTCAGCTGTTTAGCTAAACATGAGCTCATGATCTAAATATACACAATAATGAAGAAAGCAGCTACAAGGGGAGACAATCAGCCAAAACAATCAATACCAGAATTAGATTCCCAAGGCCATCCATCAGATGTAGGAATAATCGGGTGCAAGGCAGAAAATATACATAAAACTGGAACTGAAACAAGGCACGAGGATGTTTTCAAAGACTGGTAGGATCTCTAAAACATTTTTAAAGGACATGTCATTGATAAAGCTAAATACACAAAGGTTGTGTAATACAACAGATTAATCATTGAGAAAAGTGAAATTATGCTGTTTTGAAAACTATGGCAAGTCAGATTTTCTGCCTAATTATAGAAGAAGATTTCTCTAAAAAATAAACATTATTTCAAAGCCTTATTGGCTGTGAAATAAGTTAAGGGTATTTCAAATGGCTTGTCTGCAAAGAAAGGTGAGATGTAGTGGATCACAGAAAGTCAAGGGGAAAATAGGTCAATATATACATTGCTATATGGTGAACTAAGCCTTAGGCCGGCAACAGTGGAGAGAACCTGACCCTTAGAAACGTACAAGTAAGCTGGAATCTTCAAAAGTTCAAATCTTTATAAGTAAAAAGATTTATTAAAATCAATAACCAAGTGTTTTAATTGACATCAGAAGATGAAAACAATAAACCCTGAGAACATAGAAAAAAGTTAAATAAAGATATGAGCAGAACTTAATACAACAGAAAACGTATAAAATTCAGGTGATTTAGTAAGTCCAAAGAATCTTCTTTGAAAAGATTTAAAAGACACACTTTGATTAAGGAAAACAAAAACATAAGTAAAGAATATACAGAAAGAGTCAGGACAATGTTAGAGCAGAGAATATATGAAATGCCAGTAAATTTGAACATTTCTGTCAAGTGGACCATTTCCTAGCTCCTAAAGTTTACCAAAACTGACACAAGAGGAAATCATTTAAGGTCATCATGTCTGCCCTTGGCATTCTCGGAACACCCTGGCCTCAGAATGCAGCCTCTGTAGTCCATGGTAACCTGCGGAGAGGGGGCGGGGCTGAGGGAGGTTGGAACACTGCCCTCACTGAGGGAGTGGGTGTGGCCATCTCTGCTGTGACTGAACAAAGGGCAGGGGAGCAGGGGGCCCAGGGCAGGGCCCTCAGAGCGCGGCAGGCCCAGTGGAGTGTCACAAGCATTTAGGCCCAGGCCAAAGGGCGCTTTCTTTGTCTGCACAGCTGCCCAAACTCTCACCTTTCCACTCAGGCCGCCCACTTACTTGAAGTGTGTGTGGAACCTGTCCGCGCAGTACACCTCGCTGCACAGCTAGGCATAGGTTTGGGCATCGTAGCTTCCTGCCAGGTGACCGAGGCTCACAGGCAGATGGGTCCCTGGGACACACGCGGAGAGTCTCCTGCCCGGGCCACAGGCCGCCCACTGCCCCTGCCCCAGATCGGGGGCCGCAAAGCAGCCCTGTCTGAGTCCCCTGCCTCTAGAGGGAGTATTGGACCAACACTTGTAGAAAACGGGGTCCTTGAGGGCCACTCATTGGAGGGACACAATTAAATCTTTGCCGACTTTCTGCTGAAACTTACGAGCGTTCACACCTAAGCCTCTTACAAGGTCAGCTGTTTAGCTAAACATGAGCTCATGATCTAAATATACACAATAATGAAGAAAGCAGCTACAAGGGGAGACAATCAGCCAAAACAATCAATACCAGAATTAGATTCCCAAGGCCATCCATCAGATGTAGGAATAATCGGGTGCAAGGCAGAAAATATACATAAAACTGGAACTGAAACAAGGCACGAGGATGTTTTCAAAGACTGGTAGGATCTCTAAAACATTTTTAAAGGACATGTCATTGATAAAGCTAAATACACAAAGGTTGTGTAATACAACAGATTAATCATTGAGAAGAGTGAAATTATGCTGTTTTGAAAACTATGGCAGGTCAGATTTTCTGCCTAATTATAGAAGAAGATTTCTCTAAAAAATAAACATTATTTCAAAGCCTTATTGGCTGTGAAATAAGTTAAGGGTATTTCAAATGGCTTGTCTGCAAAGAAAGGTGAGATGTAGTGGATCACAGAAAGTCGAGGGGAAAATAGGTCAATATATACATTGCTATATGGTGAACTAAGCCTTAGGCCAGCAACAGTGGAGAGAACCTGACCCTTAGAAACGTACAAGTAAGCTGGAATCTTCAAAAGTTCAAATCTTTATAAGTAAAAAGATTTATTAAAATGAATAACCGAGTGTTTTAATTGACATCAGAAGATGAAAACAATAAACCCGGAGAACATAGAAAAAAGTTAAATAAAGATATGAGCAGAACTTAATACAACAGAAAACGTATAAAATTCAGGTGATTTAGTAAGTCCAAAGAATCTTCTTTGAAAAGATTTAAAAGACACACTTTGATTAAGGAAAACAAAAACATAAGTAAAGAATATACAGAAAGAGTCAGGACAATGTTAGAGCAGAGAATATATGAAATGCCAGTAAATTTGAACATTTCTGTCAAGTGGACCATTTCCTAGCTCCTAAAGTTTACCAAAACTGACACAAGAGGAAATCATTTAAGGTCATCATGTCTGCCCTTGGCATTCTTGGAACGCCCTGGCCTCAGAATGCAGCCTCTGTAGTCCATGGTAACCTGCGGAGAGGGGGCGGGGCTGAGGGTGGTTGGAACACTGCCCTCACTGAGGGAGTGGGTGTGGCCATCTCTGCTGTGACTGAACAAAGGGCAGAGGAGCAGGGGGCCCAGGGCAGGGCCCTCAGAGCCCGGCAGGCCCAGTGGAGTGTCACAAGCATTTAGGCCCAGGCCAAAGGGCGCTTTCTTTGTCTGCACAGCTGCCCAAACTCTCACCTTTCCACTCAGGCCGCCCACTTACTTGAAGTGTGTGTGGAACCTGTCCGCGCAGTACACCTCGCTGCACAGCTAGGCATAGGTCTGGGCATCGTAGCTTCCTGCCAGGTGACCCAGGCTCACAGGCAGATGGGTCCCTGGGACACACGCGGAGAGGCTCCTGCCCGGGCCACAGGCCACCCACTGCCCCTGCCCCAGATCGGGGGCCGCAAAGCAGCCCTGTCTGAGTCCCCTGCCTCTAGAGGGAGTATTGGACCAACACTTGTAGAAAACGGGGTCCTTGCGGGCCACTCATTGGAGGGACACTATTAAATCTTTGCCGACTTTCTGCTGAAACTTACGAGCGTTCACACCTAAGCCTCTTACAAGGTCAGCTGTTTAGCTAAACATGAGCTCATGATCTACATATACACAATAATGAAGAAAGC